>NC_133056.1:12500-323611 GCF_048771995.1 Taeniopygia guttata
CCCTGACCCTGACCCTGACCCTGACCCTGACCCTGACCCTGACCCTGACCCTGACCCTGACCCTGACCCTGACCCTGACCCTGACCCTAACCCTGACCCTGACCCTGACCCTGACCCTGACCCTGACCCTGACCCTGACCCTGACCCTGACCCTGACCCTGACCCTGACCCTGACCCTGACCCTGACCCTGACCCTGACCCTGACCCTGACCCTGACCCTGACCCTGACCCTGACCCTGACCCTGACCCTGACCCTGACCCTGACCCTGACCCTGACCCTGACCCTGACCCTGACCCTAACCCTAACCCTAACCCTAACCCTAACCCTAACCCTAACCCTAACCCTAACCCTAACCCTAACCCTAACCCTAACCCTAACCCTAACCCTAACCCTAACCCTAACCCTAACCCTAACCCTAACCCTAACCCTAACCCTAACCCTAACCCTAACCCTAACCCTAACCCTAACCCTAACCCTAACCCTAACCCTAACCCTAACCCTAACCCTAACCCTAACCCTAACCCTAACCCTAACCCTAACCCTAACCCTAACCCTAACCCTAACCCTAACCCTAACCCTAACCCTAACCCTAACCCTAACCCTAACCCTAAACCCTGACCCTAAACCCTGACCCTAAACCCTGACCCTAAACCCTGACCCTAAACCCTGACCCTGACCCTGACCCTGACCCTGACCCTGACCCTGACCCTGACCCTGACCCTGACCCTGACCCTGACCCTGACCCTGACCCTGACCCTGACCCTAACCCTAACCCTGACCCTGACCCTGACCCTGACCCTAACCCTAACCCTAACCCTAACCCTAACCCTAACCCTAACCCTAACCCTAACCCTAACCCTAACCCTAACCCTAACCCTAACCCTAACCCTAACCCTAACCCTAACCCTAACCCTAACCCTAACCCTAACCCTAACCCTAACCCTAACCCTAACCCTAACCCTAACCCTAACCCTAACCCCTAAACCCTAACCCTAACCCTAACCCTAACCCCTAAACCCTAACCCTAAACCCTAACCCCTAACCCTAAACCCTAACCCTAAACCCTAACCCCTAACCCTAAACCCTAACCCTAACCCTAACCCTAACCCTAAACCCTAACCCCTAACCCCTAACCCTAACCCTTAACCCTAACCCCTAACCCTAACCCTTAACCCTAACCCCTAACCCCAACCCCTAACCCCTAACCCTAAACCCTAACCCCAACGGCCAACTAACCCTAACGGCCAACTAACCCTAACGGCCCTAACCCTAATCCTAATAGGGGAGGGGTTAGGGGGCGGGGTAGTGGGAGGGGTCAGGTGAGGGGGTGGGGAGGTGTTAGGGTGATGTGAGGGGGTGGGACTACCTAGTAGACCCCTCCCCTAGATGCCCTATATGTGTATATATATAAAAAAAAAAGAAGAAAAAATATATGTCCGGTGCAGCAGTAGAAAATTTGATGCTCCCAGGGAGTAAATAGTTTTCTTCTTAAAGTTTTTTTTTTTTTTTTAATTTACTCCCTGGGAGCATGGATTTTCTACTGCTGCTTTTCTATTCTAAAAGTAGAAAGGAAGAGAAAAAGAGGAAGAGAGAAAGAGAGAGAGAGGAGGAGAGAGTGAGAAGAAGAAGAGGAGACAAGAAGAAGAGGAGAGAGGGAGAAGATGAAGAAGAGGAGAGAGGGAGAAGATGAAGAAGAGGAGAGAGGGAGAAGATGAAGAAGAGGAGAGAGGGAGAAGAACAAGAAGAGGAGAGAGGGAGAAGATGAAGAAGAGGAGAGATGGAGAAGATGAAGAAGAGGAGAGAGGGAGAAGAACAAGAACAAGTGGAGACAAGGAGAAAAAGAAGCAAAAGAAGAGAGAGTAAGTAGAAGAAAACAAAGTGAGAAGAAGAAAAAGAGGAGAGTGTGAGAAGAACAGGAGAGAGTGGGAAGAAAGAGAGAAACAAATAACAGGAAGAAGAGTAAAAAGAAGAAAACACAGCAAGAAAAAGAAGACTTAGAGAGAAAGAGAAACCAAAAAAGTTAGATTGGAAAGACAAAGGAGGAGAAAGGGAGAAGGAAAGGGGAGTAAGGAGAAAAACAGAGTGAAAGACAAAGAGAAAAGGAAACACTTGAAGTGAAAGAGAAAAGGAAATGGAGAGACATGACAAAGAAGAAATAGAGGTAAAAGCCTACAGGAAAAAAGAAATAGAGAGACAGGATTAAAGATAGGGTTCAAGAGAGAAATATAGAAAGACACTTAAAAAGACAAAATAGTTAAAGTTGGACAAAACAGGAAGAAGGGTTAAAGTTAGAAACAAGGGAAATGATAGCAAGGGTTACAAAGACAAAGGCTGACAAACTTAAAGAAAAAAAAGAAGAAAACACAGTGAAAGCTATATTCAAAGAGACAGATAAATGGAGATGAGGAAATACACATAGAAGAATGGGAGAAAAAGACAAGGTTAGAGGGAAATAGGATTAGAGAAATGCAGAGATGGTGTTAGAAACAGGAACAAAGGAAAACAGAGCCAGAGACAAAGAGAAACAGTTAGATGTGGAAGTACAAAGTGAAGAATAGACTGAAGAGGAAAGTAAGAGGCAAAGGGAGAAATAGGGTGAAAATGATATGACACAACCACACCAAAGAAAGACAGGAGACAAATGGAGGGCGGGGCAGAGGGGTAAGGGGTATCATTATTGGGGCTGATTCATCTTTATTAATTTAATTTTTAATTTCAATTACAGGGAAACAATGTATACAAATGTTCGTACAGACACAAATACAACTAAAAAATACATCATAACTAAGC
This sequence comes from Taeniopygia guttata, assembly GCF_048771995.1. Lineage (NCBI taxonomy): Eukaryota > Metazoa > Chordata > Aves > Passeriformes > Estrildidae > Taeniopygia > Taeniopygia guttata. The sequence continues at coordinate 15,292 of NC_133056.1, forward strand.
ACAAAAGTACAAGTCTAATTTACATACAGCAGAATACATCAAAAGACAAGAACAACTTCAAATACAGAACAATACAATGTACTACAAGCCAAATACATAATGACACAATATAACCGTGTCTCTGCTGCGGAAAAGTCCGTTACGCTTTTACTGTTACACGCACCCGGAACGAAAACAGCTCGCAACACTCATGCAACTTGCACGCCCCATTCAGGTTACACACAAACTCACCTTCACACTCACACGAACTGCTTTGTGATACCCGAGTCATCGTCCCTCCTCGGGAACATGGTTCCCAGGAGACTCCCAAAAAATCCTCCTGCCTGACGAAAACCCCGGTCCCGGGACGGTCCACGCCGTAACTTTGGCGATGAATGTCGCCTCGCTGACCGGCCGGGACCGAGGAAAAAAAAACCCAGCCGGGGGGAAAAAAAAAACCCCCCGGCTGGGGATTTTTTATTCTAAATTTAAAAATGAGTTGAAAAACCTGAAAGGCAAAGGCCATACACACAAGGTTAGAACCACTCAACACACAAACACACACACAGCCCTCCTTCAGCTTACACACAAACCCACCCTCGCTCTCATCTCAACCGCTCGGCTAAGACCTGGCAGACGACACGCACTCGCGACGCTCCTCGGGAACGTGGTTCCCGGGAGACTCCCAAAAAAATCATCCTGCCTGACGAAAACCCCGGTCCCGGGACGGTCTGCGCCCTAACTTTGGCGATGAATGTCGCCTCGCTGACCGGCCGGGACCGAGGAAAAAAAAACCCAGCCGGGGGAAAAAAAAAAAAAACCCCGGCTGGGGATTTTTTATTCTAAGTTTAAAAATGAGTTGAAAAACCTGAAAGGCAAAGGCCATACACACAAGGTTAGAACCACTCAACACACACACACAGACACGCCTGCAGATGCAAGCTCACGCAAACTCTCACAGACAGACACAGACAATCACACTCTCTTCTACTGACACGGTGAATGCCACCCTTACGTGAAACACTACGCCGAAAGATATGCTTCGACGCATCTTATGACCGCGGCTCCTCGATGTCAATTGGTAGATTCCAGGAAATTCTGTAGGGACCCGGGAACCTGCAAGACAATGGAGGCGGTCAATGACTGACTATCTGACAGCCAGGAGCTATACCCACTCTGGGCCCATCAGTGTTGTACCCGAAACCCCACAGAAGACAGATGAACTGCAAAGTTTTACAACTGCTCTACCTAAGCCTGACTGTGTGCCCGAGCAGGGCAGCTCCGATCGTAATTGCACAACAGAGGCGCGCACAACATAAGCCAATGTAGGTACATACAATATGAGTACTCACAACATAAGCCAATAGAGGTACATACAACATAAGCACATACAATATAAGCCGACATAGGCAGGCGCAACATAAGCACATACAATATAAGCCGACATAGGCAGGCGCAACATAAGCACATACAATATAAGCCGACATAGGCAGGCGCAACATAAGCACATACAATATAAGCCGACATAGGCAGGCGCAACATAAGCACATACAATATAAGCCGACAGAGGGAGGCGCAACATAAGCACATACAATACAAGATGACATAGGCAGGCGCAACATAATCACATACAATATAAGATGACATAGGCAGGCGCAACATAAGCACATACAATGTAAGCCAAGATAGGCAGGCGCAACATAATCACATACAATATAAGCCGACATAGGCAGGCGCAACATAAGCACATACAATATAAGCCGACAGAGATACGATATAACTGAGGACTTGACATAAATCTCCAGAAGATTAATTTTTGAACCCTATATCCTTTCAAAAAGCAGAAGCTACAGAACTACTGTGGTCACATGATGAGGATCTAATACATTCCATATAGAAGTCCCAGAGAATGGCTACCAAATGTGACAAGGACGATGGATGAGAACATCTTGTGTACATCTTCTCGTCCCAGAAAGTAAATATGTAAAGATGCCGGAATAAGTGATATCCGGGAAGGTACGTGAGAAAACTATGGCCGATACGGCGCAGAATGAGGCCGCTAAAGCACGGCAATGCGGCAAAGACCTATGACGCAGACGACGTGACACAGACAGAAGTGCAAACTGCCTGGCAGTTTCACCTTATGGACCCGAGATTCCTAGCCCAAGATGAGCCGTGGGCTGATGATGCCAAAGGAAAGAAAGCCCTATGGCACTAGCACATGATGATGAAATGTAACTCCTCTCAAGATGTTAGTGCCAAAGCACTTAAGAGGAAGCCTAAGAAGATCAGTAGGCCTAGAGAAGGAAGCGATGACTATGGGGTGACCGTGGCGCCAGTTCCGGACGTGAAGGCGGGCTCCGCGAGTGAAAAGATCCACGATGACGTCGAGAGTCGAAGAAGGCCGCCGCCGCGAGCCTCGCGAGAACCCGGAGACCGATCGGAACTGCCCTGCCTGGCAAAGACCCTGGTGAGGCTGAGGAAAAACCCTCTCCCTTTGCTTCCGAGGGACCCGTCCCGCTATGGGCCTCTCCTCTAAGCTAAAACCAAATTGTCTCCTGTGATAGTAAAAGTTTTGCCCCTTCTCCCACCTACTGGCCCCAGCACTTAGCTTTTGCGAGACGACCGGATGGAATCCAATGTCAGTCGGATGCGGGCGGCGACACGGTCTCTACGTCCGCTTCGGTGCTGCCGTTTCCAAACTTCAGCTACGTGCCTCTTCACAGTACCTAAGATAAAACAGAAAATTGAACTAGTGCCCACCAAAAGAGGAATCCCCGGAACTCTTACACACCGCTGCTCCGGCTCACCTGAAATCTTGACTCCACAGGCTGCCTGGAGGATACCTGCAAAATGAAAAGGTACACGCTTAACATGCTGCTGCATAATGGACACCTATGAGTCACCGTGCCTAAATGCCAACTCACCAGCTCGCCTCTGTTCCTTCACATGCCTAGGGCAGTGACAGCACCTGCAAAAAAACAAAGCTAAAAAACCCACACTGAGATACTGTGAAAACACCATCCCCCTGAACCAAAAAGTACACCCACGCGGACCTGACAATTGCACCCACCTGGCCTCGGATATCTGGACCAGAGGCATCTTGCAAGATGAGTGCCTACAATAAAACAAAGTAACCAAGATTGGATGCTTAGAATTGCACCAGAAATTGAGACAAGAGCCAGAACAACAGCTTCTGTTCACTGCTCACCTGGCACACTGGGCCTTGACTGCTCCTAGCTGCCTGGAATTCCTAAAATTAAAGACAAAGACAAGCGCTGTAACACAGTCACCAGGTAGGCTTCCCCTACCAACACAAACAATGACTGACCTTCTCAGGGAAACCCCCTGAGCACAGCAGGGCACACTGCCACAGAGTTAATCCATCTGCATCTGAAAGAAAGTTGGGAGAAAACTCAAACAGCTGTTTGTTAATAACCTGTTAATAACTTAACAAGTCAAAACATCTAGTCTAAATTAAGGAATACTATCTTGAATGCAACTACATGCCCCACGCAAAACTGCAAATCTCTAGGACTGGTGCAATTACAGCAGGCTGTAAAGCAGGGCAGAGCAGCTCTGGGAGAAATACGTGCAGGCACCCGTGATGCAGGACAGGACGTGACAAACGACAGGACAGGAGAGGGAGAGAGAGGTTTGCACAAGAAGAAGGTCTGCAAAGACCAAGAGACCCAAACAACCAAGAGTGCACCAGACACAAGTGACAGGACACACACCAGAACTGCTCTGCCCTGTGCACCTCAGCACTGAGATCAAAAGAAACACTTTCCCTTCAGCTGGCCTAAGGAGACGCTTCTTAGACATCCCCGTATCCAAAACTGACTCAAAAACCCCTCCTGGGGACTCCCAACCTGGCACCTCGCTTCCATTCCCTCTGTGGGTTGTAGCCCTTGACTTATCTTGCGCATATCTGGGGATGCAAATCCCTGTTGGCTGCAGAAGAAGGCCGTCTGCCTGTCTGGTAAGTTCCAACTGTCACCGCTTGGCCTGCCAAGAGAAAGAAAACCAAACATCAGTGCACAGCCTTAAGAGCACATGGGCCAAAACCTGATAATTTTGCTACTCACCATCCTCCTCAGAATGCCCGGGTTCTTGGCCTGCACGCTCCGGGTGTGGTTGGATTCTGATGCCATCATTGCAGGGCACACCTAGGTTAAGGGGAGACAATGCTGAAACTCGAGAGGACTCTCACTCCTCCTCCCTACCTCCCCGACTCACCACAACTCCTTGGCCACTGCTCTGGGCTACCAGGATGGGACCTTGAAGTGCAAAATCAGAAGGCTTCATCACAGGGTCCTGTAATACTTCCAGAGGGCTCATAAGTGCAGCAAACCCAGTCCATCAGCCAGCTGCTGACAGGGGCTTAGCATACTCCCAGTGGATTCCCTAAAGCACAAAAACAAGAATGGATGATTACAGTTGCACCAAAAACTGAAACCTTAGCAAGAACAACTGCTTCTGTCCACTGCTCACCTGGCACACTGGGCTTTGACTGCTGCTATCTGCCTGGACCTCCTAAAAATAAAGGCACAGAACAGGGCTGGAACAGATTCACCATTTATGCTTCCCCTGTAAATGCAAACAATGACTGACCAGCTCATGGGAAGTTCCTCATCCAGGACTGGTGCCCTTTGCCACCAATTTGTACTGTCTGCATCTGAAAGGAAGTTAGGACTAATGTCAAAATGCTGCAGGATAACTTAACAGTACCAAGCATGTTATGTCAATCTCCTAATAAAATCTGGAGCCCAGCTGCAAACTGCATTACTAATTTCAAGTCCCCAGGACTTGTGCTATTACAGGCTACACAGCAGGGCAGAGCAGCTCCGGTACAAATATGTGCAGACACCCGTGACACAGGACAGGACATGACAAACCAGGAGACAGAACAGGGAGGGAGAGCTTTTGATGAGAAGAAAGGACTGAGAGACCCAAAGAACACAGAGTGCACCAGAGACAAGTGACAGGACACACACCAGAACTGCTCTGCCCTGCGCACCTCAGCACTGAGATCAAAACAGACACTTTCCCTTCAGCTGGCCTAAGGAGACGCTTCTTAGACATCCCCGTATCCAAAACTGACTCAAAAACCCCTCCCGGGGAGTCCCAACCTGGCACCTCGCTTCCATCCCCTCTGTGGGTTGTAGCCCTTGACTTATCTTGCGCATATCTGGGGATGCAGATCCCTGTTGGCTACAGAAGAAGGCCGTCTGCCTGTCTGGTAAGTTCCAACTGTCACCGCTTGGCCTGCCAAGAGAAAGAAAACCAAACATCAGTGCACAGCCTTAAGAGCACATGGGCCAAAACCTGATAATTTTGCTACTCACCATCCTCCTCAGAATGCCCGGGTTCTTGGCCTGCACGCTCCGGGTGTGGTTGGATTCTGATGCCATCATTGCAGGGCACACCTAGGTTAAGGGGAGACAATGCTGAAACTCGAGAGGACTCTCACTCCTCCTCCCTACCTCCCCGACTCACCACAACTCCTTGGCCACTGCTCTGGGCTACCAGGATGGGACCTTGAAGTGCAAAATCAGTAGGCTTCATCACAGGGTCCTGTAATACTTCCAGAGGGCTCATAAGTGCAGCAAACCCAGTCCATCAGCCAGCTGCTGACAGGGGCTTAGCATACTCCCAGTGGATTCCCTAAAGCACAAAAACAAGAATGGATGATTACAGTTGCACCAAAAACTGAAACCTTAGCAAGAACAACTGCTTCTGTCCACTGCTCACCTGGCACACTGGGCCTTGACTGCTGCTATCTGCCTGGACCTCCTAAAAATAAAGGCACAGAACAGGGCTGGAACAGATTCACCATTTATGCTTCCCCTGTAAATGCAAACAATGACTGACCAGCTCATGGGAAGTTCCTCATCCAGGACTGGTGCCCTTTGCCACCGATTTGTACTGTCTGCATCTGAAAGGAAGTTAGGACTAATGTCAAAATGCTGCAGGATAACTTAACAGTACCAAGCATGTTATGTCAATCTCCTAATAAAATCTGGAGCCCAGCTGCAACCTGCATTACTAATTTCAAGTCCCCAGGACTTGTGCTATTACAGGCTACACAGCAGGGCAGAGCAGCTCCGGTACAAATATGTGCAGACACCCGTGACACAGGACAGGACATGACAAACCAGGAGACAGAACAGGGAGGGAGAGCTTTTGATGAGAAGAAAGGACTGAGAGACCCAAAGAACACAGAGTGCACCAGAGAAAAGTGACAGAACACACACCAGAACTGCTCTGCCCTGTGCATCTCAGCACTGTGATCAAAACAGACACTTTTCCTTTAGCTGGCCTAAGGAGACGCTTCTAGGACATCCTCATCTCCAAAACTAACTCAAAAACCCCTCCCGGGGAGTCCCAACCTGGCACCTCGCTTCCATGCCCTCTGTGGGTTGTAGCCCTTGACTTATCTTGCACATATCTGGGGATCCAAATCTCCATCGGGTGCAGAACGAGGCCTCCTGCCTGTCTGGGAAACTCCAGTTGTCACCAGGCTGTTCTCTCTTGGTCTGCCAAGACAAAGAAAACCAAACATCAGTGCACAACCGTAACAGCACAATGGCCAAAACCTGACAATTCTGCTACTCACCATTCTCCTCAGAATGGTCGGGCCACACACCGCAGGCGTGCTTGGAGGCCGACAGCATCATCTCAGGGTACACCTAGATTAAGTGGAGAAAGGGTGACATGGCATTGCTGAAACTTGAGTGGACTCTCACTCCTCCTCCCTACCTCCCTGACTCACCACAACTCCTTGGCCACTGTTCTGGGTTACCACGATGGGACCTTGAAATGTAAAATCAGTAGGCTTCATCACAGGGTCCTGTAATACTTCCAGAGGACTCACAAGCACAACAAACCCAGTCCATCAGCCAGCTGGTGACAGGGGATATGCAAACTCCCAGTGGATTCCCTAAAGCACAAAAACAAGAATGGATGCTTACAGTTGCACCAAAAACTGAAACCTGAGCAAGAACAACTGCTTCTCTCCACTGCTCACCTGGCACACTGGGCCTTCACTGCTGCTATCTGCCTGGACCTCCTAAAAATAAAGGCAAAGAACACCACTGTAACAGAGTCACCACTTAGGCTGCTTCCCCTGTAAATGCAAACAATGACTGACCAGCTCATGGGAAGTTCCTCATCCAGGACTGGTGCCCTTTGCCACCAATTTGTACTGTCTGCATCTGAAAGGAAGTTAGGACTAATGTCAAAATGCTGCAGGACAACTTAACAGTACCAAACATGTTATGTCAATCTCCTAATAAAATCTGGAGCCCAGCTGCAACCTGCATTACTAATTTCAAGTCCCCAGGACTTGTGCTATTACAGGCTACACAGCAGGGCAGAGCAGCTCCGGTACAAATATGTGCAGACACCCGTGACACAGGACAGGACATGACAAACCAGGAGACAGAACAGGGAGGGAGAGCTTTTGATGAGAAGAAAGGACTGAGAGACCCAAAGAACACAGAGTGCACCAGAGACAAGTGACAGGACACACACCAGAACTGCTCTGCCCTGCGCACCTCAGCACTGAGATCAAAACAGACACTTTCCCTTCAGCTGGCCTAAGGAGACGCTTCTTAGACATCCCCGTATCCAAAACTGACTCAAAAACCCCTCCCGGGGAGTCCCAACCTGGCACCTCGCTTCCATCCCCTCTGTGGGTTGTAGCCCTTGACTTATCTTGCGCATATCTGGGGATGCAAATCCCTGTTGGCTACAGAAGAAGGCCGTCTGCCTGTCTGGTAAGTTCCAACTGTCACCTCTTGGCCTGCCAAGAGAAAGAAAACCAAACATCAGTGCACAGCCTTAAGAGCACATGGGCCAAAACCTGATAATTTTGCTACTCACCATCCTCCTCAGAATGCCCGGGTTCTTGGCCTGCACGCTCCGGGTGTGGTTGGATTCTGATGCCATCATTGCAGGGCACACCTAGGTTAAGGGGAGACAATGCTGAAACTCGAGAGGACTCTCACTCCTCCTCCCTACCTCCCCGACTCACCACAACTCCTTGGCCACTGCTCTGGGCTACCAGGATGGGACCTTGAAGTGCAAAATCAGAAGGCTTCATCACAGGGTCCTGTAATACTTCCAGAGGGCTCATATGTGCAGGAAACCCAGTCCATCAGCCAGCTGGTGACAGGGGCTTAGCATACTCCCAGTGGATTCCCTAAAGCACAAAAACAAGAATGGATGATTACAGTTGCACCAAAAACTGAAACCTTAGCAAGAACAACTGCTTCTGTCCACTGCTCACCTGGCACACTGGGCTTTGACTGCTGCTATCTGCCTGGACCTCCTAAAAATAAAGACAAAAAACAGGGCTGTAACAGAGTCACCATTTAGTCTTCCCCTACAAATGCAAACAATGACTGACCTACTCATGGGAAGTTCCTCACCCAGGATTGCGGCCATCTGCTACTGATTTGAGCTGTCTGTACCTGAAAAGAAGTTAGGACTAGTGTCAAACAGCTGCAGGAAAACTTAACAACACCAAAAATGTTATGTCAATCTCCGAATAAAATCTGGAGCCCAACTACACCCAGCATTACTAATTTCAAGTCCCCAGGACTTGTGCTATTACAGGGTACGCAGCAGGGCAGAGCAGCTCTAGGACAAATATGTGCAGACACCCGTGACACAGGACAGGACATGACAAACAAGGGGACAGGCCAGGGAGAGAGAGCTTTTGATGAGAAGAAAGGACCGAGAGACCCAAAGAACACAGAGTACACCAGAGACAAGTGACAGAACACACACCAGAACTACTCTGCCCTGTGCATCTCAGCACTGAGATCAAAACAGACACTCTTCCTTTAGCTGGCTTAAGTACACACTTCTTGGACATCCTCATCACCAAAACTAACTCAAAAACCCCTCCTGGGGAGTCCCAACCTAGCACCTCTCTTCCTTCCCCTCTGTGGGTTGTAGCCCTTGACTTATCTTGCACATATCTGGGGATTCAAATCCCCATCGGGTGCAGAAGGGGGCCACTACTCCCAGCCCCAGGCCGCGGCCCTGACTTATCTTTTGGATGATTGGAAATGCGAATCCACGTTGGACCTGAAATGAGTCTGCCTCGGAGGGGATCTCCTGTTAGCCTCTTAGTCAGCTAGAATAAAGAACAGGAAAATCAATGGTTGAGTTTAGTGTTATGTGGGCCAAATCCCAGCAAGTCAGATACTTATCCTCTCCTGAGTGTGCCTGGGTGCTCAAGTCTCCAGCTCCATCCCTAGTCTAAGGTTTGGCTGTTATTATGAGTAGCACCTGGTTTAGAGAGGCAAAGTTACATGGCATTTCTGTGAGTTCAGTGGATGAGCTTGTGTGCTGTATGACACACGGATGCCTCTGCTATGCTTGTGAAAAGCCTTGCAAATAGACACCATTTCTCACCCTACTGCCTGCAAAACCCCACCACAATAACTCTTAACTGGGTACCTTGCTCACTCTCCCACTCCTAGTCCCAATCCTCAACTCACCTGAAACCTCAATCTCAGACATCATCTTTGACACAGGGCAGATCCCTTTTGGAACATAATCACTCTGCTGAAAAAATGTTGTACTCGACGCAACCTGGAATTACAGGAAGTTGCACTCCTCCTAAAAAAGAAAACAAAACATGTCAGAGATTACAGAAGCACTTCACAACCCCTGAATGCACAACCCCAAATCATTAATTTAAATACTACCTGTGTTCAGTGTTGTTTTCCTCACAGTATCTTCAAAGCCTCTGTTGCATTAGAAGCCCAAAAGCACCTGCAGAGAGCAATCTAAGCTAAAAGAGCCTCTTCACAAAAATGAGAGGAGAGCTCTTACCCCAGTGGATCCCAGAGAGGGAATGAAGCCCCTTGGCAGAGGCTGGGGTTAATATACCCCTGATTGGGTCTGCCTCTCATTCCCATGACACCCAGGAAAAGGGAGGGGCCAAACCCCACTGGGTATAAAAGCCCTCAGAGCAGCTGTGGCTGTTTGGCTCCTCTGATTTGAATTCAAGGGGAGTAATGGGATTCATATAGAAGAAAACTCTTCAGGGAAATAACAGCACTTTCTTTTTTGCTACAACTACTTGGAGCAAAAGGGCAAGGAAACTGGTAAGAAATAAAACTTTGTTCTTTAGGCAGCATATCCAGATAAGTTGGGTAATTTGCTGTTAACTTATATTATGCCTCAGTGACTACTAAGTAGTACTCAACCTGAGACTAAGGGTGGAGAAGAATACTAATTCTATGAACAGTCCAAGTCTCCTTGGGGCTACTAATTAGGACTAACTACATTATAAATAAAAATAAGGAAAAAAAACCAGCTTCCTGGGCAGCATCAAGGTTAAGTACATGCTAGGCTTGCCTTTCCCTGAGATATTTAGTCCTAGGGCACAGAAAGAAGTGCCCTGAAAAGTAGTTTTAAACCCTTAAAATGCTGAAAAAGCATTCTAGAAGAGCCTCCTTCAAGTGAATTCCTTAAAATGAGGAAATAGGGAAGTTGCCTCCACTGAAAGGGATGTAATGGCAAATAAATAGCTTCTGTCCTTTAGTTTAACTCCCTAGAATATTGGGAAAAGAGAGGTTTTCCTCACTTTAAGTCTCTCCAGTGATGAAGACACAGGGATTTTCCACTCAATCCAAACCCTTAAGAAAGAGGGATAGCTGGGCTTCCCCCTCAATTTAAGCCTTAGGACAACAAAAAGAGTTACCCTTAATTCATGCCCATAAAAAGCATTGTCAAGGTTTCCCCTTCTCTTTAAACTGGAAAATAATGGAAAATGGGGATTCCCTGTCAATTGACACCTCTAACAGCATAGAAAAGGCAGAGACTATTTCAACTGAGACCATTAAAATTGCAGGGGAAGTGGATTCCCTCATGATTTGAACACAAGAAATATTGGAAAAGGAAGCTTTTTCCCATAATTTAAACCCCTTCTCTCTTCATAACCTCCCTCTTTTCTGGGAGTGCTTTGGAAGGTCTGGGGGTTCTAGGGAGAGGCTGACACAATAGAAGGGGAAAGCTGAAAGCTCTCCCATGGAACCCCACATACTGCCCGGCCTGCTCAGGTGCTGCCCCTTGGCAAGAGGGCTCTTCCCTTGGCATTTTCTGAAAAGGATGCTCCGTGCCCAGGTGGCTCTGGCTGCTCCCCAGTCCCTGCTGGATGTTCCAACCATAGCTCCTGGAGGAACGCCTAGGATACCCCTGTTAGCTCCTCTGGATTAGAAGCTCCCTGTGCAGGTGTGTCCAGGTACCTGCAGTGAAAGCAGTTTGTAGGGCTCCCCTGGACTGTCAGGGCAGCACAAGTATGAGGTGGGGGCAGCTCCTGTCTGGGACTTATCCTTCGATGTTCGGATTTTTTGCACTCAGCTGCCCGCTCAGGGCCACAGGAGTCGGAGCGCAAACATCGGCTCTTTTCCCTGGGAAAGAAAACTCACCAGTCCAGGTTCCTGATGTCAGTTTGTAGAGCTCTTTTTGGACTCTCAGGGCAGCAGAAGTATGAGGTGGGGGCGGCTCCTGTCTGGGACTTATCCTTCGATGTTCGGATTTTTTGCGGTCAGCTGCCGGCTCAGGGCCACAGGACTCGGAGCGCAAACATCGGCCCTTTTCCCTGGGAAAAAAAACTCACCATTCCAGGTTCCTGATGTCAGTTTGTAGGGCTCCCCTGGGACTGTCAGGGTAGCACAAGTATGAGGTGGGGGCAGATCCTGTCTGGGACTTATCCTTCGATGTTCGGATTTTTTGCACTCAGCTGCCGGCTCAGGGCCACAGGATTCGGAGCGCAAACATCGGCTCTTTTCCCTGGGAAAAAAAACTCACCAGTCCAGGTTCCTGATGTCAGTTTGTAGGGCTCCCCTGGGACTGTCAGGGCAGCAGAAGTATGAGGTGGGGGCAGCTCCTGTCTGGGACTTATCCTTCGATGTTCAGATTTTTTGCACTCAGCTGCCGGCTCAGGGCCACAGGACTCGGAGCGCAAACATCGGCTCTTTTCCCTGGGAAAGAAAACTCACCAGTCCAGGTTCCTGATGTCAGTTTGTAGGGCTCCCCTGGGACTGTCAGGGCAGCACAAGTATGAGGTGGGGGCAGCTCCTGTCTGGGACTTATCCTTCGATGTTCGGATTTTTTGCACTCAGCTGCCGGCTCAGGGCCACAGGACTCGGAGCGCAAACATCGGCTCTTTTCCCTGGGAAAGAAAACTGACCAGTCCAGGTTCCTGATGTCAGTTTGTAGGGCTCCCCTGGGACTGTCAGGGCAGCACAAGTATGAGGTGGGGGCAGCTCCTGTCTGGGACTTATCCTTCGATGTTCGGATTTTTTGCGGTCAGCTGCCGGCTCAGGGCCACAGGACTCGGAGCGCAAACATCGGCTCTTTTCCCTGGGAAAAAAAACTCACCAGTCCAGGTTCCTGATGTCAGTTTGTAGGGCTCCCCTGGGACTGTCAGGGTAGCACAAGTATGAGGTGGGGGCAGCTCCTGTCTGGGACTTATCCTTCGATGTTCGGATTTTTTGCACTCAGCTGCCCGCTCAGGGCCACAGGACTCAGAGCGCAAACATCGGCTCTTTTCCCTGGGAAAGAAAACTCACCAGTCCAGGTTCCTGATGTCAGTTTGTAGGGCTCCCCTGGGACTGTCAGGGCAGCACAAGTATGAGGTGGGGGCAGCTCCTGTCTGGGACTTATCCTTCGATGTTCAGATTTTTTGCGGTCAGCTGCCAGCTCAGGGCGACAGGACTCGGAGCGCAAACATCGGCTCTTTTCCCTGTGAAAAAAAACTCACCAGTCCAGGTTCCTGATGTCAGTTTGTAGGGCTCCCCTGGGACTGTCAGGGCAGCACAAGTATGAGGTGGGGGCAGCTCCTGTCTGGGACTTATCCTTCGATGTTCGGATTTTTTGCACTCAGCTGCCCGCTCAGGGCCACAGGAGTCGGAGCGCAAACATCGGCTCTTTTCCCTGGGAAAGAAAACTCACCAGTCCAGGTTCCTGATGTCAGTTTGTAGAGCTCTTTTTGGACTCTCAGGGCAGCACAAGTATGAGGTGGGGGCAGCTCCTGTCTGGGACTTATCCTTCGATGTTCGGATTTTTTGCGGTCAGCTGCCGGCTCAGGGCCACAGGACTCGGAGCGCAAACATCGGCTCTTTTCCCTGGGAAAAAAAACTCACCAGTCCAGGTTCCTGATGTCAGTTTGTAGGGCTCCCCTGGGACTGTCAGGGTAGCACAAGTATGAGGTGGGGGCAGATCCTGTCTGGGACTTATCCTTCGATGTTCGGATTTTTTGCGGTCAGCTGCCGGCTCAGGGCCACAGGACTTGGAGCGCAAACATCGGCTCTTTTCCCTGGGAAAGAAAACTCACCAGTCCAGGTTCCTGATGTCAGTTTGTAGAGCTCTTTTTGGACTCTCAGGGCAGCAGAAGTATGAGGTGGGGGCAGCTCCTGTCTGGGACTTATCCTTCGATGTTCGGATTTTTTGTCGTCAGCTGCCGGCTCAGGGCCACAGGATTCGGAGCGCAAACATCGGCTCTTTTCCCTGGGAAAAAAAACTCACCAGTCCAGGTTCCTGATGTCAGTTTGTAGGGCTCCCCTGGGACTGTCAGGGTAGCACAAGTATGAGGTGGGGGCAGCTCCTGTCTGGGACTTATTCTTCGATGTTCGGATTTTTTGCACTCAGCTGCCCCCTCAGGGCCACAGGACTCAGAGCGCAAACATCGGCTCTTTTCCCTGGGAAAGAAAACTCACCAGTCCAGGTTCCTGATGTCAGTTTGTAGAGCTCTTTTTGGACTCTCAGGGCAGCACAAGTATGAGGTGGGGGCAGCTCCTGTCTGGGACTTATCCTTCGATGTTCGGATTTTTTGCACTCAGCTGCCCGCTCAGGGCCACAGGACTCGGAGCGCAAACATCGGCCCTTTTCCCTGGGAAAAAAAACTCACCATTCCAGGTTCCTGATGTCAGTTTGTAGGGCTCCCCTGGGACTGTCAGGGTAGCACAAGTATGAGGTGGGGGCAGATCCTGTCTGGGACTTATCCTTCGATGTTCGGATTTTTTGCGGTCAGCTGCCGGCTCAGGGCCACAGGACTCGGAGTGCAAACATCGGCTCTTTTCCCTGGGAAAAAAAACTCACCAGTCCAGGTTCCTGATGTCAGTTTGTAGGGCTCCCCTGGGACTGTCAGGGCAGCACAAGTATGAGGTGGGGGCAGCTCCTGTCTGGGACTTATCCTTCGATGTTCGGATTTTTTGCACTCAGCTGCCCGCTCAGGGCCACAGGAGTCGGAGCGCAAACATCGGCTCTTTTCCCTGGGAAAGAAAACTCACCAGTCCAGGTTCCTGATGTCAGTTTGTAGAGCTCTTTTTGGACTCTCAGGGCAGCACAAGTATGAGGTGGGGGCAGCTCCTGTCTGGGACTTATCCTTCGATGTTCAGATTTTTTGCGGTCAGCTGCCGGCTCAGGGCCACAGGATTCGGAGCGCAAACATCGGCTCTTTTCCCTGGGAAAAAAAACTCACCAGTCCAGGTTCCTGATGTCAGTTTGTAGGGCTCCCCTGGGACTGTCAGGGCAGCACAAGTATGAGGTGGGGGCAGCTCCTGTCAGGGACTTATCCTTCGATGTTCGGATTTTTTGCAGTCAGCTGCCCGCTCAGGGCCACAGGACTCGGAGCGCAAACATCGGCTCTTTTCCCTGGGAAAGAAAACTCACCAGTCCAGGTTCCTGATGTCAGTTTGTAGGGCTCCCCTGGGACTGTCAGGGCAGCACAAGTATGAGGTGGGGGCAGCTCCTGTCTGGGACTTATCCTTCGATGTTCGGATTTTTTGCACTCAGCTGCCGGCTCAGGGCCACAGGACTCGGAGCGCAAACATCGGCTCTTTTCCCTGGGAAAAAAAACTCACCAGTCCAGGTTCCTGATGTCAGTTTGTAGGGCTCCCCTGGGACTGTCAGGGTAGCACAAGTATGAGGTGGGGGCAGCTCCTGTCTGGGACTTATCCTTCGATGTTCGGATTTTTTGCACTCAGCTGCCCGCTCAGGGCCACAGGACTCGGAGCGCAAACATCGGCTCTTTTCCCTGGGAAAGAAAACTCACCAGTCCAGGTTCCTGATGTCAGTTTGTAGAGCTCTTTTTGGACTCTCAGGGCAGCACAAGTATGAGGTGGGGGCAGCTCCTGTCTGGGACTTATCCTTCGATGTTCGGATTTTTTGCACTCAGCTGCCGGCTCAGGGCCACAGGACTCGGAGCGCAAACATCGGCTCTTTTCCCTGGGAAAAAAAACTCACCAGTCCAGGTTCCTGATGTCAGTTTGTAGGGCTCCCCTGGGACTGTCAGGGTAGCACAAGTATGAGGTGGGGGCAGATCCTGTCTGGGACTTATCCTTCGATGTTCGGATTTTTTGCACTCAGCTGCCCGCTCAGGGCCACAGGACTTGGAGCGCAAACATCGGCTCTTTTCCCTGGGAAAGAAAACTCACCAGTCCAGGTTCCTGATGTCAGTTTGTAGAGCTCTTTTTGGACTCTCAGGGCAGCAGAAGTATGAGGTGGGGGCAGCTCCTGTCTGGGACTTATACTTCGATGTTCGGATTTTTTGCACTCAGCTGCCGGCTCAGGGCCACAGGACTCGGAGCGCAAACATCGGCTCTTTTCCCTGGGAAAGAAAACTCACCAGTCCAGGTTCCTGATGTCAGTTTGTAGGGCTCCCCTGGGACTGTCAGAGCAGCACAAGTATGAGGTGGGGGCAGCTCCTGTCTGGGACTTATCCTTCGATGTTCGGATTTTTTGCGGTCAGCTGCCCGCTCAGGGCCACAGGACTCGGAGCGCAAACATCGGCTCTTTTCCCTGGGAAAGAAAACTCACCAGTCCAGGTTCCTGATGTCAGTTTGTAGAGCTCTTTTTGGACTCTCAGGGCAGCACAAGTATGAGGTGGGGGCAGCTCCTGTCTTGGACTTATCCTTCGATGTTCGGATTTTTTGCGGTCAGCTGCCCGCTCAGGGCCACAGGACTCGGAGCGCAAACATCGGCTATTTCCCTGGGAAAGAAAACTCACCAGTCCAGGTTCCTGATGTCAGTTTGTAGGGCTCCCCTGGGACTGTCAGGGCAGTAGAAGTATGAGGTGGGGGCAGCTCCTGTCTGGGACTTATCCTTCGATGTTCGGATTTTTTGCGGTCAGCTGCCGGCTCAGGGCCACAGGACTCAGAGCACAAACATCGGCTCTTTTCCCTGGGAAAGAAAACTCACCAGTCCAGGTTCCTGATGTCAGTTTGTAGAGCTCTTTTTGGACTCTCAGGGCAGCACAAGTATGAGGTGGGGGCAGCTCCTGTCTGGGACTTATCCTTCGATGTTCGGATTTTTTGCGGTCAGCTGCCGGCTCAGGGCCACAGGACTCGGAGCGCAAACATCGGCTCTTTTCCCTGGGAAAGAAAACTCACCATTCCAGGTTCCTGATGTCAGTTTGTAGGGCTCCCCTGGGACTGTCAGGGTAGCACAAGTATGAGGTGGGGGCAGCTCCTGTCTGGGACTTATCCTTCGATGTTCGGATTTTTTGCGGTCAGCTGCCGGCTCAGGGCCACAGGACTCGGAGCGCAAACATCGGCTCTTTTCCCTGGGAAAAAAAACTCACCAGTCCAGGTTCCTGATGTCAGTTTGTAGGGCTCCCCTGGGACTGTCAGGGCAGCACAAGTATGAGGTGGGGGCAGCTCCTGTCTGGGACTTATCCTTCGATGTTCGGATTTTTTGCACTCAGCTGCCCGCTCAGGGCCACAGGAGTCGGAGCGCAAACATCGGCTCTTTTCCCTGGGAAAGAAAACTCACCAGTCCAGGTTCCTGATGTCAGTTTGTAGAGCTCTTTTTGGACTCTCAGGGCAGCACAAGTATGAGGTGGGGGCAGCTCCTGTCTGGGACTTATCCTTCGATGTTCGGATTTTTTGCGGTCAGCTGCCGGCTCAGGGCCACAGGATTCGGAGCGCAAACATCGGCTCTTTTCCCTGGGAAAAAAAACTCACCAGTCCAGGTTCCTGATGTCAGTTTGTAGGGCTCCCCTGGGACTGTCAGGGCAGCACAAGTATGAGGTGGGGGCAGCTCCTGTCTGGGACTTATCCTTCGATGTTCGGATTTTTTGCAGTCAGCTGCCCGCTCAGGGCCACAGGACTCGGAGCGCAAACATCGGCTCTTTTCCCTGGGAAAGAAAACTCACCAGTCCAGGTTCCTGATGTCAGTTTGTAGAGCTCTTTTTGGACTCTCAGGGCAGCAGAAGTATGAGGTGGGGGCAGCTCCTGTCTGGGACTTATCCTTCGATGTTCGGATTTTTTGCACTCAGCTGCCGGCTCAGGGCCACAGGACTCGGAGCGCAAACATCGGCTCTTTTCCCTGGGAAAGAAAACTCACCAGTCCAGGTTCCTGATGTCAGTTTGTAGGGCTCCCCTGGGACTGTCAGAGCAGCACAAGTATGAGGTGGGGGCAGCTCCTGTCTGGGACTTATCCTTCGATGTTCGGATTTTTTGCGGTCAGCTGCCGGCTCAGGGCCACAGGACTCGGAGCGCAAACATCGGCTCTTTTCCCTGGGAAAGAAAACTCACCAGTCCAGGTTCCTGATGTCAGTTTGTAGAGCTCTTTTTGGACTCTCAGGGCAGCACAAGTATGAGGTGGGGGCAGCTCCTGTCTTGGACTTATCCTTCGATGTTCGGATTTTTTGCGGTCAGCTGCCCGCTCAGGGCCACAGGACTCGGAGCGCAAACATCGGCTATTTCCCTGGGAAAGAAAACTCACCAGTCCAGGTTCCTGATGTCAGTTTGTAGGGCTCCCCTGGGACTGTCAGGGCAGTAGAAGTATGAGGTGGGGGCAGCTCCTGTCTGGGACTTATCCTTCGATGTTCGGATTTTTTGCGGTCAGCTGCCGGCTCAGGGCCACAGGACTCAGAGCACAAACATCGGCTCTTTTCCCTGGGAAAGAAAACTCACCAGTCCAGGTTCCTGATGTCAGTTTGTAGAGCTCTTTTTGGACTCTCAGGGCAGCACAAGTATGAGGTGGGGGCAGCTCCTGTCTGGGACTTATCCTTCGATGTTCGGATTTTTTGCGGTCAGCTGCCGGCTCAGGGCCACAGGACTCGGAGCGCAAACATCGGCTCTTTTCCCTGGGAAAGAAAACTCACCATTCCAGGTTCCTGATGTCAGTTTGTAGGGCTCCCCTGGGACTGTCAGGGTAGCACAAGTATGAGGTGGGGGCAGCTCCTGTCTGGGACTTATCCTTCGATGTTCGGATTTTTTGCGGTCAGCTGCCGGCTCAGGGCCACAGGACTCGGAGCGCAAACATCGGCTCTTTTCCCTGGGAAAAAAAACTCACCAGTCCAGGTTCCTGATGTCAGTTTGTAGGGCTCCCCTGGGACTGTCAGGGCAGCACAAGTATGAGGTGGGGGCAGCTCCTGTCTGGGACTTATCCTTCGATGTTCGGATTTTTTGCACTCAGCTGCCCGCTCAGGGCCACAGGAGTCGGAGCGCAAACATCGGCTCTTTTCCCTGGGAAAGAAAACTCACCAGTCCAGGTTCCTGATGTCAGTTTGTAGAGCTCTTTTTGGACTCTCAGGGCAGCACAAGTATGAGGTGGGGGCAGCTCCTGTCTGGGACTTATCCTTCGATGTTCGGATTTTTTGCGGTCAGCTGCCGGCTCAGGGCCACAGGATTCGGAGCGCAAACATCGGCTCTTTTCCCTGGGAAAAAAAACTCACCAGTCCAGGTTCCTGATGTCAGTTTGTAGGGCTCCCCTGGGACTGTCAGGGCAGCACAAGTATGAGGTGGGGGCAGCTCCTGTCTGGGACTTATCCTTCGATGTTCGGATTTTTTGCAGTCAGCTGCCCGCTCAGGGCCACAGGACTCGGAGCGCAAACATCGGCTCTTTTCCCTGGGAAAGAAAACTCACCAGTCCAGGTTCCTGATGTCAGTTTGTAGGGCTCCCCTGGGACTGTCAGGGCAGCACAAGTATGAGGTGGGGGCAGCTCCTGTCTGGGACTTATCCTTCGATGTTCGGATTTTTTGCACTCAGCTACCCGCTCAGGGCCACAGGAGTCGGAGCGCAAACATCGGCTCTTTTCCCTGGGAAAGAAAACTCACCAGTCCAGGTTCCTGATGTCAGTTTGTAGAGCTCTTTTTGGACTCTCAGGGCAGCACAAGTATGAGGTGGGGGCAGCTCCTGTCTGGGACTTATCCTTCGATGTTCGGATTTTTTGCGGTCAGCTGCCGGCTCAGGGCCACAGGACTCGGAGCGCAAACATCGGCTCTTTTCCCTGGGAAAAAAAACTCACCAGTCCAGGTTCCTGATGTCAGTTTGTAGGGCTCCCCTGGGACTGTCAGGGTAGCACAAGTATGAGGTGGGGGCAGATCCTGTCTGGGACTTATCCTTCGATGTTCGGATTTTTTGCGGTCAGCTGCCGGCTCAGGGCGACAGGACTCGGAGCGCAAACATCGGCTCTTTTCCCTGTGAAAAAAAACTCACCAGTCCAGGTTCCTGATGTCAGTTTGTAGGGCTCCCCTGGGACTGTCAGGGCAGCACAAGTATGAGGTGGGGGCAGCTCCTGTCTGGGACTTATCCTTCGATGTTCGGATTTTTTGCACTCAGCTGCCCGCTCAGGGCCACAGGAGTCGGAGCGCAAACATCGGCTCTTTTCCCTGGGAAAGAAAACTCACCAGTCCAGGTTCCTGATGTCAGTTTGTAGAGCTCTTTTTGGACTCTCAGGGCAGCACAAGTATGAGGTGGGGGCAGCTCCTGTCTGGGACTTATCCTTCGATGTTCGGATTTTTTGCGGTCAGCTGCCGGCTCAGGGCCACAGGACTCGGAGCGCAAACATCGGCTCTTTTCCCTGGGAAAAAAAACTCACCAGTCCAGGTTCCTGATGTCAGTTTGTAGGGCTCCCCTGGGACTGTCAGGGTAGCACAAGTATGAGGTGGGGGCAGATCCTGTCTGGGACTTATCCTTCGATGTTCGGATTTTTTGCGGTCAGCTGTCGGCTCAGGGCCACAGGACTTGGAGCGCAAACATCGGCTCTTTTCCCTGGGAAAGAAAACTCACCAGTCCAGGTTCCTGATGTCAGTTTGTAGAGCTCTTTTTGGACTCTCAGGGCAGCAGAAGTATGAGGTGGGGGCAGCTCCTGTCTGGGACTTATCCTTCGATGTTCGGATTTTTTGCACTCAGCTGCCGGCTCAGGGCCACAGGACTCGGAGCGCAAACATCGGCTCTTTTCCCTGGGAAAGAAAACTCACCAGTCCAGGTTCCTGATGTCAGTTTGTAGGGCTCCCCTGGGACTGTCAGGGTAGCACAAGTATGAGGTGGGGGCAGCTCCTGTCTGGGACTTATTCTTCGATGTTCGGATTTTTTGCACTCAGCTGCCCGCTCAGGGCCACAGGAATCAGAGCGCAAACATCGGCTCTTTTCCCTGGGAAAGAAAACTCACCAGTCCAGGTTCCTGATGTCAGTTTGTAGAGCTCTTTTTGGACTCTCAGGGCAGCACAAGTATGAGGTGGGGGCAGCTCCTGTCTGGGACTTGTCCTTCGATGTTCGGATTTTTTGCACTCAGCTGCCCGCTCAGGGCCACAGGACTCGGAGCGCAAACATCGGCCCTTTTCCCTGGGAAAAAAAACTCACCATTCCAGGTTCCTGATGTCAGTTTGTAGGGCTCCCCTGGGACTGTCAGGGTAGCACAAGTATGAGGTGGGGGCAGATCCTGTCTGGGACTTATCCTTCGATGTTCGGATTTTTTGCGGTCAGCTGCCGGCTCAGGGCCACAGGACTCGGAGTGCAAACATCGGCTCTTTTCCCTGGGAAAGAAAACTCACCAGTCCAGGTTCCTGATGTCAGTTTGTAGGGCTCCCCTGGGACTGTCAGGGCAGCACAAGTATGAGGTGGGGGCAGCTCCTGTCTGGGACTTATCCTTCGATGTTCGGATTTTTTGCACTCAGCTGCCCGCTCAGGGCCACAGGAGTCGGAGCGCAAACATCGGCTCTTTTCCCTGGGAAAGAAAACTCACCAGTCCAGGTTCCTGATGTCAGTTTGTAGAGCTCTTTTTGGACTCTCAGGGCAGCACAAGTATGAGGTGGGGGCAGCTCCTGTCTGGGACTTATCCTTCGATGTTCAGATTTTTTGCGGTCAGCTGCCGGCTCAGGGCCACAGGATTCGGAGCGCAAACATCGGCTCTTTTCCCTGGGAAAAAAAACTCACCAGTCCAGGTTCCTGATGTCAGTTTGTAGGGCTCCCCTGGGACTGTCAGGGTAGCACAAGTATGAGGTGGGGGCAGATCCTGTCTGGGACTTATCCTTCGATGTTCCGATTTTTTGCACTCAGCTGCCCGCTCAGGGCCACAGGACTTGGAGCGCAAACATCGGCTCTTTTCCCTGGGAAAGAAAACTCACCAGTCCAGGTTCCTGATGTCAGTTTGTAGAGCTCTTTTTGGACTCTCAGGGCAGCAGAAGTATGAGGTGGGGGCAGCTCCTGTCTGGGACTTATCCTTCGATGTTCGGATTTTTTGCACTCAGCTGCCGGCTCAGGGCCACAGGATTCGGAGCGCAAACATCGGCTCTTTTCCCTGGGAAAAAAAACTCACCAGTCCAGGTTCCTGATGTCAGTTTGTAGGGCTCCCCTGGGACTGTCAGGGTAGCACAAGTATGAGGTGGGGGCAGCTCCTGTCTGGGACTTATCCTTCGATGTTCGGATTTTTTGCACTCAGCTGCCCGCTCAGGGCCACAGGACTCGGAGCGCAAACATCGGCTCTTTTCCCTGGGAAAGAAAACTCACCTGTCCAGGTTCCTGATGTCAGTTTCTAGGGCTTCCCTGGGACTGTCAGGGCAGCACAAATATGAGGTGGGGGCAGCTCCTGTCTGGGACTTATCCTTCGATGTTTGGATTTTTTGCAGACTACTGCCCACTCAGGGGCACAGGACTCGGAGCGCAAACATCGGCTCTTTTCCCTGGGAAAGAAACCTCACCAGTCCAGGTTCCTGATCTCAGTTTTTAGGGCTTCCCTGGGACTGTCAGGGCAGCACAGGTATGAGGTGGGGGCAGCTTCTGTCTGGGACTTATCCTTCGATGTTCGGATTTTTTGCAGTCAGCTCCCGGCTCAGGGCCACAGGACCCTGGGCACAAACATTGGCTCTTTTCCCTGGGAAAGAAAACTCACCAGTCCAGGTTCCTGATGTCAGTTTGTAGGGCTTCCCTGGGACTGTCAGGGCAGAAAATGCATGAGGTGGGGGCAGCTACTGTCTGGGACTTATCCTTCGATGTTCGGAATTTTTGCACTCAGCTGCCCGCTCAGGGCCACAGGACCCTGGGCACAAACATAGGCTCTTTTCCCTGGGAAAGGAAACTCACCAGTCCAGGTTCCTGATGTCAGTTTCTAGGGCTTCCCTGGGACTGTCATGGCAGCACAAGTATGAGGTTGGGGCAGCTCCTGTCTGGGACTTATCCTTCGATGTTTTGATTTTTTGCAGTCAGCTCCCCGCTCAGGGGCACAGGACTCGGAGCGCAAACATCGGCTCTTTTCCCTGGGAAAGGAAACTCACCAGTCCAGGTTCCTGATGTCAGTTTGTAGGGCTCCCCTGGGACTGTCAGGGCAGCACAAGTATGAGGTGGGGGCAGCTACTGTCTGGGACTTATCCTTCGATGTTTGGATTTTTTGCAGTCAGCTCCCCGCTCAGGGGCACAGGACTCAGACCGCAAACATCGTCTCTTTTCCCTGGGAAAGAAAACTCACCAGTCCAGGTTCCTGATGTCAGTTTCTAGGGCTCCCCTGGGACTGTCAGGGCAGCACAGGTATGAGGTGGGGGCAGCTTCTGTCTGGGACTTATCCTTCGATGTTCGGATTTTTTGCAGGCTACTGCCCGCTCAGGGGCACAGGACCCTGGGCACAAACATCGGCTCTTTTCCCTGGGAAAGAAAACTCACCAGTCCAGGTTCCTGATGTCAGTTTCTAGGGCTTCCCTGGGACTGTCAGGGCAGCACAGGTATGAGGTGGGGGCAGCTTCTGTCTGGGACTTATCCTTCGATGTTCGGATTTTTTGCAGTCAGCTCCCGGCTCAGGGCCACAGGACCCTGGGCACAAACATCAGCTCTTTTCCCTGGGAAAGGAAACTCACCAGTCCACGTTCCTGATGTCAGTTTGCAGGGCTCCCCTGGGACTGTCAGGGAAGCACAGGTATGAGGTGGGTGCAGCTCCTGTGTTAGACTTACCCTTCGATGTACGGAGTTTTGCAGTCAGCTGCTCGCTCAGGGCCACAGGACTCGGACCGCAAACATCGGCTCTTTTCCCTGGGAAAGGAAACTCACCAGTCCAGGTTCCTGATGTCAGTTTGTAGGGCTCCCCTGGGACTGTCAGGGCAGCACAAGTATGAGGTGGGGGCAACTACTGTCTGGGACTTATCCTTCGATGTTTGGATTTTTTGCAGTCAGCTCCCCACTCAGGGGCACAGGACTCGGAGCGCAAACATCGGCTCTTTACCCTGGGAAAGAAAACTCACCAGTCCAGGTTCCTGATGTCAGTTTCTAGGGCTTCCCTGGAACTGTCAGGGCAGCACAAGTATGAGGTGGGGGCAGCTCCTGTCTGGGACTTATCCTTCGATGTTTTGATTTTTTGCAGACTACTGCCCGCTCAGGGGCACAGGACTCGGACCGCAAACATCGGCTCTTTTCCCTGGGAAGAAAACTCACCTGTCCAGGTTCGTGATGTTAGTTTGTAGGGCTTCCCTGGGACTGTCAGGGAAGCACAAGTATGAGGTGGGGGCAGCTCCTGTCTGGGACTTATCCTTCGATATTTAGAATTTTTGCAGTCAGCTGCCCGGTCACGGCCACCCGACACTGAGCGCAAACATCGGCTCTTTTCCCTGGGAAAGAAAACTCACCAGTCCAGGTTCCTGATGTCAGTTTCTAGGGCTTCCCTGGGACTGTCAGGGCAGCACAGGTATGAGGTGGGGGCTGCTTCTGTCTGGGACTTATCCTTCGATGTTCGGATTTTTTGCAGTCAGCTCCCGGCTCAGGGCCACAGGACCCTGGGCACAAACATCGGCTCTTTTCCCTGGGAAAGGAAACTCACCAGTCCAGGTTCCTCATGTCAGTTTGTAGGGCTCCCCTGGGACTGTCAGGGCAGCACAAGTATGAGGTGGTGGCAGCTCCTGTCTGAGACTTATCCTTCGATGTTTTGATTTTTTGCAGGCTACTGCCCGCTCAGGGCCACAGGACCCTGGGCACAAACATCGGCTCTTTTCCCTGGGAAAGAAAACTCACCTGTCCAGGTTCCTGATGTCAGTTTCTAGGGCTTCCCTGGGACTGTCAGGGCAGCACAAATATGAGGTGGGGGCAGCTCCTGTCTGGGACTTATCCTTCGATGTTTGGATTTTTTGCAGACTACTGCCCACTCAGGGGCACAGGACTCGGAGCGCAAACATCGGCTCTTTTCCCTGGGAAAAAAAACTCACCAGTCCAGGTTCCTGATGTCAGTTTGTAGGGCTCCCCTGGGACTGTCAGGGCAGCACAAGTATGAGGTGGGGGCAGCTCCTGTCTGGGACTTATCCTTCGATGTTCGGAGTTTTTGCAGTCAGCTGCCCGCTCAGGGCCACAGGACTCGGAGCGCAAACATCGGCTCTTTTCCCTGGGAAAGAAAACTCACCAGTCCAGGTTCCTGATGTCAGTTTGTAGAGCTCTTTTTGGACTCTCAGGGCAGCACAAGTATGAGGTGGGGGCAGCTCCTGTCTGGGACTTATCCTTCGATGTTCGGATTTTTTGCGGTCAGCTGCCGGCTCAGGGCCACAGGACTCGGAGCGCAAACATCGGCTCTTTTCCCTGGGAAAAAAAACTCACCAGTCCAGGTTCCTGATGTCAGTTTGTAGGGCTCCCCTGGGACTGTCAGGGTAGCACAAGTATGAGGTGGGGGCAGATCCTGTCTGGGACTTATCCTTCGATGTTCGGATTTTTTGCGGTCAGCTGCCGGCTCAGGGCCACAGGACTTGGAGCGCAAACATCGGCTCTTTTCCCTGGGAAAGAAAACTCACCAGTCCAGGTTCCTGATGTCAGTTTGTAGAGCTCTTTTTGGACTCTCAGGGCAGCAGAAGTATGAGGTGGGGGCAGCTCCTGTCTGGGACTTATCCTTCGATGTTCGGATTTTTTGCACTCAGCTGCCGGCTCAGGGCCACAGGACTCGGAGCGCAAACATCGGCTCTTTTCCCTGGGAAAGAAAACTCACCAGTCCAGGTTCCTGATGTCAGTTTGTAGGGCTCCCCTGGGACTGTCAGAGCAGCACAAGTATGAGGTGGGGGCAGCTCCTGTCTGGGACTTATCCTTCGATGTTCGGATTTTTTGCGGTCAGCTGCCGGCTCAGGGCCACAGGACTCGGAGCGCAAACATCGGCTCTTTTCCCTGGGAAAGAAAACTCACCAGTCCAGGTTCCTGATGTCAGTTTGTAGAGCTCTTTTTGGACTCTCAGGGCAGCACAAGTATGAGGTGGGGGCAGCTCCTGTCTTGGACTTATCCTTCGATGTTCGGATTTTTTGCGGTCAGCTGCCCGCTCAGGGCCACAGGACTCGGAGCGCAAACATCGGCTATTTCCTTGGGAAAGAAAACTCACCAGTCCAGGTTCCTGATGTCAGTTTGTAGGGCTCCCCTGGGACTGTCAGGGCAGCAGAAGTATGAGGTGGGGGCAGCTCCTGTCTGGGACTTATCCTTCGATGTTCGGATTTTTTGCGGTCAGCTGTCGGCTCAGGGCCACAGGACTTGGAGCGCAAACATCGGCTCTTTTCCCTGGGAAAGAAAACTCACCAGTCCAGGTTCCTGATGTCAGTTTGTAGAGCTCTTTTTGGACTCTCAGGGCAGCAGAAGTATGAGGTGGGGGCAGCTCCTGTCTGGGACTTATCCTTCGATGTTCGGATTTTTTGCACTCAGCTGCCGGCTCAGGGCCACAGGACTCGGAGCGCAAACATCGGCTCTTTTCCCTGGGAAAGAAAACTCACCAGTCCAGGTTCCTGATGTCAGTTTGTAGGGCTCCCCTGGGACTGTCAGGGCAGCACAAGTATGAGGTGGGGGCAGCTCCTGTCTGGGACTTATCCTTCGATGTTCGGATTTTTTGCGGTCAGCTGCCGGCTCAGGGCCACAGGACTCGGAGCGCAAACATCGGCTCTTTTCCCTGGGAAAAAAAACTCACCACTCCAGGTTCCTGATGTCAGTTTGTAGGGCTCCCCTGGGACTGTCAGGGTAGCACAAGTATGAGGTGGGGGCAGATCCTGTCTGGGACTTATCCTTCGATGTTCGGATTTTTTGCACTCAGCTGCCGGCTCAGGGCCACAGGACTTGGAGCGCAAACATCGGCTCTTTTCCCTGGGAAAGAAAACTCACCAGTCCAGGTTCCTGATGTCAGTTTGTAGGGCTCCCCTGGGACTGTCAGAGCAGCAGAAGTATGAGGTGGGGGCAGCTCCTGTCTGGGACTTATCCTTCGATATTCGGATTTTTTGCAGTCAGCTGCCGGCTCAGGGCCACAGGACTCGGAGCGCAAACATCGGCTCTTTTCCCTGGGAAAGAAAACTCACCAGTCCAGGTTCCTGATGTCAGTTTGTAGAGCTCTTTTTGGACTCTCAGGGCAGCACAAGTATGAGGTGGGGGCAGCTCCTGTCTGGGACTTATCCTTCGATGTTCGGATTTTTTGCGGTCAGCTGCCCGCTCAGGGCCACAGGACTCGGAGCGCAAACATCGGCTCTTTTCCCTGGGAAAGAAAACTCACCAGTCCAGGTTCCTGATGTCAGTTTGTAGGGCTCCCCTGGGACTGTCAGGGTAGCACAAGTATGAGGTGGGGGCAGCTCCTGTCTGAGACTTATCCTTCGATGTTCCGATTTTTTGCACTCAGCTGCCCGCTCAGGGCCACAGGACTCGGAGCGCAAACATCGGCTCTTTTCCCTGGGAAAGAAAACTCACCAGTCCAGGTTCCTGATGTCAGTTTGTAGAGCTCTTTTTGGACTCTCAGGGCAGCACAAGTATGAGGTGGGGGCAGCTCCTGTCTGGGACTTATCCTTCGATGTTCGGATTTTTTGCGGTCAGCTGCCGGCTCAGGGCCACAGGACTCGGAGCGCAAACATCGGCTCTTTTCCCTGGGAAAAAAAACTCACCAGTCCAGGTTCCTGATGTCAGTTTGTAGGGCTCCCCTGGGACTGTCAGGGCAGCACAAGTATGAGGTGGGGGCAGCTCCTGTCTGGGACTTATCCTTCGATGTTCGGATTTTTTGCACTCAGCTGCCCGCTCAGGGCCACAGGAGTCGGAGCGCAAACATCGCCTCTTTTCCCTGGGAAAGAAAACTCACCAGTCCAGGTTCCTGATGTCAGTTTGTAGAGCTCTTTTTGGACTCTCAGGGCAGCACAAGTATGAGGTGGGGGCAGCTCCTGTCAGGGACTTATCCTTCGATGTTCGGATTTTTTGCACTCAGCTGCCCGCTCAGGGCCACAGGACTCGGAGCGCAAACATCGGCTCTTTTCCCTGGGAAAAAAAACTCACCAGTCCAGGTTCCTGATGTCAGTTTGTAGGGCTCCCCTGGGACTGTCAGGGTAGCACAAGTATGAGGTGGGGGCAGATCCTGTCTGGGACTTATCCTTCGATGTTCCGATTTTTTGCGGTCAGCTGCCGGCTCAGGGCCACAGGACTTGGAGCGCAAACATCGGCTCTTTTCCCTGGGAAAGAAAACTCACCAGTCCAGGTTCCTGATGTCAGTTTGTAGAGCTCTTTTTGGACTCTCAGGGCAGCAGAAGTATGAGGTAGGGGCAGCTCCTGTCTGGGACTTATCCTTCGATGTTCGGATTTTTTGTCGTCAGCTGCCGGCTCAGGGCCACAGGATTCGGAGCGCAAACATCGGCTCTTTTCCCTGGGAAAAAAAACTCACCAGTCCAGGTTCCTGATGTCAGTTTGTAGGGCTCCCCTGGGACTGTCAGGGTAGCACAAGTATGAGGTGGGGGCAGCTCCTGTCTGGGACTTATTCTTCGATGTTCGGATTTTTTGCACTCAGCTGCCCGCTCAGGGCCACAGGAATCAGAGCGCAAACATCGGCTCTTTTCCCTGGGAAAGAAAACTCACCAGTCCAGGTTCCTGATGTCAGTTTGTAGAGCTCTTTTTGGACTCTCAGGGCAGCACAAGTATGAGGTGGGGGCAGCTCCTGTCTGGGACTTGTCCTTCGATGTTCGGATTTTTTGCACTCAGCTGCCCGCTCAGGGCCACAGGACTCGGAGCGCAAACATCGGCCCTTTTCCCTGGGAAAAAAAACTCACCATTCCAGGTTCCTGATGTCAGTTTGTAGGGCTCCCCTGGGACTGTCAGGGTAGCACAAGTATGAGGTGGGGGCAGATCCTGTCTGGGACTTATCCTTCGATGTTCGGATTTTTTGCGGTCAGCTGCCGGCTCAGGGCCACAGGACTCGGAGTGCAAACATCGGCTCTTTTCCCTGGGAAAGGAAACTCACCAGTCCAGGTTCCTGATGTCAGTTTGTAGGGCTCCCCTGGGACTGTCAGGGCAGCACAAGTATGAGGTGGGGGCAGCTCCTGTCTGGGACTTATCCTTCGATGTTCGGATTTTTTGCACTCAGCTGCCCGCTCAGGGCCACAGGAGTCGGAGCGCAAACATCGGCTCTTTTCCCTGGGAAAGAAAACTCACCAGTCCAGGTTCCTGATGTCAGTTTGTAGAGCTCTTTTTGGACTCTCAGGGCAGCACAAGTATGAGGTGGGGGCAGCTCCTGTCTGGGACTTATCCTTCGATGTTCGGATTTTTTGCGGTCAGCTGCCGGCTCAGGGCCACAGGATTCGGAGCGCAAACATCGGCTCTTTTCCCTGGGAAAAAAAACTCACCAGTCCAGGTTCCTGATGTCAGTTTGTAGGGCTCCCCTGGGACTGTCAGGGTAGCACAAGTATGAGGTGGGGGCAGATCCTGTCTGGGACTTATCCTTCGATGTTCCGATTTTTTGCACTCAGCTGCCCGCTCAGGGCCACAGGACTTGGAGCGCAAACATCGGCTCTTTTCCCTGGGAAAGAAAACTCACCAGTCCAGGTTCCTGATGTCAGTTTGTAGAGCTCTTTTTGGACTCTCAGGGCAGCAGAAGTATGAGGTGGGGGCAGCTCCTGTCTGGGACTTATCCTTCGATGTTCGGATTTTTTGCACTCAGCTGCCGGCTCAGGGCCACAGGATTCGGAGCGCAAACATCGGCTCTTTTCCCTGGGAAAAAAAACTCACCAGTCCAGGTTCCTGATGTCAGTTTGTAGGGCTCCCCTGGGACTGTCAGGGTAGCACAAGTATGAGGTGGGGGCAGCTCCTGTCTGGGACTTATCCTTCGATGTTCGGATTTTTTGCACTCAGCTGCCCGCTCAGGGCCACAGGATTCGGAGCGCAAACATCGGCTCTTTTCCCTGGGAAAAAAAACTCACCAGTCCAGGTTCCTGATGTCAGTTTGTAGGGCTCCCCTGGGACTGTCAGGGTAGCACAAGTATGAGTTGGGGGCAGCTCCTGTATGAGACTTATCCTTCGATGTTCCGATTTTTTGCACTCAGCTGCCCGCTCAGGGCCACAGGACTCGGAGCGCAAACATCGGCTCTTTTCCCTGGGAAAGAAAACTCACCTGTCCAGGTTCCTGATGTCAGTTTCTAGGGCTTCCCTGGGACTGTCAGGGCAGCACAAATATGAGGTGGGGGCAGCTCCTGTCTGGGACTTATCCTTCGATGTTTGGATTTTTTGCAGACTACTGCCCACTCAGGGGCACAGGACTCGGAGCGCAAACATCGGCTCTTTTCCCTGGGAAAGAAACCTCACCAGTCCAGGTTCCTGATCTCAGTTTTTAGGGCTTCCCTGGGACTGTCAGGGCAGCACAGGTATGAGGTGGGGGCAGCTTCTGTCTGGGACTTATCCTTCGATGTTCGGATTTTTTGCAGTCAGCTCCCGGCTCAGGGCCACAGGACCCTGGGCACAAACATTGGCTCTTTTCCCTGGGAAAGAAAACTCACCAGTCCAGGTTCCTGATGTCAGTTTGTAGGGCTTCCCTGGGACTGTCAGGGCAGAAAATGCATGAGGTGGGGGCAGCTACTGTCTGGGACTTATCCTTCGATGTTCGGAATTTTTGCAGTCAGCTGCCCGCTCAGGGCCACAGGACCCTGGGCACAAACATAGGCTCTTTTCCCTGGGAAAGGAAACTCACCAGTCCAGGTTCCTGATGTCAGTTTCTAGGGCTTCCCTGGGACTGTCATGGCAGCACAAGTATGAGGTTGGGGCAGCTCCTGTCTGGGACTTATCCTTCGATGTTTTGATTTTTTGCAGTCAGCTCCCCGCTCAGGGGCACAGGACTCGGAGCGCAAACATCGGCTCTTTTCCCTGGGAAAGGAAACTCACCAGTCCAGGTTCCTGATGTCAGTTTGTAGGGCTCCCCTGGGACTGTCAGGGCAGCACAAGTATGAGGTGGGGGCAGCTACTGTCTGGGACTTATCCTTCGATGTTTGGATTTTTTGCAGTCAGCTCCCCGCTCAGGGGCACAGGACTCAGACCGCAAACATCGTCTCTTTTCCCTGGGAAAGAAAACTCACCAGTCCAGGTTCCTGATGTCAGTTTCTAGGGCTTCCCTGGGACTGTCAGGGCAGCACAGGTATGAGGTGGGGGCAGCTTCTGTCTGGGACTTATCCTTCGATGTTCGGATTTTTTGCAGGCTACTGCCCGCTCAGGGGCACAGGACCCTGGGCACAAACATCGGCTCTTTTCCCTGGGAAAGAAAACTCACCAGTCCAGGTTCCTGATGTCAGTTTCTAGGGCTTCCCTGGGACTGTCAGGGCAGCACAGGTATGAGGTGGGGGCAGCTTCTGTCTGGGACTTATCCTTCGATGTTCGGATTTTTTGCAGTCAGCTCCCGGCTCAGGGCCACAGGACCCTGGGCACAAACATCAGCTCTTTTCCCTGGGAAAGGAAACTCACCAGTCCACGTTCCTGATGTCAGTTTGCAGGGCTCCCCTGGGACTGTCAGGGAAGCACAGGTATGAGGTGGGGGCAGCTCCTGTGTTAGACTTACCCTTCGATGTACGGAGTTTTGCAGTCAGCTGCTCGCTCAGGGCCACAGGACTCGGACCGCAAACATCGGCTCTTTTCCCTGGGAAAGGAAACTCACCAGTCCAGGTTCCTGATGTCAGTTTGTAGGGCTCCCCTGGGACTGTCAGGGCAGCACAAGTATGAGGTGGGGGCAACTACTGTCTGGGACTTATCCTTCGATGTTTGGATTTTTTGCAGTCAGCTCCCCGCTCAGGGGCACAGGACTCGGAGCGCAAACATCGGCTCTTTACCCTGGGAAAGAAAACTCACCAGTCCAGGTTCCTGATGTCAGTTTCTAGGGCTTCCCTGGAACTGTCAGGGCAGCACAAGTATGAGGTGGGGGCAGCTCCTGTCTGGGACTTATCCTTCGATGTTTTGATTTTTTGCAGACTACTGCCCGCTCAGGGGCACAGGACTCGGAGCGCAAACATCGGCTCTTTTCCCTGGGAAAGAAAACTCACCAGTCCAGGTTCGTGATGTTAGTTTGTAGGGCTTCCCTGGGACTGTCAGGGAAGCACAAGTATGAGGTGGGGGCAGCTCCTGTCTGGGACTTATCCTTCGATATTTAGAATTTTTGCAGTCAGCTGCCCGGTCACGGCCACCCGACACTGAGCGCAAACATCGGCTCTTTTCCCTGGGAAAGAAAACTCACCAGTCCAGGTTCCTGATGTCAGTTTCTAGGGCTTCCCTGGGACTGTCAGGGCAGCACAGGTATGAGGTGGGGGCTGCTTCTGTCTGGGACTTATCCTTCGATGTTCGGATTTTTTGCAGTCAGCTCCCGGCTCAGGGCCACAGGACCCTGGGCACAAACATCGGCTCTTTTCCCTGGGAAAGGAAACTCACCAGTCCAGGTTCCTCATGTCAGTTTGTAGGGCTCCCCTGGGACTGTCAGGGCAGCACAAGTATGAGGTGGGGGCAGCTCCTGTCTGAGACTTATCCTTCGATGTTTTGATTTTTTGCAGGCTACTGCCCGCTCAGGGCCACAGGACCCTGGGCACAAACATCGGCTCTTTTCCCTGGGAAAGAAAACTCACCTGTCCAGGTTCCTGATGTCAGTTTCTAGGGCTTCCCTGGGACTGTCAGGGCAGCACAAATATGAGGTGGGGGCAGCTCCTGTCTGGGACTTATCCTTCGATGTTTGGATTTTTTGCAGACTACTGCCCACTCAGGGGCACAGGACTCGGAGCGCAAACATCGGCTCTTTTCCCTGGGAAAGAAACCTCACCAGTCCAGGTTCCTGATCTCAGTTTTTAGGGCTTCCCTGGGACTGTCAGGGCAGCACAGGTATGAGGTGGGGGCAGCTTCTGTCTGGGACTTATCCTTCGATGTTCGGATTTTTTGCAGTCAGCTCCCGGCTCAGGGCCACAGGACCCTGGGCACAAACATTGGCTCTTTTCCCTGGGAAAGAAAACTCACCAGTCCAGGTTCCTGATGTCAGTTTGTAGGGCTTCCCTGGGACTGTCAGGGCAGAAAATGCATGAGGTGGGGGCAGCTACTGTCTGGGACTTATCCTTCGATGTTCGGAATTTTTGCAGTCAGCTGCCCGCTCAGGGCCACAGGACCCTGGGCACAAACATAGGCTCTTTTCCCTGGGAAAGGAAACTCACCAGTCCAGGTTCCTGATGTCAGTTTCTAGGGCTTCCCTGGGACTGTCATGGCAGCACAAGTATGAGGTTGGGGCAGCTCCTGTCTGGGACTTATCCTTCGATGTTTTGATTTTTTGCAGTCAGCTCCCCGCTCAGGGGCACAGGACTCGGAGCGCAAACATCGGCTCTTTTCCCTGGGAAAGGAAACTCACCAGTCCAGGTTCCTGATGTCAGTTTGTAGGGCTCCCCTGGGACTGTCAGGGCAGCACAAGTATGAGGTGGGGACAGCTTCTGTCTGGGACTTATCCTTCGATGTTTGGATTTTTTGCAGTCACCTCCCCGCTCAGGGGCACAGGACTCAGACCGCAAACATCGTCTCTTTTCCCTGGGAAAGAAAACTCACCAGTCCAGGTTCCTGATGTCAGTTTCTAGGGCTTCCCTGGGACTGTCAGGGCAGCACAGGTATGAGGTGGGGGCAGCTTCTGTCTGGGACTTATCCTTCGATGTTCGGATTTTTTGCAGGCTACTGCCCGCTCAGGGGCACAGGACCCTGGGCACAAACATCGGCTCTTTTCCCTGGGAAAGAAAACTCACCAGTCCAGGTTCCTGATGTCAGTTTCTAGGGCTTCCCTGGGACTGTCAGGGCAGCACAGGTATGAGGTGGGGGCAGCTTCTGTCTGGGACTTATCCTTCGATGTTCGGATTTTTTGCAGTCAGCTCCCGGCTCAGGGCCACAGGACCCTGGGCACAAACATCAGCTCTTTTCCCTGGGAAAGGAAACTCACCAGTCCACGTTCCTGATGTCAGTTTGCAGGGCTCCCCTGGGACTGTCAGGGAAGCACAGGTATGAGGTGGGGGCAGCTCCTGTGTTAGACTTACCCTTCGATGTACGGAGTTTTGCAGTCAGCTGCTCGCTCAGGGCCACAGGACTCGGACCGCAAACATCGGCTCTTTTCCCTGGGAAAGGAAACTCACCAGTCCAGGTTCCTGATGTCAGTTTGTAGGGCTCCCCTGGGACTGTCAGGGCAGCACAAGTATGAGGTGGGGGCAACTACTGTCTGGGACTTATCCTTCGATGTTTGGATTTTTTGCAGTCAGCTCCCCGCTCAGGGGCACAGGACTCGGAGCGCAAACATCGGCTCTTTACCCTGGGAAAGAAAACTCACCAGTCCAGGTTCCTGATGTCAGTTTCTAGGGCTTCCCTGGAACTGTCAGGGCAGCACAAGTATGAGGTGGGGGCAGCTCCTGTCTGGGACTTATCCTTCGATGTTTTGATTTTTTGCAGACTACTGCCCGCTCAGGGGCACAGGACTCGGACCGCAAACATCGGCTCTTTTCCCTGGGAAAGAAAACTCACCAGTCCAGGTTCGTGATGTTAGTTTGTAGGGCTTCACTGGGACTGTCAGGGAAGCACAAGTATGAGGTGGGGGCAGCTCCTGTCTGGGACTTATCCTTCGATATTTAGAATTTTTGCAGTCAGCTGCCCGGTCACGGCCACCCGACACTGAGCGCAAACATCGGCTCTTTTCCCTGGGAAAGAAAACTCACCAGTCCAGGTTCCTGATGTCAGTTTCTAGGGCTTCCCTGGGACTGTCAGGGCAGCACAGGTATGAGGTGGGGGCTGCTTCTGTCTGGGACTTATCCTTCGATGTTCGGATTTTTTGCAGTCAGCTCCCGGCTCAGGGCCACAGGACCCTGGGCACAAACATCGGCTCTTTTCCCTGGGAAAGGAAACTCACCAGTCCAGGTTCCTCATGTCAGTTTGTAGGGCTCCCCTGGGACTGTCAGGGCAGCACAAGTATGAGGTGGGGGCAGCTCCTGTCTGAGACTTATCCTTCGATGTTTTGATTTTTTGCAGGCTACTGCCCGCTCAGGGCCACAGGACCCTGGGCACAAACATCGGCTCTTTTCCCTGGGAAAGAAAACTCACCTGTCCAGGTTCCTGATGTCAGTTTCTAGGGCTTCCCTGGGACTGTCAGGGCAGCACAAATATGAGGTGGGGGCAGCTCCTGTCTGGGACTTATCCTTCGATGTTTGGATTTTTTGCAGACTACTGCCCACTCAGGGGCACAGGACTCGGAGCGCAAACATCGGCTCTTTTCCCTGGGAAAGAAAACTCACCAGTCCAGGTTCCTGATCTCAGTTTTTAGGGCTTCCCTGGGACTGTCAGGGCAGCACAGGTATGAGGTGGGGGCAGCTTCTGTCTGGGACTTATCCTTCGATGTTCGGATTTTTTGCAGTCAGCTCGCGGCTCAGGGCCACAGGACCCTGGGCACAAACATTGGCTCTTTTCCCTGGGAAAGAAAACTCACCAGTCCAGGTTCCTGATGTCAGTTTGTAGGGCTTCCCTGGGACTGTCAGGGCAGAAAATGCATGAGGTGGGGGCAGCTACTGTCTGGGACTTATCCTTCAATGTTCGGATTTTTTGCACTCAGCTGCCCGCTCAGGGCCACAGGACCCTGGGCACAAACATAGGCTCTTTTCCCTGGGAAAGGAAACTCACCAGTCCAGGTTCCTGATGTCAGTTTCTAGGGCTTCCCTGGGACTGTCATGGCAGCACAAGTATGAGGTTGGGGCAGCTCCTGTCTGGGACTTATCCTTCGATGTTTTGATTTTTTGCAGTCAGCTCCCCGCTCAGGGGCACAGGACTCGGAGCGCAAACATCGGCTCTTTTCCCTGGGAAAGGAAACTCACCAGTCCAGGTTCCTGATGTCAGTTTGTAGGGCTTCCCTGGGACTGTCAGGGCAGCACAAGTATGAGGTGGGGGCAGCTACTGTCTGGGACTTATCCTTCGATGTTTGGATTTTTTGCAGTCAGCTCCCCGCTCAGGGGCACAGGACTCAGACCGCAAACATCGTCTCTTTTCCCTGGGAAAGAAAACTCACCAGTCCAGGTTCCTGATGTCAGTTTCTAGGGCTTCCCTGGGACTGTCAGGGCAGCACAGGTATGAGGTGGGGGCAGCTTCTGTCTGGGACTTATCC
This sequence comes from Taeniopygia guttata, assembly GCF_048771995.1. Lineage (NCBI taxonomy): Eukaryota > Metazoa > Chordata > Aves > Passeriformes > Estrildidae > Taeniopygia > Taeniopygia guttata. The sequence continues at coordinate 50,879 of NC_133056.1, forward strand.
TTCGATGTTCGGATTTTTTGCAGGCTACTGCCCGCTCAGGGGCACAGGACCCTGGGCACAAACATCGGCTCTTTTCCCTGGGAAAGAAAACTCACCAGTCCAGGTTCCTGATGTCAGTTCCTAGGGCTTCCCTGGGACTGTCAGGGCAGCACAGGTATGAGGTGGGGGCAGCTTCTGTCTGGGACTTATCCTTCGATGTTCGGATTTTTTGCAGTCAGCTCCCGGCTCAGGGCCACAGGACCCTGGGCACAAACATCAGCTCTTTTCCCTGGGAAAGGAAACTCACCAGTCCACGTTCCTGATGTCAGTTTGCAGGGCTCCCCTGGGACTGTCAGGGAAGCACAGGTATGAGGTGGGGGCAGCTCCTGTGTTAGACTTACCCTTCGATGTACGGAGTTTTGCAGTCAGCTGCTCGCTCAGGGCCACAGGACTCGGACCGCAAACATCGGCTCTTTTCCCTGGGAAAGAAACCTCACCAGTCCAGGTTCCTGATGTCAGTTTGTAGGGCTCCCCTGGGACTGTCAGGGCAGCACAAGTATGAGGTGGGGGCAACTACTGTCTGGGACTTATCCTTCGATGTTTGGATTTTTTGCAGTCAGCTCCCCGCTCAGGGGCACAGGACTCGGAGCGCAAACATCGGCTCTTTACCCTGGGAAAGAAAACTCACCAGTCCAGGTTCCTGATGTCAGTTTCTAGGGCTTCCCTGGAACTGTCAGGGCAGCACAAGTATGAGGTGGGGGCAGCTCCTGTCTGGGACTTATCCTTCGATATTTAGAATTTTTGCAGTCAGCTGCCCGGTCACGGCCACCCGACACTGAGCGCAAACATCGGCTCTTTTCCCTGGGAAAGAAAACTCACCAGTCCAGGTTCCTGATGTCAGTTTCTAGGGCTTCCCTGGGACTGTCAGGGCAGCACAGGTATGAGGTGGGGGCTGCTTCTGTCTGGGACTTATCCTTCGATGTTCGGATTTTTTGCAGTCAGCTCCCGGCTCAGGGCCACAGGACCCTGGGCACAAACATCGGCTCTTTTCCCTGGGAAAGGAAACTCACCAGTCCAGGTTCCTCATGTCAGTTTGTAGGGCTCCCCTGGGACTGTCAGGGCAGCACAAGTATGAGGTGGGGGCAGCTCCTGTCTGAGACTTATCCTTCGATGTTTTGATTTTTTGCAGGCTACTGCCCGCTCAGGGCCACAGGACCCTGGGCACAAACATCGGCTCTTTTCCCTGGGAAAGAAAACTCACCTGTCCAGGTTCCTGATGTCAGTTTCTAGGGCTTCCCTGGGACTGTCAGGGCAGCACAAATATGAGGTGGGGGCAGCTCCTGTCTGGGACTTATCCTTCGATGTTTGGATTTTTTGCAGACTACTGCCCACTCAGGGCCACAGGACTTGGAGCGCAAACATCGGCTCTTTTCCCTGGGAAAGAAAACTCACCAGTCCAGGTTCCTGATCTCAGTTTTTAGGGCTTCCCTGGGACTGTCAGGGCAGCACAGGTATGAGGTGGGGGCAGCTTCTGTCTGGGACTTATCCTTCGATGTTCGGATTTTTTGCAGTCAGCTCGCGGCTCAGGGCCACAGGACCCTGGGCACAAACATTGGCTCTTTTCCCTGGGAAAGAAAACTCACCAGTCCAGGTTCCTGATGTCAGTTTGTAGGGCTTCCCTGGGACTGTCAGGGCAGAAAATGCATGAGGTGGGGGCAGCTACTGTCTGGGACTTATCCTTCGATGTTCGGATTTTTTGCACTCAGCTGCCCGCTCAGGGCCACAGGACCCTGGGCACAAACATAGGCTCTTTTCCCTGGGAAAGGAAACTCACCAGTCCAGGTTCCTGATGTCAGTTTCTAGGGCTTCCCTGGGACTGTCATGGCAGCACAAGTATGAGGTTGGGGCAGCTCCTGTCTGGGACTTATCCTTCGATGTTTTGATTTTTTGCAGTCAGCTCCCCGCTCAGGGGCACAGGACTCGGAGCGCAAACATCGGCTCTTTTCCCTGGGAAAGGAAACTCACCAGTCCAGGTTCCTGATGTCAGTTTGTAGGGCTCCCCTGGGACTGTCAGGGCAGCACAAGTATGAGGTGGGGGCAGCTACTGTCTGGGACTTATCCTTCGATGTTTGGATTTTTTGCAGTCAGCTCCCCGCTCAGGGGCACAGGACTCAGACCGCAAACATCGTCTCTTTTCCCTGGGAAAGAAAACTCACCAGTCCAGGTTCCTGATGTCAGTTTCTAGGGCTTCCCTGGGACTGTCAGGGCAGCACAGGTATGAGGTGGGGGCAGCTTCTGTCTGGGACTTATCCTTCGATGTTCGGATTTTTTGCAGGCTACTGCCCGCTCAGGGGCACAGGACCCTGGGCACAAACATCGGCTCTTTTCCCTGGGAAAGAAAACTCACCAGTCCAGGTTCCTGATGTCAGTTTCTAGGGCTTCCCTGGGACTGTCAGGGCAGCACAGGTATGAGGTGGGGGCAGCTTCTGTCTGGGACTTATCCTTCGATGTTCGGATTTTTTGCAGTCAGCTCCCGGCTCAGGGCCACAGGACCCTGGGCACAAACATCAGCTCTTTTCCCTGGGAAAGGAAACTCACCAGTCCACGTTCCTGATGTCAGTTTGCAGGGCTCCCCTGGGACTGTCAGGGAAGCACAGGTATGAGGTGGGGGCAGCTCCTGTGTTAGACTTACCCTTCGATGTACGGAGTTTTGCAGTCAGCTGCTCGCTCAGGGCCACAGGACTCGGACCGCAAACATCGGCTCTTTTCCCTGGGAAAGGAAACTCACCAGTCCAGGTTCCTGATGTCAGTTTGTAGGGCTCCCCTGGGACTGTCAGGGCAGCACAAGTATGAGGTGGGGGCAACTACTGTCTGGGACTTATCCTTCGATGTTTGGATTTTTTGCAGTCAGCTCCCCGCTCAGGGGCACAGGACTCGGAGCGCAAACATCGGCTCTTTTCCCTGGGAAAGAAAACTCACCAGTCCAGGTTCCTGATGTCAGTTTCTAGGGCTTCCCTGGAACTGTCAGGGCAGCACAGGTATGAGGTGGGGGCAGCTTCTGTCTGGGACTTCTCCTTCGATGTTCGGAATTTTTGCAGTCAGCTGCCCGCTCAGGGCCACAGGACCCTGGGCACAAACATCGGCACTTTTCCCTGGGAAAGAAAACTCACCAGTCCAGGTTCCTGATGTCAGTTTCTAGGGCTTCCCTGGGACTGTCAGGGCAGCACAGGTATCAGGTGGGGACAGCTTCTGTCTGTGACTTATCCTTCGATGTTCGGATTTTTTGCAGTCAGCTCCCGGCTCAGGGCCACAGGACCCTGGGCTCAAACATCGGCTCTTTTCCCTGGGAAAGGAAACTCACCAGTCCAGGTTCCTGATGTCAGTTTGTAGGGCTCCCCTGGGACTGTCAGGGCAGCACAAGTATGAGGTGGGGGCAACTACTGTCTGGGACTTATCCTTCGATGTTTGGATTTTTTGCAGTCAGCTCCCCGCTCAGGGGCACAGGACTCGGAGCGCAAACATCGGCTCTTTACCCTGGGAAAGAAAACTCACCAGTCCAGGTTCCTGATGTCAGTTTCTAGGGCTTCCCTGGAACTGTCAGGGCAGCACAAGTATGAGGTGGGGGCAGCTCCTGTCTGGGACTTATCCTTCGATGTTTTGATTTTTTGCAGACTACTGCCCGCTCAGGGGCACAGGACTCGGAGCGCAAACATCGGCTCTTTTCCCTGGGAAAGAAAACTCACCAGTCCAGGTTCGTGATGTTAGTTTGTAGGGCTTCCCTGGGACTGTCAGGGAAGCACAAGTATGAGGTGGGGGCAGCTCCTGTCTGGGACTTATCCTTCGATATTTAGAATTTTTGCAGTCAGCTGCCCGGTCACGGCCACCCGACACTGAGCGCAAACATCGGCTCTTTTCCCTGGGAAAGAAAACTCACCAGTCCAGGTTCCTGATGTCAGTTTCTAGGGCTTCCCTGGGACTGTCAGGGCAGCACAGGTATGAGGTGGGGGCTGCTTCTGTCTGGGACTTATCCTTCGATGTTCGGATTTTTTGCAGTCAGCTCCCGGCTCAGGGCCACAGGACCCTGGGCACAAACATCGGCTCTTTTCCCTGGGAAAGGAAACTCACCAGTCCAGGTTCCTCATGTCAGTTTGTAGGGCTCCCCTGGGACTGTCAGGGCAGCACAAGTATGAGGTGGTGGCAGCTCCTGTCTGAGACTTATCCTTCGATGTTTTGATTTTTTGCAGGCTACTGCCCGCTCAGGGCCACAGGACCCTGGGCACAAACATCGGCTCTTTTCCCTGGGAAAGAAAACTCACCTGTCCAGGTTCCTGATGTCAGTTTCTAGGGCTTCCCTGGGACTGTCAGGGCAGCACAAATATGAGGTGGGGGCTGCTCCTGTCTGGGACTTATCCTTCGATGTTTGGATTTTTTGCAGACTACTGCCCACTCAGGGGCACAGGACTCGGAGCGCAAACATCGGCTCTTTTCCCTGGGAAAGAAAACTCACCAGTCCAGGTTCCTGATGTCAGTTTGTAGGGCTCCCCTGGGACTGTCAGGGCAGCACAAGTATGAGGTGGGGGCAGCTCCTGTCTGGGACTTATCCTTCGATGTTCAGATTTTTTGCGGTCAGCTGCCAGCTCAGGGCGACAGGACTCGGAGCGCAAACATCGGCTCTTTTCCCTGTGAAAAAAAACTCACCAGTCCAGGTTCCTGATGTCAGTTTGTAGGGCTCCCCTGGGACTGTCAGGGCAGCACAAGTATGAGGTGGGGGCAGCTCCTGTCTGGGACTTATCCTTCGATGTTCGGATTTTTTGCACTCAGCTGCCCGCTCAGGGCCACAGGACTCGGAGCGCAAACATCGGCTCTTTTCCCTGGGAAAGAAAACTCACCAGTCCAGGTTCCTGATGTCAGTTTGTAGAGCTCTTTTTGGACTCTCAGGGCAGCAGAAGTATGAGGTGGGGGCAGCTCCTGTCTGGGACTTATCCTTCGATGTTCGGATTTTTTGCGGTCAGCTGCCGGCTCAGGGCCACAGGACTCGGAGCGCAAACATCGGCTCTTTTCCCTGGGAAAAAAAACTCACCAGTCCAGGTTCCTGATGTCAGTTTGTAGGGCTCCCCTGGGACTGTCAGGGTAGCACAAGTATGAGGTGGGGGCAGATCCTGTCTGGGACTTATCCTTCGATGTTCGGATTTTTTGCGGTCAGCTGCCGGCTCAGGGCCACAGGACTTGGAGCGCAAACATCGGCTCTTTTCCCTGGGAAAGAAAACTCACCAGTCCAGGTTCCTGATGTCAGTTTGTAGAGCTCTTTTTGGACTCTCAGGGCAGCAGAAGTATGAGGTGGGGGCAGCTCCTGTCTGGGACTTATCCTTCGATGTTCGGATTTTTTGCACTCAGCTGCCGGCTCAGGGCCACAGGACTCGGAGCGCAAACTTCGGCTCTTTTCCCTGGGAAAGAAAACTCACCAGTCCAGGTTCCTGATGTCAGTTTGTAGGGCTCCCCTGGGACTGTCAGAGCAGCACAAGTATGAGGTGGGGGCAGCTCCTGTCTGGGACTTATCCTTCGATGTTCGGATTTTTTGCGGTCAGCTGCCGGCTCAGGGCCACAGGACTCGGAGCGCAAACATCGGCTCTTTTCCCTGGGAAAGAAAACTCACCAGTCCAGGTTCCTGATGTCAGTTTGTAGAGCTCTTTTTGGACTCTCAGGGCAGCACAAGTATGAGGTGGGGGCAGCTCCTGTCTTGGACTTATCCTTCGATGTTCGGATTTTTTGCGGTCAGCTGCCCGCTCAGGGCCACAGGACTCGGAGCGCAAACATCGGCTATTTCCTTGGGAAAGAAAACTCACCAGTCCAGGTTCCTGATGTCAGTTTGTAGGGCTCCCCTGGGACTGTCAGGGCAGCAGAAGTATGAGGTGGGGGCAGCTCCTGTCTGGGACTTATCCTTCGATGTTCGGATTTTTTGCGGTCAGCTGTCGGCTCAGGGCCACAGGACTTGGAGCGCAAACATCGGCTCTTTTCCCTGGGAAAGAAAACTCACCAGTCCAGGTTCCTGATGTCAGTTTGTAGAGCTCTTTTTGGACTCTCAGGGCAGCAGAAGTATGAGGTGGGGGCAGCTCCTGTCTGGGACTTATCCTTCGATGTTCGGATTTTTTGCACTCAGCTGCCGGCTCAGGGCCACAGGACTCGGAGCGCAAACATCGGCTCTTTTCCCTGGGAAAGAAAACTCACCAGTCCAGGTTCCTGATGTCAGTTTGTAGGGCTCCCCTGGGACTGTCAGGGCAGCACAAGTATGAGGTGGGGGCAGCTCCTGTCTGGGACTTATCCTTCGATGTTCGGATTTTTTGCGGTCAGCTGCCGGCTCAGGGCCACAGGACTCGGAGCGCAAACATCGGCTCTTTTCCCTGGGAAAAAAAACTCACCACTCCAGGTTCCTGATGTCAGTTTGTAGGGCTCCCCTGGGACTGTCAGGGTAGCACAAGTATGAGGTGGGGGCAGATCCTGTCTGGGACTTATCCTTCGATGTTCGGATTTTTTGCACTCAGCTGCCGGCTCAGGGCCACAGGACTTGGAGCGCAAACATCGGCTCTTTTCCCTGGGAAAGAAAACTCACCAGTCCAGGTTCCTGATGTCAGTTTGTAGGGCTCCCCTGGGACTGTCAGAGCAGCAGAAGTATGAGGTGGGGGCAGCTCCTGTCTGGGACTTATCCTTCGATATTCGGATTTTTTGCAGTCAGCTGCCGGCTCAGGGCCACAGGACTCGGAGCGCAAACATCGGCTCTTTTCCCTGGGAAAGAAAACTCACCAGTCCAGGTTCCTGATGTCAGTTTGTAGAGCTCTTTTTGGACTCTCAGGGCAGCACAAGTATGAGGTGGGGGCAGCTCCTGTCTGGGACTTATCCTTCGATGTTCGGATTTTTTGCACTCAGCTGCCCGCTCAGGGCCACAGGACTCGGAGCGCAAACATCGGCTCTTTTCCCTGGGAAAGAAAACTCACCAGTCCAGGTTCCTGATGTCAGTTTGTAGGGCTCCCCTGGGACTGTCAGGGCAGCAGAAGTATGAGGTGGGGGCAGCTCCTGTCTGGGACTTATCCTTCGATGTTCGGATTTTTTGCGGTCAGCTGTCGGCTCAGGGCCACAGGACTTGGAGCGCAAACATCGGCTCTTTTCCCTGGGAAAGAAAACTCACCAGTCCAGGTTCCTGATGTCAGTTTGTAGAGCTCTTTTTGGACTCTCAGGGCAGCAGAAGTATGAGGTGGGGGCAGCTCCTGTCTGGGACTTATCCTTCGATGTTCGGATTTTTTGCACTCAGCTGCCGGCTCAGGGCCACAGGACTCGGAGCGCAAACATCGGCTCTTTTCCCTGGGAAAGAAAACTCACCAGTCCAGGTTCCTGATGTCAGTTTGTAGGGCTCCCCTGGGACTGTCAGGGCAGCACAAGTATGAGGTGGGGGCAGCTCCTGTCTGGGACTTATCCTTCGATGTTCGGATTTTTTGCGGTCAGCTGCCGGCTCAGGGCCACAGGACTCGGAGCGCAAACATCGGCTCTTTTCCCTGGGAAAAAAAACTCACCACTCCAGGTTCCTGATGTCAGTTTGTAGGGCTCCCCTGGGACTGTCAGGGTAGCACAAGTATGAGGTGGGGGCAGATCCTGTCTGGGACTTATCCTTCGATGTTCGGATTTTTTGCACTCAGCTGCCGGCTCAGGGCCACAGGACTTGGAGCGCAAACATCGGCTCTTTTCCCTGGGAAAGAAAACTCACCAGTCCAGGTTCCTGATGTCAGTTTGTAGGGCTCCCCTGGGACTGTCAGAGCAGCAGAAGTATGAGGTGGGGGCAGCTCCTGTCTGGGACTTATCCTTCGATATTCGGATTTTTTGCAGTCAGCTGCCGGCTCAGGGCCACAGGACTCGGAGCGCAAACATCGGCTCTTTTCCCTGGGAAAGAAAACTCACCAGTCCAGGTTCCTGATGTCAGTTTGTAGAGCTCTTTTTGGACTCTCAGGGCAGCACAAGTATGAGGTGGGGGCAGCTCCTGTCTGGGACTTATCCTTCGATGTTCGGATTTTTTGCACTCAGCTGCCCGCTCAGGGCCACAGGACTCGGAGCGCAAACATCGGCTCTTTTCCCTGGGAAAGAAAACTCACCAGTCCAGGTTCCTGATGTCAGTTTGTAGGGCTCCCCTGGGACTGTCAGGGTAGCACAAGTATGAGGTGGGGGCAGCTCCTGTCTGAGACTTATCCTTCGATGTTCCGATTTTTTGCACTCAGCTGCCCGCTCAGGGCCACAGGACTCGGAGCGCAAACATCGGCTCTTTTCCCTGGGAAAGAAAACTCACCAGTCCAGGTTCCTGATGTCAGTTTGTAGAGCTCTTTTTGGACTCTCAGGGCAGCACAAGTATGAGGTGGGGGCAGCTCCTGTCTGGGACTTATCCTTCGATGTTCGGATTTTTTGCGGTCAGCTGCCGGCTCAGGGCCACAGGACTCGGAGCGCAAACATCGGCTCTTTTCCCTGGGAAAAAAAACTCACCAGTCCAGGTTCCTGATGTCAGTTTGTAGGGCTCCCCTGGGACTGTCAGGGCAGCACAAGTATGAGGTGGGGGCAGCTCCTGTCTGGGACTTATCCTTCGATGTTCGGATTTTTTGCACTCAGCTGCCCGCTCAGGGCCACAGGAGTCGGAGCGCAAACATCGCCTCTTTTCCCTGGGAAAGAAAACTCACCAGTCCAGGTTCCTGATGTCAGTTTGTAGAGCTCTTTTTGGACTCTCAGGGCAGCACAAGTATGAGGTGGGGGCAGCTCCTGTCAGGGACTTATCCTTCGATGTTCGGATTTTTTGCACTCAGCTGCCCGCTCAGGGCCACAGGACTCGGAGCGCAAACATCGGCTCTTTTCCCTGGGAAAAAAAACTCACCAGTCCAGGTTCCTGATGTCAGTTTGTAGGGCTCCCCTGGGACTGTCAGGGTAGCACAAGTATGAGGTGGGGGCAGATCCTGTCTGGGACTTATCCTTCGATGTTCCGATTTTTTGCGGTCAGCTGCCGGCTCAGGGCCACAGGACTTGGAGCGCAAACATCGGCTCTTTTCCCTGGGAAAGAAAACTCACCAGTCCAGGTTCCTGATGTCAGTTTGTAGAGCTCTTTTTGGACTCTCAGGGCAGCAGAAGTATGAGGTGGGGGCAGCTCCTGTCTGGGACTTATCCTTCGATGTTCGGATTTTTTGTCGTCAGCTGCCGGCTCAGGGCCACAGGACTCGGAGCGCAAACATCGGCCCTTTTCCCTGGGAAAAAAAACTCACCATTCCAGGTTCCTGATGTCAGTTTGTAGGGCTCCCCTGGGACTGTCAGGGTAGCACAAGTATGAGGTGGGGGCAGATCCTGTCTGGGACTTATCCTTCGATGTTCGGATTTTTTGCGGTCAGCTGCCGGCTCAGGGCCACAGGACTCGGAGTGCAAACATCGGCTCTTTTCCCTGGGAAAGGAAACTCACCAGTCCAGGTTCCTGATGTCAGTTTGTAGGGCTCCCCTGGGACTGTCAGGGCAGCACAAGTATGAGGTGGGGGCAGCTCCTGTCTGGGACTTATCCTTCGATGTTCGGATTTTTTGCACTCAGCTGCCCGCTCAGGGCCACAGGACTCGGAGCGCAAACATCGGCTCTTTTCCCTGGGAAAGAAAACTCACCAGTCCAGGTTCCTGATGTCAGTTTGTAGAGCTCTTTTTGGACTCTCAGGGCAGCACAAGTATGAGGTGGGGGCAGCTCCTGTCTGGGACTTATCCTTCGATGTTCAGATTTTTTGCGGTCAGCTGCCGGCTCAGGGCCACAGGATTCGGAGCGCAAACATCGGCTCTTTTCCCTGGGAAAAAAAACTCACCAGTCCAGGTTCCTGATGTCAGTTTGTAGGGCTCCCCTGGGACTGTCAGGGTAGCACAAGTATGAGGTGGGGGCAGATCCTGTCTGGGACTTATCCTTCGATGTTCCGATTTTTTGCACTCAGCTGCCCGCTCAGGGCCACAGGACTTGGAGCGCAAACATCGGCTCTTTTCCCTGGGAAAGAAAACTCACCAGTCCAGGTTCCTGATGTCAGTTTGTAGAGCTCTTTTTGGACTCTCAGGGCAGCACAAGTATGAGGTGGGGGCAGCTCCTGTCTGGGACTTATCCTTCGATGTTCGGATTTTTTGCACTCAGCTGCCGGCTCAGGGCCACAGGATTCGGAGCGCAAACATCGGCTCTTTTCCCTGGGAAAAAAAACTCACCAGTCCAGGTTCCTGATGTCAGTTTGTAGGGCTCCCCTGGGACTGTCAGGGTAGCACAAGTATGAGGTGGGGGCAGCTCCTGTCTGGGACTTATCCTTCGATGTTCGGATTTTTTGCACTCAGCTGCCCGCTCAGGGCCACAGGATTCGGAGCGCAAACATCGGCTCTTTTCCCTGGGAAAAAAAACTCACCAGTCCAGGTTCCTGATGTCAGTTTGTAGGGCTCCCCTGGGACTGTCAGGGTAGCACAAGTATGAGGTGGGGGCAGCTCCTGTCTGAGACTTATCCTTCGATGTTCCGATTTTTTGCACTCAGCTGCCCGCTCAGGGCCACAGGACTCGGAGCGCAAACATCGGCTCTTTTCCCTGGGAAAGAAAACTCACCTGTCCAGGTTCCTGATGTCAGTTTCTAGGGCTTCCCTGGGACTGTCAGGGCAGCACAAATATGAGGTGGGAGCAGCTCCTGTCTGGGACTTATCCTTCGATGTTTGGATTTTTTGCAGACTACTGCCCACTCAGGGGCACAGGACTCGGAGCGCAAACATCGGCTCTTTTCCCTGGGAAAGAAACCTCACCAGTCCAGGTTCCTGATCTCAGTTTTTAGGGCTTCCCTGGGACTGTCAGGGCAGCACAGGTATGAGGTGGGGGCAGCTTCTGTCTGGGACTTATCCTTCGATGTTCGGATTTTTTGCAGTCAGCTCCCGGCTCAGGGCCACAGGACCCTGGGCACAAACATTGGCTCTTTTCCCTGGGAAAGAAAACTCACCAGTCCAGGTTCCTGATGTCAGTTTGTAGGGCTTCCCTGGGACTGTCAGGGCAGAAAATGCATGAGGTGGGGGCAGCTACTGTCTGGGACTTATCCTTCGATGTTCGGAATTTTTGCAGTCAGCTGCCCGCTCAGGGCCACAGGACCCTGGGCACAAACATAGGCTCTTTTCCCTGGGAAAGGAAACTCACCAGTCCACGTTCCTGATGTCAGTTTCTAGGGCTTCCCTGGGACTGTCATGGCAGCACAAGTATGAGGTGGGGGCAGCTCCTGTCTGGGACTTATCCTTCGATGTTTTGATTTTTTGCAGTCAGCTCCCCGCTCAGGGGCACAGGACTCGGAGCGCAAACATCGGCTCTTTTCCCTGGGAAAGGAAACTCACCAGTCCAGGTTCCTGATGTCAGTTTGTAGGGCTCCCCTGGGACTGTCAGGGCAGCACAAGTATGAGGTGGGGGCAGCTACTGTCTGGGACTTATCCTTCGATGTTTGGATTTTTTGCAGTCAGCTCCCCGCTCAGGGGCACAGGACTCAGACCGCAAACATCGTCTCTTTTCCCTGGGAAAGAAAACTCACCAGTCCAGGTTCCTGATGTCAGTTTCTAGGGCTTCCCTGGGACTGTCAGGGCAGCACAGGTATGAGGTGGGGGCAGCTTCTGTCTGGGACTTATCCTTCGATGTTCGGATTTTTTGCAGGCTACTGCCCGCTCAGGGGCACAGGACCCTGGGCACAAACATCGGCTCTTTTCCCTGGGAAAGAAAACTCACCAGTCCAGGTTCCTGATGTCAGTTTCTAGGGCTTCCCTGGGACTGTCAGGGCAGCACAGGTATGAGGTGGGGGCAGCTTCTGTCTGGGACTTATCCTTCGATGTTCGGATTTTTTGCAGTCAGCTCCCGGCTCAGGGCCACAGGACCCTGGGCACAAACATCAGCTCTTTTCCCTGGGAAAGGAAACTCACCAGTCCACGTTCCTGATGTCAGTTTGCAGGGCTCCCCTGGGACTGTCAGGGAAGCACAGGTATGAGGTGGGGGCAGCTCCTGTGTTAGACTTACCCTTCGATGTACGGAGTTTTGCAGTCAGCTGCTCGCTCAGGGCCACAGGACTCGGACCGCAAACATCGGCTCTTTTCCCTGGGAAAGGAAACTCACCAGTCCAGGTTCCTGATGTCAGTTTGTAGGGCTCCCCTGGGACTGTCAGGGCAGCACAAGTATGAGGTGGGGGCAACTACTGTCTGGGACTTATCCTTCGATGTTTGGATTTTTTGCAGTCAGCTCCCCGCTCAGGGGCACAGGACTCGGAGCGCAAACATCGGCTCTTTACCCTGGGAAAGAAAACTCACCAGTCCAGGTTCCTGATGTCAGTTTCTAGGGCTTCCCTGGAACTGTCAGGGCAGCACAAGTATGAGGTGGGGGCAGCTCCTGTCTGGGACTTATCCTTCGATGTTTTGATTTTTTGCAGACTACTGCCCGCTCAGGGGCACAGGACTCGGACCGCAAACATCGGCTCTTTTCCCTGGGAAAGAAAACTCACCAGTCCAGGTTCGTGATGTTAGTTTGTAGGGCTTCCCTGGGACTGTCAGGGAAGCACAAGTATGAGGTGGGGGCAGCTCCTGTCTGGGACTTATCCTTCGATATTTAGAATTTTTGCAGTCAGCTGCCCGGTCACGGCCACCCGACACTGAGCGCAAACATCGGCTCTTTTCCCTGGGAAAGAAAACTCACCAGTCCAGGTTCCTGATGTCAGTTTCTAGGGCTTCCCTGGGACTGTCAGGGCAGCACAGGTATGAGGTGGGGGCTGCTTCTGTCTGGGACTTATCCTTCGATGTTCGGATTTTTTGCAGTCAGCTCCCGGCTCAGGGCCACAGGACCCTGGGCACAAACATCGGCTCTTTTCCCTGGGAAAGGAAACTCACCAGTCCAGGTTCCTCATGTCAGTTTGTAGGGCTCCCCTGGGACTGTCAGGGCAGCACAAGTATGAGGTGGGGGCAGCTCCTGTCTGAGACTTATCCTTCGATGTTTTGATTTTTTGCAGGCTACTGCCCGCTCAGGGCCACAGGACCCTGGGCACAAACATCGGCTCTTTTCCCTGGGAAAGAAAACTCACCTGTCCAGGTTCCTGATGTCAGTTTCTAGGGCTTCCCTGGGACTGTCAGGGCAGCACAAATATGAGGTGGGGGCAGCTCCTGTCTGGGACTTATCCTTCGATGTTTGGATTTTTTGCAGACTACTGCCCACTCAGGGGCACAGGACTCGGAGCGCAAACATCGGCTCTTTTCCCTGGGAAAGAAAACTCACCAGTCCAGGTTCCTGATCTCAGTTTTTAGGGCTTCCCTGGGACTGTCAGGGCAGCACAGGTATGAGGTGGGGGCAGCTTCTGTCTGGGACTTATCCTTCGATGTTCGGATTTTTTGCAGTCAGCTCGCGGCTCAGGGCCACAGGACCCTGGGCACAAACATTGGCTCTTTTCCCTGGGAAAGAAAACTCACCAGTCCAGGTTCCTGATGTCAGTTTGTAGGGCTTCCCTGGGACTGTCAGGGCAGAAAATGCATGAGGTGGGGGCAGCTACTGTCTGGGACTTATCCTTCGATGTTCGGATTTTTTGCACTCAGCTGCCCGCTCAGGGCCACAGGACCCTGGGCACAAACATAGGCTCTTTTCCCTGGGAAAGGAAACTCACCAGTCCAGGTTCCTGATGTCAGTTTCTAGGGCTTCCCTGGGACTGTCATGGCAGCACAAGTATGAGGTTGGGGCAGCTCCTGTCTGGGACTTATCCTTCGATGTTTTGATTTTTTGCAGTCAGCTCCCCGCTCAGGGGCACAGGACTCGGAGCGCAAACATCGGCTCTTTTCCCTGGGAAAGGAAACTCACCAGTCCAGGTTCCTGATGTCAGTTTGTAGGGCTCCCCTGGGACTGTCAGGGCAGCACAAGTATGAGGTGGGGGCAGCTACTGTCTGGGACTTATCCTTCGATGTTTGGATTTTTTGCAGTCAGCTCCCCGCTCAGGGGCACAGGACTCAGACCGCAAACATCGTCTCTTTTCCCTGGGAAAGAAAACTCACCAGTCCAGGTTCCTGATGTCAGTTTCTACGGCTTCCCTGGGACTGTCAGGGCAGCACAGGTATGAGGTGGGGGCAGCTTCTGTCTGGGACTTATCCTTCGATGTTCGGATTTTTTGCAGGCTACTGCCCGCTCAGGGGCACAGGACCCTGGGCACAAACATCGGCTCTTTTCCCTGGGAAAGAAAACTCACCAGTCCAGGTTCCTGATGTCAGTTCCTAGGGCTTCCCTGGGACTGTCAGGGCAGCACAGGTATGAGGTGGGGGCAGCTTCTGTCTGGGACTTATCCTTCGATGTTCGGATTTTTTGCAGTCAGCTCCCGGCTCAGGGCCACAGGACCCTGGGCACAAACATCAGCTCTTTTCCCTGGGAAAGGAAACTCACCAGTCCACGTTCCTGATGTCAGTTTGCAGGGCTCCCCTGGGACTGTCAGGGAAGCACAGGTATGAGGTGGGGGCAGCTCCTGTGTTAGACTTACCCTTCGATGTACGGAGTTTTGCAGTCAGCTGCTCGCTCAGGGCCACAGGACTCGGACCGCAAACATCGGCTCTTTTCCCTGGGAAAGGAAACTCACCAGTCCAGGTTCCTGATGTCAGTTTGTAGGGCTCCCCTGGGACTGTCAGGGCAGCACAAGTATGAGGTGGGGGCAACTACTGTCTGGGACTTATCCTTCGATGTTTGGATTTTTTGCAGTCAGCTCCCCGCTCAGGGGCACAGGACTCGGAGCGCAAACATCGGCTCTTTACCCTGGGAAAGAAAACTCACCAGTCCAGGTTCCTGATGTCAGTTTCTAGGGCTTCCCTGGAACTGTCAGGGCAGCACAAGTATGAGGTGGGGGCAGCTCCTGTCTGGGACTTATCCTTCGATGTTTTGATTTTTTGCAGACTACTGCCCGCTCAGAGGCACAGGACTCGGACCGCAAACATCGGCTCTTTTCCCTGGGAAAGGAAACTCACCAGTCCAGGTTCCTGATGTCAGTTTGTAGGGCTCCCCTGGGACTGTCAGGGCAGCACAAGTATGAGGTGGGGGCAGCTACTGTCTGGGACTTATCCTTCGATGTTTGGATTTTTTGCAGTCAGCTCCCCGCTCAGGGGCACAGGACTCAGACCGCAAACATCGTCTCTTTTCCCTGGGAAAGAAAACTCACCAGTCCAGGTTCCTGATGTCAGTTTCTACGGCTTCCCTGGGACTGTCAGGGCAGCACAGGTATGAGGTGGGGGCAGCTTCTGTCTGGGACTTATCCTTCGATGTTCGGATTTTTTGCAGGCTACTGCCCGCTCAGGGGCACAGGACCCTGGGCACAAACATCGGCTCTTTTCCCTGGGAAAGAAAACTCACCAGTCCAGGTTCCTGATGTCAGTTCCTAGGGCTTCCCTGGGACTGTCAGGGCAGCACAGGTATGAGGTGGGGGCAGCTTCTGTCTGGGACTTATCCTTCGATGTTCGGATTTTTTGCAGTCAGCTCCCGGCTCAGGGCCACAGGACCCTGGGCACAAACATCAGCTCTTTTCCCTGGGAAAGGAAACTCACCAGTCCACGTTCCTGATGTCAGTTTGCAGGGCTCCCCTGGGACTGTCAGGGAAGCACAGGTATGAGGTGGGGGCAGCTCCTGTGTTAGACTTACCCTTCGATGTACGGAGTTTTGCAGTCAGCTGCTCGCTCAGGGCCACAGGACTCGGACCGCAAACATCGGCTCTTTTCCCTGGGAAAGGAAACTCACCAGTCCAGGTTCCTGATGTCAGTTTGTAGGGCTCCCCTGGGACTGTCAGGGCAGCACAAGTATGAGGTGGGGGCAACTACTGTCTGGGACTTATCCTTCGATGTTTGGATTTTTTGCAGTCAGCTCCCCGCTCAGGGGCACAGGACTCGGAGCGCAAACATCGGCTCTTTACCCTGGGAAAGAAAACTCACCAGTCCAGGTTCCTGATGTCAGTTTCTAGGGCTTCCCTGGAACTGTCAGGGCAGCACAAGTATGAGGTGGGGGCAGCTCCTGTCTGGGACTTATCCTTCGATGTTTTGATTTTTTGCAGACTACTGCCCGCTCAGAGGCACAGGACTCGGACCGCAAACATCGGCTCTTTTCCCTGGGAAAGAAAACTCACCAGTCCAGGTTTGTGATGTTAGTTTGTAGGGCTTCCCTGGGACTGTCAGGGAAGCACAAGTATGAGGTGGGGGCAGCTCCTGTCTGGGACTTATCCTTCGATATTTAGAATTTTTGCAGTCAGCTGCCCGGTCACGGCCACCCGACACTGAGCGCAAACATCGTCTCTTTTCCCTGGGAAAGAAAACTCACCAGTCCAGGTTCCTGATGTCAGTTTCTAGGGCTTCCCTGGGACTGTCAGGGCAGCACAGGTATGAGGTGGGGGCTGCTTCTGTCTGGGACTTATCCTTCGATGTTCGGATTTTTTGCAGTCAGCTCCCGGCTCAGGGCCACAGGACCCTGGGCACAAACATCGGCTCTTTTCCCTGGGAAAGGAAACTCACCAGTCCAGGTTCCTCATGTCAGTTTGTAGGGCTCCCCTGGGACTGTCAGGGCAGCACAAGTATGAGGTGGGGGCAGCTCCTGTCTGAGACTTATCCTTCGATGTTTTGATTTTTTGCAGGCTACTGCCCGCTCAGGGCCACAGGACCCTGGGCACAAACATCGGCTCTTTTCCCTGGGAAAGAAAACTCACCTGTCCAGGTTCCTGATGTCAGTTTCTAGGGCTTCCCTGGGACTGTCAGGGCAGCACAAATATGAGGTGGGGGCAGCTCCTGTCTGGGACTTATCCTTCGATGTTTGGATTTTTTGCAGACTACTGCCCACTCAGGGGCACAGGACTCGGAGCGCAAACATCGGCTCTTTTCCCTGGGAAAGAAAACTCACCAGTCCAGGTTCCTGATCTCAGTTTTTAGGGCTTCCCTGGGACTGTCAGGGCAGCACAGGTATGAGGTGGGGGCAGCTTCTGTCTGGGACTTATCCTTCGATGTTCGGATTTTTTGCAGTCAGCTCGCGGCTCAGGGCCACAGGACCCTGGGCACAAACATTGGCTCTTTTCCCTGGGAAAGAAAACTCACCAGTCCAGGTTCCTGATGTCAGTTTGTAGGGCTTCCCTGGGACTGTCAGGGCAGAAAATGCATGAGGTGGGGGCAGCTACTGTCTGGGACTTATCCTTCGATGTTCGGATTTTTTGCACTCAGCTGCCCGCTCAGGGCCACAGGACCCTGGGCACAAACATAGGCTCTTTTCCCTGGGAAAGGAAACTCACCAGTCCAGGTTCCTGATGTCAGTTTCTAGGGCTTCCCTGGGACTGTCATGGCAGCACAAGTATGAGGTTGGGGCAGCTCCTGTCTGGGACTTATCCTTCGATGTTTTGATTTTTTGCAGTCAGCTCCCCGCTCAGGGGCACAGGACTCGGAGCGCAAACATCGGCTCTTTTCCCTGGGAAAGGAAACTCACCAGTCCAGGTTCCTGATCTCAGTTTGTAGGGCTCCCCTGGGACTGTCAGGGCAGCACAAGTATGAGGTGGGGGCAGCTACTGTCTGGGACTTATCCTTCGATGTTTGGATTTTTTGCAGTCAGCTCCCCGCTCAGGGGCACAGGACTCAGACCGCAAACATCGTCTCTTTTCCCTGGGAAAGAAAACTCACCAGTCCAGGTTCCTTATGTCAGTTTCTAGGGCTTCCCTGGGACTGTCAGGGCAGCACAGGTATGAGGTGGGGGCAGCTTCTGTCTGGGACTTATCCTTCGATGTTCGGATTTTTTGCAGGCTACTGCCCGCTCAGGGGCACAGGACCCTGGGCACAAACATCAGCTCTTTTCCCTGGGAAAGGAAACTCACCAGTCCACGTTCCTGATGTCAGTTTGCAGGGCTCCCCTGGGACTGTCAGGGAAGCACAGGTATGAGGTGGGGGCAGCTCCTGTGTTAGACTTACCCTTCGATGTACGGAGTTTTGCAGTCAGCTGCTCGCTCAGGGCCACAGGACTCGGACCGCAAACATCGGCTCTTTTCCCTGGGAAAGGAAACTCACCAGTCCAGGTTCCTGATGTCAGTTTGTAGGGCTCCCCTGGGACTGTCAGGGCAGCACAAGTATGAGGTGGGGGCAACTACTGTCTGGGACTTATCCTTCGATGTTTGGATTTTTTGCAGTCAGCTCCCCGCTCAGGGGCACAGGACTCGGAGCGCAAACATCGGCTCTTTTCCCTGGGAAAGAAAACTCACCAGTCCAGGTTCCTGATGTCAGTTTCTAGGGCTTCCCTGGAACTGTCAGGGCAGCACAGGTATGAGGTGGGGGCAGCTTCTGTCTGGGACTTCTCCTTCGATGTTCGGAATTTTTGCAGTCAGCTGCCCGCTCAGGGCCACAGGACCCTGGGCACAAACATCGGCACTTTTCCCTGGGAAAGAAAACTCACCAGTCCAGGTTCCTGATGTCAGTTTCTAGGGCTTCCCTGGGACTGTCAGGGCAGCACAGGTATCAGGTGGGGACAGCTTCTGTCTGTGACTTATCCTTCGATGTTCGGATTTTTTGCAGTCAGCTCCCGGCTCAGGGCCACAGGACCCTGGGCTCAAACATCGGCTCTTTTCCCTGGGAAAGGAAACTCACCAGTCCAGGTTCCTGATGTCAGTTAGTAGGGCTCCCCTGGGACTGTCAGGGCAGCACAAGTATGAGGTGGGGGCAGCTCCGGTCTGGGACTTATCCTTCGATGTTCGGATTTTTTGCAGTCAGCTCCCGGCTCAGGGCCACAGGACCCTGGGCACAAACATTGGCTCTTTTCCCTGGGAAAGAAAACTCACCAGTCCAGGTTCCTGATGTCTTTTTCTAGGGCTTCCCTGGGACTGTCAGGGCAGCACAGGTATGAGGTGGGGGCAGCTACTGTCTGGGACTTATCCTTCGATGTTCGGAATTTTTGCAGTCAGCTGCCCGCTCAGGGCCACAGGACCCTGGGCACAAACATAGGCTCTTTTCCCTGGGAAAGAAAACTCAGCAGTCCAGGTTCCTGATGTCAGTTTGTAGGGCTCCCCTGGGACTGTCAGGGCAGCACAAGTATGAGGTGGGGGCATCTTCTGTCTGGGACTTATCCTTCGATGTTCGGATTTTTTGCAGTCAGCTCCCGGCTCAGGGCCACAGGACCCTGGGCACAAACATCGGCTCTTTTCCCTGGGAAAGAAAACTCACCAGTCCAGGTTCCTGATGTCAGTTTGCAGGGCTCCCCTGGGACTGTCAGGGCAGCACAGGTATGAGGTGGGGGCAGCTCCTGTGTTAGACTTATCCTTCGATGTACGGATTTTTGCAGTCAGCTGCTCGCTCAGGGCCACAGGACTCGGAGCGCAAACATCGGCTCTTTTCCCTGGGAAAGGAAACTCACCAGTCCAGGTTCCTGATGTCAGTTTGTAGGGCTCCCCTGGGACTGTCAGGGCAGCACAAGTATGAGGTGGGGGCAGCTCCTGTCTGGGACTTATCCTTCGATGTTTTGATTTTTTGCAGACTACTGCCCGCTCAGGGGCACAGGACTCGGACCGCAAACATCGGCTCTTTTCCCTGGGAAAGAAAACTCACCAGTCCAGGTTCCTGGTCTCAGTTTGTAGGGCTTCCCTGGGACTGTCAGGGAAGCACAAGTATGAGGTGGGGGCAGCTCCTGTCTGGGACTTATCCTTCGATGTTTGGATTTTTTGCAGTCAGCTCCCCGCTCAGGGGCACAGGACTCGGAGCGCAAACATCGGCTCTTTTCCCTGGGAAAGAAAACTCACCAGTCCAGGTTCGTGATGTTAGTTTGTAGGGCTTCCCTGGGACTGTCAGGGAAGCACAAGTATGAGGTGGGGGCAGCTCCTGTCTGGGACTTATCCTTCGATATTTAGAATTTTTGCAGTCAGCTGCCCGGTCACGGCCACCCGACACTGAGCGCAAACATCGGCTCTTTTCCCTGGGAAAGAAAACTCACCAGTCCAGGTTCCTGATGTCAGTTTCTAGGGCTTCCCTGGGACTGTCAGGGCAGCACAAATATGAGGTGGGGGCAGCTCCTGTCTGGGACTTATCCTTCGATGTTTGGATTTTTTGCAGACTACTGCCCACTCAGGGGCACAGGACTCGGAGCGCAAACATCGGCTCTTTTCCCTGGGAAAGAAAACTCACCAGTCCAGGTTCCTGATCTCAGTTTTTAGGGCTTCCCTGGGACTGTCAGGGCAGCACAGGTATGAGGTGGGGGCAGCTTCTGTCTGGGACTTATCCTTCGATGTTCGGATTTTTTGCAGTCAGCTCCCGGCTCAGGGCCACAGGACCCTGGGCACAAACATTGGCTCTTTTCCCTGGGAAAGAAAACTCACCAGTCCAGGTTCCTGATGTCAGTTTGTAGGGCTTCCCTTGGACTGTCAGGGCAGAAAATGCATGAGGTGGGGGCAGCTACTGTCTGGGACTTATCCTTCGATGTTCGGATTTTTTGCACTCAGCTGCCCGCTCAGGGCCACAGGACCCTGGGCACAAACATAGGCTCTTTTCCCTGGGAAAGGAAACTCACCAGTCCAGGTTCCTGATGTCAGTTTCTAGGGCTCCCCTGGGACTGTCAGGGTAGCACAAGTATGAGGTGGGGGCAGATCCTGTCTGGGACTTATCCTTCGATGTTCGGATTTTTTGCGGTCAGCTGCCGGCTCAGGGCCACAGGACTTGGAGCGCAAACATCGGCTCTTTTCCCTGGGAAAGAAAACTCACCAGTCCAGGTTCCTGATGTCAGTTTGTAGAGCTCTTTTTGGACTCTCAGGGCAGCAGAAGTATGAGGTGGGGGCAGCTCCTGTCTGGGACTTATCCTTCGATGTTCGGATTTTTTGCACTCAGCTGCCGGCTCAGGGCCACAGGACTCGGAGCGCAAACTTCGGCTCTTTTCCCTGGGAAAGAAAACTCACCAGTCCAGGTTCCTGATGTCAGTTTGTAGGGCTCCCCTGGGACTGTCAGAGCAGCACAAGTATGAGGTGGGGGCAGCTCCTGTCTGGGACTTATCCTTCGATGTTCGGATTTTTTGCGGTCAGCTGCCGGCTCAGGGCCACAGGACTCGGAGCGCAAACATCGGCTCTTTTCCCTGGGAAAGAAAACTCACCAGTCCAGGTTCCTGATGTCAGTTTGTAGAGCTCTTTTTGGACTCTCAGGGCAGCACAAGTATGAGGTGGGGGCAGCTCCTGTCTTGGACTTATCCTTCGATGTTCGGATTTTTTGCGGTCAGCTGCCCGCTCAGGGCCACAGGACTCGGAGCGCAAACATCGGCTATTTCCTTGGGAAAGAAAACTCACCAGTCCAGGTTCCTGATGTCAGTTTGTAGGGCTCCCCTGGGACTGTCAGGGCAGCAGAAGTATGAGGTGGGGGCAGCTCCTGTCTGGGACTTATCCTTCGATGTTCGGATTTTTTGCGGTCAGCTGTCGGCTCAGGGCCACAGGACTTGGAGCGCAAACATCGGCTCTTTTCCCTGGGAAAGAAAACTCACCAGTCCAGGTTCCTGATGTCAGTTTGTAGAGCTCTTTTTGGACTCTCAGGGCAGCAGAAGTATGAGGTGGGGGCAGCTCCTGTCTGGGACTTATCCTTCGATGTTCGGATTTTTTGCACTCAGCTGCCGGCTCAGGGCCACAGGACTCGGAGCGCAAACATCGGCTCTTTTCCCTGGGAAAGAAAACTCACCAGTCCAGGTTCCTGATGTCAGTTTGTAGGGCTCCCCTGGGACTGTCAGGGCAGCACAAGTATGAGGTGGGGGCAGCTCCTGTCTGGGACTTATCCTTCGATGTTCGGATTTTTTGCGGTCAGCTGCCGGCTCAGGGCCACAGGACTCGGAGCGCAAACATCGGCTCTTTTCCCTGGGAAAAAAAACTCACCACTCCAGGTTCCTGATGTCAGTTTGTAGGGCTCCCCTGGGACTGTCAGGGTAGCACAAGTATGAGGTGGGGGCAGATCCTGTCTGGGACTTATCCTTCGATGTTCGGATTTTTTGCACTCAGCTGCCGGCTCAGGGCCACAGGACTTGGAGCGCAAACATCGGCTCTTTTCCCTGGGAAAGAAAACTCACCAGTCCAGGTTCCTGATGTCAGTTTGTAGGGCTCCCCTGGGACTGTCAGAGCAGCAGAAGTATGAGGTGGGGGCAGCTCCTGTCTGGGACTTATCCTTCGATATTCGGATTTTTTGCAGTCAGCTGCCGGCTCAGGGCCACAGGACTCGGAGCGCAAACATCGGCTCTTTTCCCTGGGAAAGAAAACTCACCAGTCCAGGTTCCTGATGTCAGTTTGTAGAGCTCTTTTTGGACTCTCAGGGCAGCACAAGTATGAGGTGGGGGCAGCTCCTGTCTGGGACTTATCCTTCGATGTTCGGATTTTTTGCACTCAGCTGCCCGCTCAGGGCCACAGGACTCGGAGCGCAAACATCGGCTCTTTTCCCTGGGAAAGAAAACTCACCAGTCCAGGTTCCTGATGTCAGTTTGTAGGGCTCCCCTGGGACTGTCAGGGCAGCAGAAGTATGAGGTGGGGGCAGCTCCTGTCTGGGACTTATCCTTCGATGTTCGGATTTTTTGCGGTCAGCTGTCGGCTCAGGGCCACAGGACTTGGAGCGCAAACATCGGCTCTTTTCCCTGGGAAAGAAAACTCACCAGTCCAGGTTCCTGATGTCAGTTTGTAGAGCTCTTTTTGGACTCTCAGGGCAGCAGAAGTATGAGGTGGGGGCAGCTCCTGTCTGGGACTTATCCTTCGATGTTCGGATTTTTTGCACTCAGCTGCCGGCTCAGGGCCACAGGACTCGGAGCGCAAACATCGGCTCTTTTCCCTGGGAAAGAAAACTCACCAGTCCAGGTTCCTGATGTCAGTTTGTAGGGCTCCCCTGGGACTGTCAGGGCAGCACAAGTATGAGGTGGGGGCAGCTCCTGTCTGGGACTTATCCTTCGATGTTCGGATTTTTTGCGGTCAGCTGCCGGCTCAGGGCCACAGGACTCGGAGCGCAAACATCGGCTCTTTTCCCTGGGAAAAAAAACTCACCACTCCAGGTTCCTGATGTCAGTTTGTAGGGCTCCCCTGGGACTGTCAGGGTAGCACAAGTATGAGGTGGGGGCAGATCCTGTCTGGGACTTATCCTTCGATGTTCGGATTTTTTGCACTCAGCTGCCGGCTCAGGGCCACAGGACTTGGAGCGCAAACATCGGCTCTTTTCCCTGGGAAAGAAAACTCACCAGTCCAGGTTCCTGATGTCAGTTTGTAGGGCTCCCCTGGGACTGTCAGAGCAGCAGAAGTATGAGGTGGGGGCAGCTCCTGTCTGGGACTTATCCTTCGATATTCGGATTTTTTGCAGTCAGCTGCCGGCTCAGGGCCACAGGACTCGGAGCGCAAACATCGGCTCTTTTCCCTGGGAAAGAAAACTCACCAGTCCAGGTTCCTGATGTCAGTTTGTAGAGCTCTTTTTGGACTCTCAGGGCAGCACAAGTATGAGGTGGGGGCAGCTCCTGTCTGGGACTTATCCTTCGATGTTCGGATTTTTTGCACTCAGCTGCCCGCTCAGGGCCACAGGACTCGGAGCGCAAACATCGGCTCTTTTCCCTGGGAAAGAAAACTCACCAGTCCAGGTTCCTGATGTCAGTTTGTAGGGCTCCCCTGGGACTGTCAGGGTAGCACAAGTATGAGGTGGGGGCAGCTCCTGTCTGAGACTTATCCTTCGATGTTCCGATTTTTTGCACTCAGCTGCCCGCTCAGGGCCACAGGACTCGGAGCGCAAACATCGGCTCTTTTCCCTGGGAAAGAAAACTCACCAGTCCAGGTTCCTGATGTCAGTTTGTAGAGCTCTTTTTGGACTCTCAGGGCAGCACAAGTATGAGGTGGGGGCAGCTCCTGTCTGGGACTTATCCTTCGATGTTCGGATTTTTTGCGGTCAGCTGCCGGCTCAGGGCCACAGGACTCGGAGCGCAAACATCGGCTCTTTTCCCTGGGAAAAAAAACTCACCAGTCCAGGTTCCTGATGTCAGTTTGTAGGGCTCCCCTGGGACTGTCAGGGCAGCACAAGTATGAGGTGGGGGCAGCTCCTGTCTGGGACTTATCCTTCGATGTTCGGATTTTTTGCACTCAGCTGCCCGCTCAGGGCCACAGGAGTCGGAGCGCAAACATCGCCTCTTTTCCCTGGGAAAGAAAACTCACCAGTCCAGGTTCCTGATGTCAGTTTGTAGAGCTCTTTTTGGACTCTCAGGGCAGCACAAGTATGAGGTGGGGGCAGCTCCTGTCAGGGACTTATCCTTCGATGTTCGGATTTTTTGCACTCAGCTGCCCGCTCAGGGCCACAGGACTCGGAGCGCAAACATCGGCTCTTTTCCCTGGGAAAAAAAACTCACCAGTCCAGGTTCCTGATGTCAGTTTGTAGGGCTCCCCTGGGACTGTCAGGGTAGCACAAGTATGAGGTGGGGGCAGATCCTGTCTGGGACTTATCCTTCGATGTTCCGATTTTTTGCGGTCAGCTGCCGGCTCAGGGCCACAGGACTTGGAGCGCAAACATCGGCTCTTTTCCCTGGGAAAGAAAACTCACCAGTCCAGGTTCCTGATGTCAGTTTGTAGAGCTCTTTTTGGACTCTCAGGGCAGCAGAAGTATGAGGTGGGGGCAGCTCCTGTCTGGGACTTATCCTTCGATGTTCGGATTTTTTGTCGTCAGCTGCCGGCTCAGGGCCACAGGACTCGGAGCGCAAACATCGGCCCTTTTCCCTGGGAAAAAAAACTCACCATTCCAGGTTCCTGATGTCAGTTTGTAGGGCTCCCCTGGGACTGTCAGGGTAGCACAAGTATGAGGTGGGGGCAGATCCTGTCTGGGACTTATCCTTCGATGTTCGGATTTTTTGCGGTCAGCTGCCGGCTCAGGGCCACAGGACTCGGAGTGCAAACATCGGCTCTTTTCCCTGGGAAAGGAAACTCACCAGTCCAGGTTCCTGATGTCAGTTTGTAGGGCTCCCCTGGGACTGTCAGGGCAGCACAAGTATGAGGTGGGGGCAGCTCCTGTCTGGGACTTATCCTTCGATGTTCGGATTTTTTGCACTCAGCTGCCCGCTCAGGGCCACAGGACTCGGAGCGCAAACATCGGCTCTTTTCCCTGGGAAAGAAAACTCACCAGTCCAGGTTCCTGATGTCAGTTTGTAGAGCTCTTTTTGGACTCTCAGGGCAGCACAAGTATGAGGTGGGGGCAGCTCCTGTCTGGGACTTATCCTTCGATGTTCAGATTTTTTGCGGTCAGCTGCCGGCTCAGGGCCACAGGATTCGGAGCGCAAACATCGGCTCTTTTCCCTGGGAAAAAAAACTCACCAGTCCAGGTTCCTGATGTCAGTTTGTAGGGCTCCCCTGGGACTGTCAGGGTAGCACAAGTATGAGGTGGGGGCAGATCCTGTCTGGGACTTATCCTTCGATGTTCCGATTTTTTGCACTCAGCTGCCCGCTCAGGGCCACAGGACTTGGAGCGCAAACATCGGCTCTTTTCCCTGGGAAAGAAAACTCACCAGTCCAGGTTCCTGATGTCAGTTTGTAGAGCTCTTTTTGGACTCTCAGGGCAGCACAAGTATGAGGTGGGGGCAGCTCCTGTCTGGGACTTATCCTTCGATGTTCGGATTTTTTGCACTCAGCTGCCGGCTCAGGGCCACAGGATTCGGAGCGCAAACATCGGCTCTTTTCCCTGGGAAAAAAAACTCACCAGTCCAGGTTCCTGATGTCAGTTTGTAGGGCTCCCCTGGGACTGTCAGGGTAGCACAAGTATGAGGTGGGGGCAGCTCCTGTCTGGGACTTATCCTTCGATGTTCGGATTTTTTGCACTCAGCTGCCCGCTCAGGGCCACAGGATTCGGAGCGCAAACATCGGCTCTTTTCCCTGGGAAAAAAAACTCACCAGTCCAGGTTCCTGATGTCAGTTTGTAGGGCTCCCCTGGGACTGTCAGGGTAGCACAAGTATGAGGTGGGGGCAGCTCCTGTCTGAGACTTATCCTTCGATGTTCCGATTTTTTGCACTCAGCTGCCCGCTCAGGGCCACAGGACTCGGAGCGCAAACATCGGCTCTTTTCCCTGGGAAAGAAAACTCACCTGTCCAGGTTCCTGATGTCAGTTTCTAGGGCTTCCCTGGGACTGTCAGGGCAGCACAAATATGAGGTGGGAGCAGCTCCTGTCTGGGACTTATCCTTCGATGTTTGGATTTTTTGCAGACTACTGCCCACTCAGGGGCACAGGACTCGGAGCGCAAACATCGGCTCTTTTCCCTGGGAAAGAAACCTCACCAGTCCAGGTTCCTGATCTCAGTTTTTAGGGCTTCCCTGGGACTGTCAGGGCAGCACAGGTATGAGGTGGGGGCAGCTTCTGTCTGGGACTTATCCTTCGATGTTCGGATTTTTTGCAGTCAGCTCCCGGCTCAGGGCCACAGGACCCTGGGCACAAACATTGGCTCTTTTCCCTGGGAAAGAAAACTCACCAGTCCAGGTTCCTGATGTCAGTTTGTAGGGCTTCCCTGGGACTGTCAGGGCAGAAAATGCATGAGGTGGGGGCAGCTACTGTCTGGGACTTATCCTTCGATGTTCGGAATTTTTGCAGTCAGCTGCCCGCTCAGGGCCACAGGACCCTGGGCACAAACATAGGCTCTTTTCCCTGGGAAAGGAAACTCACCAGTCCACGTTCCTGATGTCAGTTTCTAGGGCTTCCCTGGGACTGTCATGGCAGCACAAGTATGAGGTGGGGGCAGCTCCTGTCTGGGACTTATCCTTCGATGTTTTGATTTTTTGCAGTCAGCTCCCCGCTCAGGGGCACAGGACTCGGAGCGCAAACATCGGCTCTTTTCCCTGGGAAAGGAAACTCACCAGTCCAGGTTCCTGATGTCAGTTTGTAGGGCTCCCCTGGGACTGTCAGGGCAGCACAAGTATGAGGTGGGGGCAGCTACTGTCTGGGACTTATCCTTCGATGTTTGGATTTTTTGCAGTCAGCTCCCCGCTCAGGGGCACAGGACTCAGACCGCAAACATCGTCTCTTTTCCCTGGGAAAGAAAACTCACCAGTCCAGGTTCCTGATGTCAGTTTCTAGGGCTTCCCTGGGACTGTCAGGGCAGCACAGGTATGAGGTGGGGGCAGCTTCTGTCTGGGACTTATCCTTCGATGTTCGGATTTTTTGCAGGCTACTGCCCGCTCAGGGGCACAGGACCCTGGGCACAAACATCGGCTCTTTTCCCTGGGAAAGAAAACTCACCAGTCCAGGTTCCTGATGTCAGTTTCTAGGGCTTCCCTGGGACTGTCAGGGCAGCACAGGTATGAGGTGGGGGCAGCTTCTGTCTGGGACTTATCCTTCGATGTTCGGATTTTTTGCAGTCAGCTCCCGGCTCAGGGCCACAGGACCCTGGGCACAAACATCAGCTCTTTTCCCTGGGAAAGGAAACTCACCAGTCCACGTTCCTGATGTCAGTTTGCAGGGCTCCCCTGGGACTGTCAGGGAAGCACAGGTATGAGGTGGGGGCAGCTCCTGTGTTAGACTTACCCTTCGATGTACGGAGTTTTGCAGTCAGCTGCTCGCTCAGGGCCACAGGACTCGGACCGCAAACATCGGCTCTTTTCCCTGGGAAAGGAAACTCACCAGTCCAGGTTCCTGATGTCAGTTTGTAGGGCTCCCCTGGGACTGTCAGGGCAGCACAAGTATGAGGTGGGGGCAACTACTGTCTGGGACTTATCCTTCGATGTTTGGATTTTTTGCAGTCAGCTCCCCGCTCAGGGGCACAGGACTCGGAGCGCAAACATCGGCTCTTTACCCTGGGAAAGAAAACTCACCAGTCCAGGTTCCTGATGTCAGTTTCTAGGGCTTCCCTGGAACTGTCAGGGCAGCACAAGTATGAGGTGGGGGCAGCTCCTGTCTGGGACTTATCCTTCGATGTTTTGATTTTTTGCAGACTACTGCCCGCTCAGGGGCACAGGACTCGGACCGCAAACATCGGCTCTTTTCCCTGGGAAAGAAAACTCACCAGTCCAGGTTCGTGATGTTAGTTTGTAGGGCTTCCCTGGGACTGTCAGGGAAGCACAAGTATGAGGTGGGGGCAGCTCCTGTCTGGGACTTATCCTTCGATATTTAGAATTTTTGCAGTCAGCTGCCCGGTCACGGCCACCCGACACTGAGCGCAAACATCGGCTCTTTT
Source organism: Taeniopygia guttata (assembly GCF_048771995.1). Classification (NCBI taxonomy): domain Eukaryota; kingdom Metazoa; phylum Chordata; class Aves; order Passeriformes; family Estrildidae; genus Taeniopygia; species Taeniopygia guttata. Next base: position 79,021 of record NC_133056.1, read on the forward strand.
CCCTGGGAAAGAAAACTCACCAGTCCAGGTTCCTGATGTCAGTTTCTAGGGCTTCCCTGGGACTGTCAGGGCAGCACAGGTATGAGGTGGGGGCTGCTTCTGTCTGGGACTTATCCTTCGATGTTCGGATTTTTTGCAGTCAGCTCCCGGCTCAGGGCCACAGGACCCTGGGCACAAACATCGGCTCTTTTCCCTGGGAAAGGAAACTCACCAGTCCAGGTTCCTCATGTCAGTTTGTAGGGCTCCCCTGGGACTGTCAGGGCAGCACAAGTATGAGGTGGGGGCAGCTCCTGTCTGAGACTTATCCTTCGATGTTTTGATTTTTTGCAGGCTACTGCCCGCTCAGGGCCACAGGACCCTGGGCACAAACATCGGCTCTTTTCCCTGGGAAAGAAAACTCACCTGTCCAGGTTCCTGATGTCAGTTTCTAGGGCTTCCCTGGGACTGTCAGGGCAGCACAAATATGAGGTGGGGGCAGCTCCTGTCTGGGACTTATCCTTCGATGTTTGGATTTTTTGCAGACTACTGCCCACTCAGGGGCACAGGACTCGGAGCGCAAACATCGGCTCTTTTCCCTGGGAAAGAAAACTCACCAGTCCAGGTTCCTGATCTCAGTTTTTAGGGCTTCCCTGGGACTGTCAGGGCAGCACAGGTATGAGGTGGGGGCAGCTTCTGTCTGGGACTTATCCTTCGATGTTCGGATTTTTTGCAGTCAGCTCGCGGCTCAGGGCCACAGGACCCTGGGCACAAACATTGGCTCTTTTCCCTGGGAAAGAAAACTCACCAGTCCAGGTTCCTGATGTCAGTTTGTAGGGCTTCCCTGGGACTGTCAGGGCAGAAAATGCATGAGGTGGGGGCAGCTACTGTCTGGGACTTATCCTTCGATGTTCGGATTTTTTGCACTCAGCTGCCCGCTCAGGGCCACAGGACCCTGGGCACAAACATAGGCTCTTTTCCCTGGGAAAGGAAACTCACCAGTCCAGGTTCCTGATGTCAGTTTCTAGGGCTTCCCTGGGACTGTCATGGCAGCACAAGTATGAGGTTGGGGCAGCTCCTGTCTGGGACTTATCCTTCGATGTTTTGATTTTTTGCAGTCAGCTCCCCGCTCAGGGGCACAGGACTCGGAGCGCAAACATCGGCTCTTTTCCCTGGGAAAGGAAACTCACCAGTCCAGGTTCCTGATGTCAGTTTGTAGGGCTCCCCTGGGACTGTCAGGGCAGCACAAGTATGAGGTGGGGGCAGCTACTGTCTGGGACTTATCCTTCGATGTTTGGATTTTTTGCAGTCAGCTCCCCGCTCAGGGGCACAGGACTCAGACCGCAAACATCGTCTCTTTTCCCTGGGAAAGAAAACTCACCAGTCCAGGTTCCTGATGTCAGTTTCTACGGCTTCCCTGGGACTGTCAGGGCAGCACAGGTATGAGGTGGGGGCAGCTTCTGTCTGGGACTTATCCTTCGATGTTCGGATTTTTTGCAGGCTACTGCCCGCTCAGGGGCACAGGACCCTGGGCACAAACATCGGCTCTTTTCCCTGGGAAAGAAAACTCACCAGTCCAGGTTCCTGATGTCAGTTCCTAGGGCTTCCCTGGGACTGTCAGGGCAGCACAGGTATGAGGTGGGGGCAGCTTCTGTCTGGGACTTATCCTTCGATGTTCGGATTTTTTGCAGTCAGCTCCCGGCTCAGGGCCACAGGACCCTGGGCACAAACATCAGCTCTTTTCCCTGGGAAAGGAAACTCACCAGTCCACGTTCCTGATGTCAGTTTGCAGGGCTCCCCTGGGACTGTCAGGGAAGCACAGGTATGAGGTGGGGGCAGCTCCTGTGTTAGACTTACCCTTCGATGTACGGAGTTTTGCAGTCAGCTGCTCGCTCAGGGCCACAGGACTCGGACCGCAAACATCGGCTCTTTTCCCTGGGAAAGGAAACTCACCAGTCCAGGTTCCTGATGTCAGTTTGTAGGGCTCCCCTGGGACTGTCAGGGCAGCACAAGTATGAGGTGGGGGCAACTACTGTCTGGGACTTATCCTTCGATGTTTGGATTTTTTGCAGTCAGCTCCCCGCTCAGGGGCACAGGACTCGGAGCGCAAACATCGGCTCTTTACCCTGGGAAAGAAAACTCACCAGTCCAGGTTCCTGATGTCAGTTTCTAGGGCTTCCCTGGAACTGTCAGGGCAGCACAAGTATGAGGTGGGGGCAGCTCCTGTCTGGGACTTATCCTTCGATGTTTTGATTTTTTGCAGACTACTGCCCGCTCAGAGGCACAGGACTCGGACCGCAAACATCGGCTCTTTTCCCTGGGAAAGAAAACTCACCAGTCCAGGTTTGTGATGTTAGTTTGTAGGGCTTCCCTGGGACTGTCAGGGAAGCACAAGTATGAGGTGGGGGCAGCTCCTGTCTGGGACTTATCCTTCGATATTTAGAATTTTTGCAGTCAGCTGCCCGGTCACGGCCACCCGACACTGAGCGCAAACATCGGCTCTTTTCCCTGGGAAAGAAAACTCACCAGTCCAGGTTCCTGATGTCAGTTTCTAGGGCTTCCCTGGGACTGTCAGGGCAGCACAGGTATGAGGTGGGGGCTGCTTCTGTCTGGGACTTATCCTTCGATGTTCGGATTTTTTGCAGTCAGCTCCCGGCTCAGGGCCACAGGACCCTGGGCACAAACATCGGCTCTTTTCCCTGGGAAAGGAAACTCACCAGTCCAGGTTCCTCATGTCAGTTTGTAGGGCTCCCCTGGGACTGTCAGGGCAGCACAAGTATGAGGTGGGGGCAGCTCCTGTCTGAGACTTATCCTTCGATGTTTTGATTTTTTGCAGGCTACTGCCCGCTCAGGGCCACAGGACCCTGGGCACAAACATCGGCTCTTTTCCCTGGGAAAGAAAACTCACCTGTCCAGGTTCCTGATGTCAGTTTCTAGGGCTTCCCTGGGACTGTCAGGGCAGCACAAATATGAGGTGGGGGCAGCTCCTGTCTGGGACTTATCCTTCGATGTTTGGATTTTTTGCAGACTACTGCCCACTCAGGGGCACAGGACTCGGAGCGCAAACATCGGCTCTTTTCCCTGGGAAAGAAAACTCACCAGTCCAGGTTCCTGATCTCAGTTTTTAGGGCTTCCCTGGGACTGTCAGGGCAGCACAGGTATGAGGTGGGGGCAGCTTCTGTCTGGGACTTATCCTTCGATGTTCGGATTTTTTGCAGTCAGCTCGCGGCTCAGGGCCACAGGACCCTGGGCACAAACATTGGCTCTTTTCCCTGGGAAAGAAAACTCACCAGTCCAGGTTCCTGATGTCAGTTTGTAGGGCTTCCCTGGGACTGTCAGGGCAGAAAATGCATGAGGTGGGGGCAGCTACTGTCTGGGACTTATCCTTCGATGTTCGGATTTTTTGCACTCAGCTGCCCGCTCAGGGCCACAGGACCCTGGGCACAAACATAGGCTCTTTTCCCTGGGAAAGGAAACTCACCAGTCCAGGTTCCTGATGTCAGTTTCTAGGGCTTCCCTGGGACTGTCATGGCAGCACAAGTATGAGGTTGGGGCAGCTCCTGTCTGGGACTTATCCTTCGATGTTTTGATTTTTTGCAGTCAGCTCCCCGCTCAGGGGCACAGGACTCGGAGCGCAAACATCGGCTCTTTTCCCTGGGAAAGGAAACTCACCAGTCCAGGTTCCTGATCTCAGTTTGTAGGGCTCCCCTGGGACTGTCAGGGCAGCACAAGTATGAGGTGGGGGCAGCTACTGTCTGGGACTTATCCTTCGATGTTTGGATTTTTTGCAGTCAGCTCCCCGCTCAGGGGCACAGGACTCAGACCGCAAACATCGTCTCTTTTCCCTGGGAAAGAAAACTCACCAGTCCAGGTTCCTTATGTCAGTTTCTAGGGCTTCCCTGGGACTGTCAGGGCAGCACAGGTATGAGGTGGGGGCAGCTTCTGTCTGGGACTTATCCTTCGATGTTCGGATTTTTTGCAGGCTACTGCCCGCTCAGGGGCACAGGACCCTGGGCACAAACATCAGCTCTTTTCCCTGGGAAAGGAAACTCACCAGTCCACGTTCCTGATGTCAGTTTGCAGGGCTCCCCTGGGACTGTCAGGGAAGCACAGGTATGAGGTGGGGGCAGCTCCTGTGTTAGACTTACCCTTCGATGTACGGAGTTTTGCAGTCAGCTGCTCGCTCAGGGCCACAGGACTCGGACCGCAAACATCGGCTCTTTTCCCTGGGAAAGGAAACTCACCAGTCCAGGTTCCTGATGTCAGTTTGTAGGGCTCCCCTGGGACTGTCAGGGCAGCACAAGTATGAGGTGGGGGCAACTACTGTCTGGGACTTATCCTTCGATGTTTGGATTTTTTGCAGTCAGCTCCCCGCTCAGGGGCACAGGACTCGGAGCGCAAACATCGGCTCTTTTCCCTGGGAAAGAAAACTCACCAGTCCAGGTTCCTGATGTCAGTTTCTAGGGCTTCCCTGGAACTGTCAGGGCAGCACAGGTATGAGGTGGGGGCAGCTTCTGTCTGGGACTTCTCCTTCGATGTTCGGAATTTTTGCAGTCAGCTGCCCGCTCAGGGCCACAGGACCCTGGGCACAAACATCGGCACTTTTCCCTGGGAAAGAAAACTCACCAGTCCAGGTTCCTGATGTCAGTTTCTAGGGCTTCCCTGGGACTGTCAGGGCAGCACAGGTATCAGGTGGGGACAGCTTCTGTCTGTGACTTATCCTTCGATGTTCGGATTTTTTGCAGTCAGCTCCCGGCTCAGGGCCACAGGACCCTGGGCTCAAACATCGGCTCTTTTCCCTGGGAAAGGAAACTCACCAGTCCAGGTTCCTGATGTCAGTTAGTAGGGCTCCCCTGGGACTGTCAGGGCAGCACAAGTATGAGGTGGGGGCAGCTCCGGTCTGGGACTTATCCTTCGATGTTCGGATTTTTTGCAGTCAGCTCCCGGCTCAGGGCCACAGGACCCTGGGCACAAACATTGGCTCTCTTCCCTGGGAAAGAAAACTCACCAGTCCAGGTTCCTGATGTCTTTTTCTAGGGCTTCCCTGGGACTGTCAGGGCAGCACAGGTATGAGGTGGGGGCAGCTACTGTCTGGGACTTATCCTTCGATGTTCGGAATTTTTGCAGTCAGCTGCCCGCTCAGGGCCACAGGACCCTGGGCACAAACATAGGCTCTTTTCCCTGGGAAAGAAAACTCAGCAGTCCAGGTTCCTGATGTCAGTTTGTAGGGCTCCCCTGGGACTGTCAGGGCAGCACAAGTATGAGGTGGGGGCATCTTCTGTCTGGGACTTATCCTTCGATGTTCGGATTTTTTGCAGTCAGCTCCCGGCTCAGGGCCACAGGACCCTGGGCACAAACATCGGCTCTTTTCCCTGGGAAAGAAAACTCACCAGTCCAGGTTCCTGATGTCAGTTTGCAGGGCTCCCCTGGGACTGTCAGGGCAGCACAGGTATGAGGTGGGGGCAGCTCCTGTGTTAGACTTATCCTTCGATGTACGGATTTTTGCAGTCAGCTGCTCGCTCAGGGCCACAGGACTCGGAGCGCAAACATCGGCTCTTTTCCCTGGGAAAGGAAACTCACCAGTCCAGGTTCCTGATGTCAGTTTGTAGGGCTCCCCTGGGACTGTCAGGGCAGCACAAGTATGAGGTGGGGGCAGCTCCTGTCTGGGACTTATCCTTCGATGTTTTGATTTTTTGCAGACTACTGCCCGCTCAGGGGCACAGGACTCGGACCGCAAACATCGGCTCTTTTCCCTGGGAAAGAAAACTCACCAGTCCAGGTTCCTGGTCTCAGTTTGTAGGGCTTCCCTGGGACTGTCAGGGAAGCACAAGTATGAGGTGGGGGCAGCTCCTGTCTGGGACTTATCCTTCGATGTTTGGATTTTTTGCAGTCAGCTCCCCGCTCAGGGGCACAGGACTCGGAGCGCAAACATCGGCTCTTTTCCCTGGGAAAGAAAACTCACCAGTCCAGGTTCGTGATGTTAGTTTGTAGGGCTTCCCTGGGACTGTCAGGGAAGCACAAGTATGAGGTGGGGGCAGCTCCTGTCTGGGACTTATCCTTCGATATTTAGAATTTTTGCAGTCAGCTGCCCGGTCACGGCCACCCGACACTGAGCGCAAACATCGGCTCTTTTCCCTGGGAAAGAAAACTCACCAGTCCAGGTTCCTGATGTCAGTTTCTAGGGCTTCCCTGGGACTGTCAGGGCAGCACAAATATGAGGTGGGGGCAGCTCCTGTCTGGGACTTATCCTTCGATGTTTGGATTTTTTGCAGACTACTGCCCACTCAGGGGCACAGGACTCGGAGCGCAAACATCGGCTCTTTTCCCTGGGAAAGAAAACTCACCAGTCCAGGTTCCTGATCTCAGTTTTTAGGGCTTCCCTGGGACTGTCAGGGCAGCACAGGTATGAGGTGGGGGCAGCTTCTGTCTGGGACTTATCCTTCGATGTTCGGATTTTTTGCAGTCAGCTCCCGGCTCAGGGCCACAGGACCCTGGGCACAAACATTGGCTCTTTTCCCTGGGAAAGAAAACTCACCAGTCCAGGTTCCTGATGTCAGTTTGTAGGGCTTCCCTTGGACTGTCAGGGCAGAAAATGCATGAGGTGGGGGCAGCTACTGTCTGGGACTTATCCTTCGATGTTCGGATTTTTTGCACTCAGCTGCCCGCTCAGGGCCACAGGACCCTGGGCACAAACATAGGCTCTTTTCCCTGGGAAAGGAAACTCACCAGTCCAGGTTCCTGATGTCAGTTTCTAGGGCTTCCCTGGGACTGTCATGGCAGCACAAGTATGAGGTTGGGGCAGCTCCTGTCTGGGACTTATCCTTCGATGTTTTGATTTTTTGCAGTCAGCTCCCCGCTCAGGGGCACAGGACTCGGAGCGCAAACATCGGCTCTTTTCCCTGGGAAAGGAAACTCACCAGTCCAGGTTCCTGATGTCAGTTTGTAGGGCTCCCCTGGGACTGTCAGGGCAGCACAAGTATGAGGTGGGGGCAGCTACTGTCTGGGACTTATCCTTCGATGTTTGGATTTTTTGCAGTCAGCTCCCCGCTCAGGGGCACAGGACTCGGAGCGCAAACATCGTCTCTTTTCCCTGGGAAAGAAAACTCACCAGTCCAGGTTCCTGATCTCAGTTTGTAGGGCTTCCCTGGGACTGTCAGGGCAGCACAGGTATGAGGTGGGGGCAGATTCTGTCTGGGACTTATCCTTCGATGTTCGGATTTTTTGCAGGCTACTGCCCGCTCAGGGCCACAGGACCCTGGGCACAAACATCGGCTCTTTTCCCTGGGAAAGAAAACTCACCAGTCCAGGTTCCTGATGTCAGTTTCTAGGGCTCCCCTGGGACTGTCAGGGCAGCACAAGTATGAGGTTGGGGCAGCTCCTGTCTGGGACTTATCCTTCGATGTTTGGATTTTTTGCAGTCAGCTCCCCGCTCAGGAGCACAGGACTCGGAGCGCAAACATCGGCTCTTTTCCCTGGGAAAGAAAACTCACCAGTCCAGGTTCCTGATGTCAGTTTCTAGGGCTTCCCTGGGACTGTCAGGGCAGCACAGGTATGAGGTGGGGGCAGCTTCTGTCTGGGACTTATCCTTCGATATTTAGAATTTTTGCAGTCAGCTGCCCGGTCACGGCCACCCGACCCTGAGCGCAAACATCGGCTCTTTTCCCTGGGAAAGAAAACTCACCAGTCCAGGTTCCTGATGTCAGTTTCTAGGGCTTCCTTGGGACTGTCAGGGCAGCACAGGTATGAGGTGGGGGCTGCTTCTGTCTGGGACTTATCCTTCGATGTTCGGATTTTTTGCAGTCAGCTCCCGGCTCAGGGCCACAGGACCCTGGGCACAAACATCGGCTCTTTTCCCTGGGAAAGGAAACTCACCAGTCCAGGTTCCTGATGTCAGTATGTAGGGCTCCCCTGGGACTGTCAGGGCAGCACAAGTATGAGGTGGGGGCAACTACTGTCTGGGACTTATCCTTCGATGTTTGGATTTTTTGCAGTCAGCTCCCCGCTCAGGGGCACAGGACTCGGACCGCAAACATCGGCTCTTTTCCCTGGGAAAGAAAACTCACCAGTCCAGGTTCCTGATGTCAGTTTCTAGGGCTTCCCTGGGACTGTCAGGGCAGCACAGGTATGAGGTGGGGGCTGCTTCTGTCTGGGACTTATCCTTCGATGTTTTGATTTTTTGCAGACTACTGCCCGCTCAGGGGCACAGGACTCGGACCGCAAACATCGGCTCTTTTCCCTGGGAAAGAAAACTCACCAGTCCAGGTTCGTGATGTTAGTTTGTAGGGCTTCCCTGGGACTGTCAGGGAAGCACAAGTATGAGGTGGGGGCAGCTCCTGTCTGGGACTTATCCTTCGATATTTAGAATTTTTGCAGTCAGCTGCCCGGTCACGGCCACCCGACCCTGAGCGCAAACATCGGCTCTTTTCCCTGGGAAAGAAAACTCACCAGTCCAGGTTCCTGATGTCAGTTTCTAGGGCTTCCCTGGGACTGTCAGGGCAGCACAGGTATGAGGTGGGGGCTGCTTCTGTCTGGGACTTATCCTTCGATGTTCGGATTTTTTGCAGTCAGCTCCCGGCTCAGGGCCACAGGACCCTGGGCACAAACATCGGCTCTTTTCCCTGGGAAAGGAAACTCACCAGTCCAGGTTCCTGATGTCAGTTTGTAGGGCTCCCCTGGGACTGTCAGGGCAGCACAAGTATGAGGTGGGGGCAGCTCCTGTCTGGGACTTATCCTTCGATGTTTTGATTTTTTGCAGGCTACTGCCCGCTCAGGGCCACAGGACCCTGGGCACAAACATCGGCTCTTTTCCCTGGGAAAGAAAACTCACCTGTCCAGGTTCCTGATGTCAGTTTCTAGGGCTTCCCTGGGACTGTCAGGGCAGCACAGGTATGAGGTGGGGGCAGCTCCTGTCTGGGACTTATCCTTCGATGTTTGGATTTTTTGCAGACTACTGCCCACTCAGGGGCACAGGACTCGGAGCGCAAACATCGGCTCTTTTCCCTGGGAAAGAAAACTCACCAGTCCAGGTTCCTGATCTCAGTTTTTAGGGCTTCCCTGGGACTGTCAGGGCAGCACAGGTATGAGGTGGGGGCAGCTTCTGTCTGGGACTTATCCTTCGATGTTCGGATTTTTTGCAGTCAGCTCCCGGCTCAGGGCCACAGGACCCTGGGCACAAACATTGGCTCTTTTCCCTGGGAAAGAAAACTCAGCAGTCCAGGTTCCTGATGTCAGTTTGTAGGGCTCCCCTGGGACTGTCAGGGCAGCACAAGTATGAGGTGGGGGCAGCTCGTGTCTGGGACTTATCCTTCGATGTTTTGATTTTTTGCAGTCAGCTCCCCGCTCAGGGGCACAGGACTCGGAGCGCAAACATCGGCTCTTTTCCCTGGGAAAGAAAACTCACCAGTCCAGGTTCCTGATGTCAGTTTGTAGGGCTTCCCTGGGACTGTCAGGGCAGCACAGGTATGAGGTGGGTGCAGCTTCTGTCTGGGACTTATCCTTCGATGTTCGGATTTTTTGCAGGCTACTGCCCGCTCAGGGCCACAGGACCCTGGGCACAAACATCGGCTCTTTTCCCTGGGAAAGAAAACTCACCAGTCCAGGTTCCTGGTGTCAGTTTCTAGGGCTTCCCTGGGACTGTCAGGGCAGCACAGGTATGAGGTGGGGGCATCTTCTGTCTGGGACTTATCCTTCGATGTTCGGATTTTTTGCAGTCAGCTCCCGGCTCAGGGCCACAGGACCCTGGGCACAAACATCGGCTCTTTTCCCTGGGAAAGAAAACTCACCAGTCCAGGTTCCTGATGTCAGTTTGCAGGGCTCCCCTGGGACTGTCAGGGCAGCACAGGTATGAGGTGGGGGCAGCTCCTGTGTTAGACTTATCCTTCGATGTACGGATTTTTGCAGTCAGCTGCTCGCTCAGGGCCACAGGACTCGGAGCGCAAACATCGGCTCTTTTCCCTGGGAAAGGAAACTCACCAGTCCAGGTTCCTGATGTCAGTTTGTAGGGCTCCCCTGGGACTGTCAGGGCAGCACAAGTATGAGGTGGGGGCAGCTCCTGTCTGGGACTTATCCTTCGATGTTTTGATTTTTTGCAGACTACTGCCCGCTCAGGGGCACAGGACTCGGACCGCAAACATCGGCTCTTTTCCCTGGGAAAGAAAACTCACCAGTCCAGGTTCCTGGTCTCAGTTTGTAGGGCTTCCCTGGGACTGTCAGGGCAGAAAATGCATGAGGTGGGGGCAGCTACTGTCTGGGACTTATCCTTCGATGTTCGGAATTTTTGCAGTCAGCTCCCCGCTCAGGGCCACAGGACCCTGGGCACAAACATAGGCTCTTTTCCCTGGGAAAGGAAACTCACCAGTCCAGGTTCCTGATGTCAGTTTCTAGGGCTTCCCTGGGACTGTCATGGCAGCACAAGTATGAGGTTGGGGCAGCTCCTGTCTGGGACTTATCCTTCGATGTTTTGATTTTTTGCAGTCAGCTCCCCCCTCAGGGGCACAGGACTCGGAGCGCAAACATCGGCAATTTTCCCTGGGAAAGGAAACTCACCAGTCCAGGTTCCTGATGTCAGTTTGTAGGGCTCCCCTGGGACTGTCAGGGCAGCACAAGTATGAGGTGGGGGCAGCTACTGTCTGGGACTTATCCTTCGATGTTTGGATTTTTTGCAGTCAGCTCCCCGCTCAGGGGCACAGGACTCAGACCGCAAACATCGTCTCTTTTCCCTGGGAAAGAAAACTCACCAGTCCAGGTTCCTGATGTCAGTTTCTAGGGCTTCCCTGGGACTGTCAGGGCAGCACAGGTATGAGGTGGGGGCAGCTTCTGTCTGGGACTTATCCTTCGATGTTCGGATTTTTTGCAGTCAGCTCCCGGCTCAGGGCCACAGGACCCTGGGCACAAACATCAGCTCTTTTCCCTGGGAAAGGAAACTCACCAGTCCACGTTCCTGATGTCAGTTTGCAGGGCTCCCCTGGGACTGTCAGGGAAGCACAGGTATGAGGTGGGGGCAGCTCCTGTGTTAGACTTACCCTTCGATGTACGGAGTTTTGCAGTCAGCTGCTCGCTCAGGGCCACAGGACTCGGACCGCAAACATCGGCTCTTTTCCCTGGGAAAGGAAACTCACCAGTCCAGGTTCCTGATGTCAGTTTGTAGGGCTCCCCTGGGACTGTCAGGGCAGCACAAGTATGAGGTGGGGGCAACTACTGTCTGGGACTTATCCTTCGATGTTTTGATTTTTTGCAGACTACTGCCCGCTCAGGGGCACAGGACTCGGACCGCAAACATCGGCTCTTTTCCCTGGGAAAGAAAACTCACCAGTCCAGGTTCGTGATGTTAGTTTGTAGGGCTTCCCTGGGACTGTCAGGGAAGCACAAGTATGAGGTGGGGGCAGCTCCTGTCTGGGACTTATCCTTCGATATTTAGAATTTTTGCAGTCAGCTGCCTGGTCACGGCCACCCGACACTGAGCGCAAACATCGGCTCTTTTCCCTGGGAAAGAAAACTCACCAGTCCAGGTTCCTGATGTCAGTTTCTAGGGCTTCCCTGGGACTGTCAGGGCAGCACAGGTATGAGGTGGGGGCTGCTTCTGTCTGGGACTTATCCTTCGATGTTCGGATTTTTTGCAGTCAGCTCCCGGCTCAGGGCCACAGGACCCTGGGCACAAACATCGGCTCTTTTCCCTGGGAAAGGAAACTCACCAGTCCAGGTTCCTGATGTCAGTTTGTAGGGCTCCCCTGGGACTGTCAGGGCAGCACAAGTATGAGGTGGGGGCAGCTCCTGTCTGGGACTTATCCTTCGATGTTTTGATTTTTTGCAGGCTACTGCCCGCTCAGGGCCACAGGACCCTGGGCACAAACATCGGCTCTTTTCCCTGGGAAAGAAAACTCACCTGTCCAGGTTCCTGATGTCAGTTTCTAGGGCTTCCCTGGGACTGTCAGGGCAGCACAAATATGAGGTGGGGGCAGCTCCTGTCTGGGACTTATCCTTCGATGTTTGGATTTTTTGCAGACTACTGCCCACTCAGGGGCACAGGACTCGGAGCGCAAACATCGGCTCTTTTCCCTGGGAAAGAAAACTCACCAGTCCAGGTTCCTGATCTCAGTTTTTAGGGCTTCCCTGGGACTGTCAGGGCAGCACAGGTATGAGGTGGGGGCAGCTTCTGTCTGGGACTTATCCTTCGATGTTCGGATTTTTTGCAGTCAGCTCCCGGCTCAGGGCCACAGGACCCTGGGCACAAACATTGGCTCTTTTCCCTGGGAAAGAAAACTCACCAGTCCAGGTTCCTGATGTCAGTTTGTAGGGCTCTTTTTGGACTCTCAGGACAGCACAAGTATGAGGTGGGGGCAGCTCCTGTCTGGGACTTATCCTTCGATGTTCGGATGTCTGGGGGGGCTCAGGAGGATTTTGGGGGGTTCGGGGGATTTTGGGGGGTCCTGGCCGGGCTGTGACCCCTCCCCCTCCCCCCCCCCCCCAGCAAGGCTATTGCATCATCAGCAAAGTTCTGACCTTTGACCTCACCAAGTACCCGGACACCAACCCCACCCCCAGCGAGCAGTGACCCCAAAATCCCCCTGAACCCCAGAATCCCTCTGAACCCCAAAATCGTTACCCCAAAATCCCCCTGAACCCCAAAATCGTGACCCCAAAATCATCGTGACCCCAAAATCATCCTGAACCCCAAAATCCTCGGAACCTCAAAATCCCCCCGAACCCCAAAATCGTGACCCCAAAATACAGACCCCAAAATCCCCCGGAACCCCAAAATCCCCCTGAACCCCCCCAAAAATTCAGTACCCCAAAATCATCGTGACCCCAAAATCCCCAACACCCCAAAATCCCTGGGGACTCTAAAAGGGCACCCCAAAATCATCCTGACCCCCCCCAAATTTTCAAGACCCCCCCAAATCCTTGGGGACCCTGGGTGGGGTTGGGACCCCCCAATTTGGGGGGACCCCCCCAAATTTTGGGGTGTCTGGGACCCTCCCCAAATTTTGGGGTCCCCTGTGGGGTTCTGCTCTTCCCCCCCCCCCAAATTTTGGGGTCCCCCCCTCCCCCCCCGTGGGTTTTTTAATGGAACTTTCCCGGATTTGGGAAATAAAAATGGAATTGAAATGGAATTGAAATGGAATTAAAATGGAATTAAAATGGAATTAAAATGGAATCAGATCCACCTGTGGGGGATCCATAGGGGATCTATGGGGGGGCTATAGGGGATCTATGGGGGGATCTAGGGGGGGCTATAGGGGATCTAGGGGGAATATAGGGGATCTATAGGGTATCTATGGGCAATCTATGGGGGTGATCCATAGGGGATCTATGGGGGGGTATGGGGGATCTATAGGGGGATCTATGGGAGGGACCCATAGGGGATCTATGGGGGATCTATAGGAGGGGCTATCAGGAATCTATAGGGGATCTATGGGGGGATATGGGGGATCTATAGGGGGATCCATAGGGGATCTATGGGGGCTATAGGGATCTCTGGGGGAAACTATAGGGGATCCATTTGGGGGCTGTAGGGGATCTATAGGAGATCTATGGGGGAACTATAGGAGAGGCTATAGGGAGGATCTATAGGGGATCTATGGGGGGATATAAGGGAACTATGGGGGATCAATAGGGGGGATCGATGCGGGGACTGATAGGGGGAATAGAGGGGATCTATAGGAGGGGCTATTTGGGATCTATGGGGGATCTATAGGAGAGCTATAGGGGGCATCTATAGGGGAGTCTGTAGGGGGTCGATAGGGGGATATAGGGGATCTATAGGGGGATCCATGGGGGATCTATAGGAGATCTATAGGGGGTCTATGGGGGGATAGGGGGGATCTGTAGGAGATCCATGGGGGGGCTATAGGGGATCTATGGGGGAGTTATAGGGGGTCTATAGGGGATCTATGGGGGATCCATAGGGGATCTATAGGGGATCCATAGGGGATCTATGGGGGGATCCATAGGGGATCTATGGGGGATCCATAGGGGATCTATAGGAGGGGCTATCAGGAATCTATAGGGAATCTAATGGGGGGATCCATACGGGATCTATGGGATCCATAAGGGGTCTATGGCAGATATGGGGATCTATGGGGGGGGTCTATAGGGGATTTATGGGGGATCTATGGGGGATATGGGAGGGATCCATAGGGGGTCTATGGGGGGATCCATAGAGGATCCATAGGGGATCTATAGGGGATCTATGGGGGATCTATAGGGGGTCTATGGGGGTCCATAGGGGATCCATGGGGGTCTATGGGGGTCTGTAGGGGCTGTAGGACCCCCGGTGGGGGGGAGGGGTCACAGCCCTTGGGCTATGGGGGATTCAGGGGGGCTTTGGGGGGTCTGGGGGTTTTGGGGGGGTCTGGGGGATTTGGGGGTGTCCGGGGGGATTTGGGGGAGGGTCTGGGGGGGCCGGGCAGGGTCTGGGGGGGGGATTTGGGGGTCTGGGGGATTTGGGGGGCGTCTGGGAGGGGTCTGAGGGATTTGGGGGGATCCGGGGCGGTTTTGGGGGGATCTGGGGGATTTGGGGGTGTCCGGGGGGATTTGGGGGGGGTCTGGGGGGGCGGGGGTCCCTCCCCGTGCGGCGGCCGAACCCCAATCAGAGCCCGAGTTATTTGTGCGCCGTTACCGTGGGAACGGAGCGGGACCGGCGGTGGCACCGGGGGGGGGGGGGGGGGGGGACAGGGGGGGTGGCACCGGGGGTGGCACCGGGGGGGGAGGGGGACAACGGGGGGGGGGACAACGGGGGGGGATGGGCTGGGTGGGGTGGGGGAGGGGGAGTCCCACACCGGGGGTCGCGTTGGGGTCATAAAGTTGGGGTGGGTGGGGGTGGGGGAGGGGTTTTGGGGTGGGGGGAGGGGTTGGGCTTTACTTCCACCCACCCCCCCCCGCATTGATTAGGATTAATGAAGTGGGCGTGGCAAAACGCTGGGGGTCCCTTTTGGGTGGGGGGGGGAGGAGGTGTTCCCCCCCCCCCCCCAAGCAGGGTGGGGGAGGGGGAGGTGGGGTTTGGGGTGGGGGAGGGGCCGCCTTAACCCCGCCCCCCCAACCCCGCCCCCCCCCCCCACCCGCTTCTCCTCCTCCCTCCGAGCTCCGCGCCCGGATCGGGCCCCCCCCCCCCAAAACCGCCCCCCCCCACCCCCCCCGCCACCCCTCCCCTCCCCCCACCTCCATCACACTCGGGGGGGTCCTCCCCATCCCCCTACATTTTTTACACACCCCCCCCCTCATTTTACCACCCCCTCCCCAAATTTTAACCCCCCCTCCCATGCCGGCCCCCCCTCCTTGACCCCCCCCACCCCTCCCTATACATCGCCCTATAGATCCCGGGGGGATGGAGGGCGCGGGGGGCGGCGGGGCCCCCCCGGGGGGTTCCGAGCCCCCCGATCGCGCTGTCGAGTACCTGCTGGAGCTGAACCGGATTATCGCGACTCAGCGACATCTCCTGGCCTCGCAGCGCCGCCGGATCGCGCAGCTCGAGGGGCAACTGCAGCGCCTGGCCCGGGAGAACCGGCACCTGCGGCAGCGCGGGGCGGCGGAACGGGCAGCGCGGCACACGGTGAGAGGGGGAGCGGGTGGGCGGTGGGGGATATGGGGGTGTGGGGGGGGATGTGGGGCTGTGGGGGGTATGGAGGGGGATGTGGGGGGTTTGGGGGTGTGGGGAATATGGGGGGAATATGGGATGTGTGGGGGGTATGGAGGGGGATGTGGGGGTACGGGCGGTGTGGGGGTGTGGGGGGGATGGAGGGGGATGTGGGGGTACGGGCGGTGTGGGGGTGTGGGGGGGAGGGAGCGGGATGTGGGGGTACGGGGGGTTTGGGGGTCTGGGGGGGATATGGAACATGTGGGGGTGTGGGGGATATGGAGGGGGATTTGAGGGTACGGGGGTGTGGGGGGGATGTGGGGCTACGGGGGGTTTGGAGGTCTGGGGGTGTGGGGGGTATGGAGGGGGATACTGGGGATTTGGGGGTGCAGGGGTCTGGGGAGGATATGGAACATGTGGTGGGTGTGGGGGATATGGAGGGGGATGTGGCGCTACGGGCGGTGTGGGGGTGTGGGGGGTTTGGGGGTACAGGGGAGATATAGAACATGTGGGGGGGGTGGGGGATATGGGGGTGTGGGGGTTATGGAGGGGGATGTAGGGGTACAGGGGTTTGATGGTCTGGGGGGGATATGGGACACGTGGGGATATGAAGGAGGATATGGGGGTGTGGGAGGGATGTGGGGGTACGGGGGGTTTGGTGGTTTGGGGTGTGGGGGGGATGTGGGAAATGTGGGGATATGAAGGAGGATATGGGGGTATGGGGGTGTGGGGGTCTGGGAGCTTTGGGGGTATGGGGGGTTTGGGGATGTGGGGTGTATGGAGGGGGATGTGGGGGTATGGGGGGTTTGGGGGTACGGGGGTGTGGGGGATAAGGAAGGGGATGTGGGTCTGGGGGGATTTGGGGGTCTGGGGGTCTGGGGGAGATATGAGACGTGTGGGGGGTGTGCGGGTATGGAGGGGGATGTGGGGGTCTGGGGGGTTTGGGGGTACACGGGGGATAGGGGACGTGTGGGGGGGTCTGGGGGGTTTGGGGTGTGGGGGTTATGGAGGGGGATGTGGGGCTGTGGGGGATTTGGGGGTACGAGGGTATAGGGGACGTGTGGGGGGTGTGGGGGTACAAGGGGATATGGAGGAGGATATGGGAGTTTGGGGGTTTGGGGGTGTGGGGGGTATGGAGGGGGATGTGGGGGTCTGGAGGGTTTGGGGGCCTGGGGGATATGGGATGTGTGGGGGGTGTGGGGGGTATGGAGGAGGATGTGGGGCTGTGGGGGATTTGGGGGTACGAGGGTATAGGGGACGTGTGAGGGGTGTGGGGGATTTGGGGGTGTGGGGATCTGGGAGGGAAATGGGACGTGTGGGGTGTGGGGTGTATGGAGGGGGATGTGGGGCTGTGAGGAATTTGGGGGTGTGGGGGGTATGGAGGGGGATGTGGGTCTGGGGGGGTTTGGGGGTGTGGGGGTCTGGGGGAGATATGAGACGTGTGGGGGGTGTGCGGGTATGGAGGGGGATGTGAGGATATGGGGGTTTGGGGGTACGGGGGCATAGGGGATGGGTGTGGGGGATATGGGGGTACGGGCTGTTTGGGGGTGTGGGGGGATATGGGACCTGTGGGGGTATGGAGGGGGATGTGAGGCTGGGGGGGGTTTGGAGGGGGATTTGGGGTCTGGGGGGGATATAGGACATGTGGGGATGTGAAGGAGCATATGGGGGTGTGGGGGGTTTGGGGTGTGAGTTATGGGGGGCAGAGGGGTTATGGGGCGGGGGGGTCACGGTTTGGGGGTGCAGAGGCTCGGGGTCACGGGGGGGTCACAGCGTTGGGGGGGGGGATATGGGGGTCACCGAGGGGTCAGCGGGTCCCGGGTGGGGTCACTGGGGGGTCACGGGTGGGGGGGGGTCACGGGGCTGGGGACCCCCTAATTTGGGGAGGGGGTGCTAGGGGGTCCTGGGGAGCCCGGGAGGGGGGTGCAGGGGTGGGGGGGTCACGGGGCGGATTTTGGGGGTGGGGAGGGGGTCACAGGGGGGTCATGGGGCAGGGACCCCAATTTTGGGGTGGGGTCATGGGGGGGTCATGGGGCCCTGACCGAGTTGGGGGTCCCGGGGGTGCCCAAACCAAACTGGAGGTCCCATGACCACCCAGCCCAGCTCAGGGGGTCCCAGGGGTGCCCAGACCGAGTTGGGGGTCTCAGGGATGCCCAGACCGAGTTGGGGGTCTCAGGACCACCCAGTCCAACTCAGGGGGTCCCACCCCGACCCAAACCAAGCTGGGGGTCCCAGGACCCCCAAGTGGGTCCCAGGGGTGCCCAGACTGAGTTGGGGGTCCCAGGGGTGCCTAGACTGAGGTGGGGGTCCCAAGGGTGCCCAGACTGAGTTGGGGGTCCCAGGGATGCCCAAACCAAACTGGGGGTCCCGGGACCACCCAGCCCAGCTCAGGGGGTCCCACCCCGACCCAGACCAAGTTGAGGGTCCCAGGGGTGCCCAGACCGAATTGGGGGTCCCGGGACCACCCGGCCCAACTCAGCGGGTCTCCCCCCAACCCACACCCCCCCGTGCCCGTCCCGCGGTGCCACCCCCGTGTCCCCTCCCCGTGTCCCCCACACCCACCCGTGCCCGTCCCGCCGTGCCACCCCCGTGTCCCCTCCCCGTGTCCCCAGGCCCACGCGGAGCCCGAGGCTCAGTACCAGAACCACCTGGAGGCCGAGGGGCTTTACGGGGACCCCGAGCTGCCCTTCCCGGCCCACGGCGACCCCGACGCGGCGTTCCCGCCTCACCTGGAGCCGGACGGGACCTACCCCGAGCACCTGGAACGGGACGGGACCGGCACCTACCCCGAGCACCTGGAGCGGGACGGGACCGGCACCTACCCCGAGCACCTGGAGCGGGACGGGACCGGCACCTACCCCGAGCACCTGGAACGACCCTACCCCGCACACCTGGAGCGGGACGCGCCCTTCGAGCCTTTGGCCGAGCGGGACCGGTCCTACCCGGGCCGAAAGGAACGGGACAGAGCTTACCTGAGCCGGGCCGAGCGGGACGGGACATACGCGGCTCGGATGGAGCAGGAGGGGCAGTTCCATGGCTGCTTGGAGCGGGACCTCCAGTACCAGCAGCACCTGGAGAGGGACGGGCAATATCCCGGGAGGATGGAGCGGGACGGGCAGTACCCGGCACGGATGGAGCAGGACGGGCAATATCCCGGGAGGATGGACCGGGATGGGCAATATCCGGCACGGGATGGGCAGTACCCGGCGAGGATGGACCGGGACGGGCAATACCCGGACCGGGATGGACAATACCCGGCACGGATGGACCGTGAGGGGCCGTACCCGGACCGGGACGGGCAATACCCAGCACGGATGGACCGGGACAGGCAATACCCGGACCGGGACGGGCAATACCCAGCACGGATGGACCGGGACAGGCAATACCCGGACCGGGACGGGCAATACCCGTCCCGGCTGGAGCAGGAGGGGCCGTACCCGGCTCGGTTGGAACGGGAGGGACCGTTCCGGGCCCGGGACGGGCACTACGGGAGCTGCTGGGAGCGGGACTGGGCGCGGGGCCCCTCCCGCAGCTCCAGCCCCGGGGGGGGGCACAGCACCAGCGCCAGCACCAGCCCGGCCACCACGCTGCAGCGCAAGTACGGCACAGCACCCCGAATTCAGGATTTGTGGGGTTTGGGGTTCCCGAAATCCGGGATTTGTGGGATTTGGGGTTCCCGAAATCCAGGATTTGTGGGATTTGGGGTTCCCAAAATTGGGGATTTGTGGGATTTGGGGTTCCCGAAATCGGGGATTTGTGGGATTTCTGAAATTGGGGAATTGTGGGATTTGGGATTTCCAAAATCGGGGAATTGTGGGATTTGGGATTTCCAAAATCAGGGATTTGTGGGATTTGGGGTTCCTGAAATTCGGGATTTGTGGGATTTGGGATTTCCAAAATCGAGGATTTCTGGGATTCAGGATTCCCAAAATCGGGGATTTGTGGGATTTGGCATTTCCAAAATCAGGGATTTGTGGGATTTGGGATTCCCAAAATCGGGGATTTGTGGGATTTGGGATTCCCAAAATCAGGGATTTATGGGATTTGGGATTCCCAAAACCGGGGATTTATGGATCCATAAATTGGTTCCCGTCCCAAAATCCAGCATGTTATGGATTCGGGAGGCCCAAAATCGGGGATTTGTGGGATTTTGGATTCCTGAAATTGGGGATTTGTGGGATTTGGGATTCCCAAAATTGGGGATTTCTGGGATCAGAGACTTCCCAAAATCAGGGATTTGTGGGATTCAGTTTTCCCAAATTTGGGGAATTGTGGGACTCAAGATTCCCAAAATCAGGGATTTCTGGGATTTGGCATTTCCAAAAATCAGGGATTTCTGGGATTCAGGATTCCCAAAATCGGGTATTTCGGGATTCCCAAAATCCCAAACCCGGGATTTTTTTGGATGCGGCCCCTCCCAAACCCAGCCCCCCTGTGGGGGGAGGAGGGGCAGGTGCGGGACCCGCGGGGGGGGAGGGGGGAGGGGCCGTGACGTCATCGCCCCTCCCCTCCCCCCCGTCTGTCGCTCCGGGGGCACGCGGGGACATTGGGGGGGGGGGGAGGGGGGAGGAATTTGGGGAGGGGGAGGGGAGGAATTTGGGGAGGGGGATCTGGGGGTCCCCACCTCTCACTGACCCCCCCTCTCCATTTCCTCCCCTCCCCCCCAGGTCGGATCGCGACAGCTCCAGGACAGTGAGGTCAGTGCTGCCCCTCCCCCCTCTGCCCCTCCCCCCTCCCCTCCCCTCCCCTCCCATCCCCTCCCCCCCCGGACGCCTGGGTCCCTTCCCCGGGGTGGGGCGAGTCGCGACAGGGCCGTTCTGTCGCGACGGGGCCGTTCTGTCCCCCCATTCCCCCGCCGCATGTCGCGACAGGCCCGACGCGCTGCGATAGGGCGGATGTGTCGGGACAGGGCTGATATATCGCGACAGGGCGGATGTGTCGGGACAGGGCTGATATATCGCGACAGGGCCGGCGCGTCACAGCGGGCGCTGACGCGTCCGTCGCGACGGGGCCGTCCCGTCGTGCGGCACTGTCGTGACAGGGCCCCCCCCCCCCCCCCCCCCCGATGTGTCATGTCGCGACAGGCGGGGCCGCGCGGTTGCCGGGCGCGGGCGGCGACAGCGGCGACAGCGGCGGGGGAGGTGACAGAGGGGGCGGGGCGTTGCCGTGGTAACGGGACCAACCCCCCCCCAAAAAAAACCAAAATCGCCCCAAAATTCCCTTCGGGGGGCGGGAGGGGGGGGAGGGGCCGTGGGGCGCGTATGACACGCCCGGGGCAGGTGGCGGTGACAGGAGGGGTGACACCGCGGGTGACACCGCAGGTGTGGGGCTGTGCCGGGGTGGGTGGCACCGGGTGTGACAGCGTGTGACACTGGGTATGACATCATGTGTGACAGTGTGTGACATTGTGTGTGACATCGTGTGTGTCAATGTGAGACACTGTGTGTGACATCGTGTGTGACATTGTGTGTCAATGTGTGACACTAGGTGTGACACTGGGTGTGACATTGTGTGTCAATGTGTGACATTGTGTGACACTTTGTGTGACACTGGGTGTGACATTGTGTGTCAATGTGTGACATTGTGTGACATTGTGTGACACTTTGTGTGACACTGGGTGTGACACTGTGTGTCAATGTGTGACATTGTGTGTCAATATGTGACACTGGGTGTGACATCGTGTGTGACATTGTGTGACACTGGGTGTGACATTGTGTGACATCATGTGTGACATTGTGTGACACCATGTGTGACACCGTGTGTGACATTGTGTGTGACACCGTGTGTGACATTGTGACACCATGTGTGACACCGTGTGTGTGACACCGTGTGACACCATGTGACATTGTGTGTGACATTGTGTGTGACACCATGTGTGACACCGTGTGTGACATTGTGTGTGTGACATTATGACACCGTGTGTGACATCGAGTGTGACACCGTGTGTGACATTGTGACTCCGTGTGCGACCCCGTGCAGGAGCGCATGGCGGTGGTGACACCGTGCCGGGGGTGACAGTCACCGGTCACCCCTGGGCAAGAGCAGGTGACAGAGCGTGTGACACCGCGGGCAGGTGACACGAGTGTGACACGAGTGCGACACGAGCGTGACACCAACAGTGCCACTGAGCCAGGGTGTCCCACCCTTGTGTGATCCTCATGTGACACTGTGACACAGGCTGTGACATTGTGTGACACTTTGTGTGACACCGGGTGTGACACTGGCTGTGACATTGTGTGACACTTTGCGTGACACCATGTGTGACACCGTGTGTGACACCGCATGTGACACTGTTTGTGGCACTGAATGTGACACCGCGTGACACCGTGTGACACTGTGTGACACCTCGTGATGCTGTGTGACACTGTGTGACACCGCATGTGACACCGTGTGACACCGCATGACACCGTGTGACACTATGTGACACTGTGTGTGACACCACGTGTGACACCGCGTGTGACACCACGTGACCCTGTGCCAGGTGGTGACACCCCCCCCCATGCCAGGGCCGTGCGCAGCTGTGCCAGGCCGTGTCCCCTCCCTGTCCCCTCCTGTCCCCTCCTGTCCCCTCCCTGTCCCTGTGCCAGGCTGTGACTCCGCTGTCCCCGTGTCCCCTCTTTGTCCCCACTGTCCCCTCCCTGTCCCTGTCCCCGTGTCCCCCCTGTCCCCTCCCTGTCCCCTCCCTGTCCCCTCCCTGTCCCCTCCCTGTCCCTGTCCCGTGTCCCTGTGTCCCTCCTGTCCCCCCCCCCCCCCCGCCCCCCGTCCCCTCCCTGTCCCCTCTGTCCCCATCCCGGAATTCCGCCCGGGCCCTTCCGGACCTGGGGGGAGGAGGGGAGGGCAGGAAGGGGGGGAGGGGCGCGCTCAGTGCGGCAGCTCCGACGGAGCGGCACCCCAAAATCCACCCGGACCCCCCCGAACACCTCAAAACCTCCCCAACTTCCCCCCCCCGACACCCCAAAACCCACCCGGACACCCCAAAACCTCCCCAACCCCCCCCCCCCGGACACCCCAAAACCCGCCCTGACACCCCAAAATCCCCCCAAAATCCCCCCGGACACCCCAAAACCCCCCCTGGACACCCCAACACCCCCCCGGACACCCCAAAGTCCCCCCAAAATCCCCCCGGACACCCCAAAATCCCCCCCGGACACCCCAGAACTCCCCCCGGACCCCCCCCAGACCCTTCCCCAGCTCGGACCCCCCATGACGTGAGTGTGACACTGTGGCGGGGGGGGGGGAGGGAACACCTGGGACCCCCCAAATTGGGGATTTTGCAGGGGGGGGTTTGTTTTGGGGGGGTTCAGGTCTGGACCCGCCGCCGTGGGGCCCCTCCCCCACCCCCTGCCCCCCCACTCGTGTCCCCCCCCGTGTCCGTGTGTCCGTCCCCCCCTCCGGCTCTTGACTCGTTTCTCTCCTCTCTCTCCTCCCCCCCCCCGTGTCCGTCTGTCCGTCCGTGTCACCCCAATGTCCGTCTGTCCATCCGTGTCACCCCCCGTGTCCGTCTGTCCATCTGTGCCCCCCCAATGTCCGTCTGTCCATCCGTGTCCCCAATGTCCATCTGTCCGTGTCCCCACCATGTCCGTCTGTCCATCCATGTCCCCCCCGTGTCCGTCTGTCCATCCGTGTCCCCAATGTCCATCTGTCCGTGTCCCCACCATGTCCGTCTGTCCGTCTGTGTCCCCCCATGTCCGTCTGTCCATCCGCGTCCCCCCCGTGTCCGTCTGTCCATCCGTGTCCCCAATGTCCGTCTGTCCGTCTGTGCCCCCCAATGTCCGTCTGTCCGTCTGTGTCCCCAATGTCTGTCTGTCTGTGTCCCCCCCGTGTCCGTCTGTCCGTCCGTGTCCCCCCGAATGTCCGTCTGTCCGTCCGTGTCCCCAATGTCTGTCTGTCCATCCATGTCCCCCCCGTGTCCGCCTGTCCATCCATATCCCCCCACGTCCGTCTGTCCATCCGTGTGCTCCCCATGTCCGTCTGTCTGTCCGTGTCCCCAATGTCCGTCTGTCGATCCCTGTCGATCCATGTCCGTCTGTCCATGTCCTCCCTCTGTCCCCATCCCTGTCTGTCTGTCCGTCCTGCCACAGTGACCCGTAGCCATCTGTCCCCCACTGTCCCCCCCCCCACCTCTGTCACCCCCTGGCCGCTGTCCCTGTCACCCATTGTCACCCACTGTCACCCATTGTCACCCATTGTCACCCATTGTCCCCCTGTCTGTCTCCGTGTCCATCTGTGTCCCCCTGTCTGTCCCCGTGTCCCCGTGTCCATCCGTGTCCCCCTGTCTGTCCCCGTGTCCCCATGTCCATCTGTGTCCCCCTGTCTGTCCCCTGTCCATTGTCCCCCTGTCTGTCCCCTGTCTGTCCCCGTGTCCCCATGTCCATCTCGTTTCCCCTGTCTGTCCCTGTGTCCATCTTGTGTCCCCCTGTCTGTCCCCCTGTCTGTCCCCGTGTCCATCTGTGTCCCCCTGTCTGTCCCCCTGTCTGTCCCCTGTCCCCGTGTCCATCCGTGTCCCCCTGTCTGTCCCCTGTCCCCCTCCAGGTGCCACCCTCAGGTGCTTTGGCTGCTCCAACCTCCCCCCGCCCGCAGGTAAGAGCCGCCCCTCCCCCACACCTCCCACCCGGCTCCTATAGGGGCCATGGGGACCCCTGGGGTCCTATAGGGGCCATATAGACCTTATAGGGGCCATGGGGATCCCTGGGGACCTATAGGGGCCATGGGGACCCTCGGGGTCCTATAAGGGCCATATAGACCTTATAGGGGCCATATAGACCTTATAGGGGCCATGGGGACCCCTGGGGTCCTATAGGGGCCATGGGGACCCCTGGGGTCCTATAAGGGCCATGGGGACCCTCGGGGTCCTATAGGGGCCATATAAACCTTATAATGGCCATGGGGATCCCTGGGGTCCTATAGGGCCCCTATAGACCCCTACAGACCCCTATAGGGCCTGAGTGGACTCCAGGCCCTATAGGGCCCCTATAGACCCCTGTAGACCCCTATAGGGCCCGAGCAGACCCCAGGCCCTATAGGGCCCCCATAGACCCCTATAGACCCCTATAGGACCCGAGCAGACCCCAGGCCCTATAGGACCCCTATAGACCCCTATGGACCTCTATAGGGCCCGAGCAGACCCCAGGCCCTATAGGGCCCCTATAGACCCCTATAGGGCCCGAGCAGACCCCAGGCCCTATAGGGCCCCTATAGACCCCTATAGACCCCTATAGGGCCAGTACAGACTCCAGGCTCTATAGGGCCCCTATAGACCTCTATAGACCCCTATAGGGTCCAAGCAGACCCCAGGCCCTATAGGGCCCCTATAGGCCCCTATAGACCTCTATAGGGCCCCTATAGCCGCCGCCCGCTCCTCCCCCGGCCGCTGTTTGGGGGCGGTTGCCATGGCAACGCCTCCATCATGGCGCCTCCTCGCGCTATTTTTGGGGAGGGGGCGGTGCCGGGGGGGTGGGGGCGGGGCTTAAGTGGGGGGGGGGACCCCGCGGCCGAGCCCCTCCCCCCGGGGGAACCCCTCCCCCCATCTCCATCCCCCGCCGCGTCTCCATGGCAACCGCCGCCCCCCGCCCGCCGCGTCGCCATGGCAACCGCCAGCGAGGGGAGGGGGGAGCACCGCGCATGCGCAGCGGGACTGGGGACACCTCCCCTCCCGTCCCCCCCTTGGGGACCCCCGGTTTGGGGGTGGGTGGGGGGCGCCTCCCCCGCAATGGGGACCCCCTAAATTGACACACAGGGAGTCCCCAATTTTAGGGGACCCCCCCTCACCCCCCCCGCATTTTGTGTTATTTATTTGGGGGGGACACACACGACCACCCCCCCCCCATTCCACATCAGAGGGACCCAGGCGTCCTCCCCCCCCCCCTCACCCCCCACCCCAGGACCCTCCCCCAAATCCCCTCCCCACATCCAGGGGGGGGTCTCGGCGTCCGGGCACGCGCAGAGCAGGGAGGGGGGAGGGGGAGGGGGGGGTCTCTCCTCGGCTCCTCCCCCCTCCCCCCTCACCCCCCCACCCCCCCCCCCCCGCACCGCCCGGCCGGGCCCTGGTTCTGCTGCGGAGGCACCGGGGGCTCCCCCACCCCCACCCAGGACCCCTCCCCCACTCCCGGGGGTGTCCCCGTCTCTGTGTCTGTGTCCCCCCCCCATATTTTTGGGGGTGCTCCCCCCCCCTCCCCCTCCCCAAAATGTGGTGCCTGCAGTGCACGGCCGACCGGCGGCGGGGGCCGCTCCGGCAGCGGCTGCTGCACGGGTGAGTCGGGGACCCCCCCGGGACCCCCCCGGGACTCCCCGAGACCCCCCCCGCGACCCCCAGACCTTTGCCCTCCCCCCCTCCATGCGCGGCGCCCCCCTCGTCCCCTCCCCCCCCTCCTCACCTCGCCGGGACCCCCCCCCCCGATGTTTTGGGGACCCCCCCCTCGCTCTGCTCTGCACCCCCCCCCCCCCAATTCCGGCGCTGGGTCCCCGCGGGGCTGGGGGGGAGGTGACGCGTCTGTCCCTGTGTCCATGTGTCCCCCGTGGCCGTGCGTGCACGCACGTCCCTGTCGTGTGTCCGTGTGTCCTGTGTCGCCGTGTCCATGTGTCCCCGTGTCCATATGGCCGATGTCCCCATGTCCGTGTGTCCATGTGTCATTATGGCAAATGTCGCCATGTCCCCGTGTCCGTGTGTCCCCATGTCCATATGGCCAATGTCCCCATGTCTGTGTGTCCCCGTGTCCCAATGTCCCCTGTCCATAGGGCCGATGTCCCTGTGTCTGTGTGTCCCCATGTCCGCGTGTCCGTGTGTCCATATGGCAAATGTCGCCATGTCCCCGTGTCCGTGTGTCTGTGTGTCCCCATGTCCATATGGCCAATGTCCCCATGTCCGTGTGTCCCCATGTCCATGTGTCCGTGTGTCCCCATGTCCATATGTCCCCATGTCCCCGTGTCCAGACCTCCCCATGTCCGCATGTCCCCATGTCCGTGTGTCTGTTTGTCCCCGTGTCCCAATGTCCCAATGTCCACAGGGCTGATGTCCCCATGTCCCTGTGTCCATGTGTCTGTGCGTCCGTGTGTCCTGTGTCCTCATGTCCATATGGCCGATGTCCCCATGTCTGTGTGTCCCCATGTCCCAATGTCCCCATGTCCATAGGGCCGATGTCCCTGTGTCCGTGTGTCCCCATGTCCGTGTGTCCATGTGTCCATATGGCAAATGTCGCCATGTCCCCATGTCCGTGTGTCCCTGTGTCCCCATGTCCCCATGTCCGTGTGTCCCCATGTCCGTGTGTCTGTGTGTCTGTGTGTCCGTGCGTCCGTGTGTCCCAATGTCCCCATGTCCATATGGCCGATGTCCCCATGTCCATGTGTCCCCACCTACCTGTGTCCCTGTGTCCCAATGTCCGTCTGTCCATGTCCATGTGTCCCCATGTCTGTATGCCCTACACCGTGTGTCCGTGTCCCTGTCACCACATCTGTCATGTCCCCATGTCCCTCTGTCCCCAGGTGTCCCCATGTCCATGTCCCCAACCTGGCCATGTCCATCTGTCCCACACCTGTGTCCCCTTGTCTGTGTCCTTGTGTCCATGTTGGCCATGTCCGTGTGTCCCACGCCTGTGTGTCCCCATGTCCGTGTGTCCCCATGTCCGTGTGTCCCCAATTCCCTGTGTCCCCAAGCTGTGTCCCCATGTCCATGTGTCCCTGTGTCCCGTGTCCCTGTGTCTGTCTGTCACTTGTCCCTGTGTCCCCTGTCCCTGTGTCTGTCTGTCCCCTTGTCCCCTGTGTCTGTCTGTCCCTTGTCCCTGTGTCCCCTGTCCCTGTGTCTGTCCCTTGTCCCTGTGTCCCGTGTCCCTGTGTCTGTCTGTCCCCTGTCCCTGTGTCCCCTGTCCCTGTGTCCCGTGTCCCTGTGTCTGTCTGTCCCTGTGTCTGTCTGTCCCCTTATCCCCTGTGTCCCCTGTTCACGTGTCTGTCCATCCCCTGTCCCTTTGTCCCCTGTCCCTGTGTCTGTCTGTCCCCTGTCCCTGTGTCCCCTGTCCCTGTGTCTGTCTGTCCCCTTATCCCCTGTGTCCCCTGTCCCTGTGTCTGTTTGCCCCTTGTCCCTGTGTCCCCGTGTGCCTGTGTCTGTCTGTCCCCTTATCCCCTGTGTCCTGTGTCCATGTGTCTGTCTGTCCCCTGTCCCTGTGTCCCCTGTCCCTGTGTCTGTCTGTCCCTTGTCCCTGTGTCCCCTGTCCCTGTGTCCCATGTCCCTGTGTCTGTCCATCCCCTGTCCCTGTGTCCCCTGTCCTGTGTCTGTCTGTCCCCTGTCCCTGTGTCCCATGTCCATGTGTCTGTCTGTCCCTTGTCCCTATGTCCCGTGTTCATGTGTCTGTCTGTCCCGTGTCCCTGTGTCTGTCTGTCCCCTGTCCCTGTGTCCCCTGTCCCTGTGTCTGTCTGTCCCTTATCCCCTGTGTCCCCTGTCCCTGTGTCCCCTGTCCCTGTGTCCCTTGTCCCTGTGTCCCCTGTCCCTGTGTCTGTCTGTCCCCTTGTCCTTTGTGTCCCCTGTCCCTGTGTCTGTCTGTCCCCTTGTCCCTTGTGTCCCCTGTCCCTGTGTCTGTCCATCCCCCTGTCCCTGTGTCCCCTGTCCCTGTGTCTGTTTGCCCCTTGTCCCTGTGTCCCCGTGTGCCTGTGTCTGTCTGTCCCCTGTCCCTGTGTCTGTCCCCGTGTCCCCACTGGTGCCTCCAGACTCTTTGAGGGGTCTCACTGGCACCTTTGAAGATCTCTGGGAGGTTTTGGGGGGTCCCGGGGAGGTCTGGGTGGGACGGGGGGTCCTGATGGTGCTTTGGGGGTTTTTTGTGGGGTCCCCAACATGGGGGTGACGCGGTGTCCCCGCAGCGTGGACGGCGAAGCCCCGGGCAGCGAGGGGGGGGGGCCGGTGCCCGACAGCCCCGGGAGACCCCCCCCGTACCGGGGCCTGCCCCAGCCGGCACCCCAAGGCCCGGGGGGCAGCGGGGGCGGCCCCGGGGGGGGGTCCCCGGGCGTGGCCTGGCCCCGGCTGCCCCCCCAGCCGGCCAGCGTGGCCCTGCGCAAGCAGGAGGAGGAGGAGGAGAGCAAGAGGCCGAAGGCTCTGAGCGACAGCTACGAGCTCTCCACCGACCTGCAGGACAAGAAGGTACCTGGGGACAGCTGGGGACACCCCTGGGGACACACCTGGGGACACCCCTGGGATGGGCCCTGGTTGTGGGGTGGTCACAGATCCACATGTGGTGGTCCCCAGGTCCGTGTCGTGGTCCCTGTACCCTCCTTGTCTCCTCCTTGTCCCCTCCCGGTCCCCATGGCCACATGTCCCCGGTCATGTTTTGATGTCCCCATCCCAACACCTCCATGTCCTTGTCCGTGTCCCCATCTCCCCATCCCCTGTCCCCAACCCCGTGTTCTCATCCACATCTCCATGTCCCCATCCTCATGTCCCCATGTCCCCATCCATGTCCCCATCCTCATGTCCCCATGTCCCCATCCCTGTCCACGTCTCCTATATCCCCACCCATGTCCCTATCCTCATCCCTATCACCATGTCCCCAGCCCGTCCCCATCCTCATCCATGTCTCCATGTCCCTGTGCATGTCCCCATGTCCCCACCCTCATCCATGTCTCCACCCATGTCCCCATGTCCTCATCGTCA
The DNA here is from genome assembly GCF_048771995.1 of Taeniopygia guttata. Classification (NCBI taxonomy): domain Eukaryota; kingdom Metazoa; phylum Chordata; class Aves; order Passeriformes; family Estrildidae; genus Taeniopygia; species Taeniopygia guttata. The sequence continues at coordinate 108,198 of NC_133056.1, forward strand.
TCCCTCTCCCCATGTCCTCACCCATGTCCTCACCATCATCCATGTCCCCATGTCTCCATCCCTGTCCCCACCTGTGTCCCCGTGTCCCCATCCTCATTCATGTCCCCACATCCCCTGCCATGTCCCCATGTCCCCATGTCCCTATCTGTATCCCCACGCGTGTCCCCATGTCCCCATCCTCATCCATGTCCCCACGTCCCCACATCCCTCGCCACGTCCCCACGTCCCTCGCCACGTCCCCACATCCCCACGCGTGTCCCCATGTCCCCATGCTCATCCATGTCCCCACGTCCCTCACCGTGTCCCCACGTCCCCATGCGTGTCTCCACATCCCCACGCGTGTCCCCATGTCCCCACATGTGTCCCCATGTCCCCATCCTCATCCATGTCCGCATGTCCCCACATCCCTCGCCACGTCCCCACATCCCCACGCGTGTCCCCTTGTCCCCATCCTCATCCATGTCCCCACGTCCCCATGTCCCTCGCCACGTCCCCACATCCCCATGTCCCTCACCGTGTCCCCACGTCCCCATATGTGTCCCCATGTCCCCATGTCCCCATCCTCATCCATGTCCCCATGTCCCCACATCCCTCGCCACGTCCCCACATCCCTCGCCACGTCCCTCGCCATGTCCCCATGTCCCCACGCGTGTCCCCATGTCCCCATCCTTATCCATGTCCCCACGTCCCCACGTCCCTCACCGTGTCCCAACATCCCCACGCGTGTCCCCATCCTCATCCATGTCCCCACGTCCCCACATCCCTCGCAATGTCCCCACGTCCCTTGCCACGTCCCCACATCCCCATGCATGTCCCATGTCCCCATCCTCATCCATGTCCCCATGTCCCCACATCCCTTGCCACGTGCCCACATCCCCACGTCCCTCACCGTGTCCCCACGTCCCCACACGTGTCCCCGTGTCCCCGCACAGGTGGAGATGCTGGAGCGCAAGTACGGCGGCTACTTCCGCTCGCGGCGCGCGGCGCGGACCATCCAGGCCGCGTTCCGGCGCTACCGCATGGCGCAGAAGTTCGAGCGGCTGCGCAGCGAGGGCGGCCGGGCGCGGCGCTTGGCGCTGCCAGGGCTGCGCCTCCAGTTCTCCTTCGAGGAGTACGACCGCGGCCCCCCAGCCCCCGCCCCGGGGCCGCCCCCGCCGCCCCCGCCCTACTTCCAGGGCAAACCGGCCTCGCTGGACGAGGGCGTCCTGGGGGGGCCGCGGCGCGCGCCCCGTTACGGGGGGTCCTGCCGGGCCGGCCTGGACGGGGGCGGGGGTCCCGGCGAGGGGATGGCGGTGGGGGGTGGCTCCGGGGTGGGGGGCGCGGGAAGCCCCCCCCGGCAGCTCTCGGCTTCGGCCGATTTCGGGCCCGGAGGCGCCGACCTGGAGGAGGCGTTTGCGCAGCAGGTGGGGGGCAGGGGGGTGCTGGGGGTTTTGGGGTCAGGGGGGTGCTGGGGGTGAAGGGGGTTTTGGGGGTTATGGGGTCAGGGGGGTGCTGGGGGTTATGGGGGTTATGGGGTCGAGGGGGTGCTGGAGGTTATGGGGTCACGGGGCTGCTGGGGGTTAAGGGGGTTGTGGGGGTTTTGGGGTCGGGGGGGTGCTGGGGGTTAGGGGGTTTTGGGGTCAGGGGGGTGCTGGGGGTTATGGGGTCAGGGGGGTGCTGGGGGTTATGGGGGTTATGGGGTCGGGGGGGTGCTGGGGGTTAAGGTGGTTTTGGGGGTTTTGGGGTCGGGGGGGTGCTGGGGGTTATGGGGTCAAGGGGGTGCTGGGGGTTATGGGGTCGGGGGTGCTGGGGGTTAAGGCGGTTGTGGGGGTTTTGGGGTCGGGGGGGTGCTGGGGGTTATGGGGGTGCTGGGGGTTATGGGGTCGGGGGGGTGCTGGGGGTCACAGGGTTCTGTAGGTTATGGGGGTCCTGGGGGTTATGGGGTTATGGAGTATGGGGATCATGGGGGTTATGGGGTCAGGGGGGCCATGAGGGTTATGGGGGTTATGGGGTCAAGGGGGCCATGAGGAGGGGGGTTAGAGGGTCACGGGGGTCCCAGGAGGTCCCAGGGGTCATGGGGGTCAGCGGGTCACAAAGCCATGGACACTACAGTGGCCATGGGGGGGTCACAGGTGACAAAGTGAATGGTGGGGGGAGGTCACGGGGCCATGGGGGGGGGTCACAGGGGTTTGGGGGTCTTGGGGAGGTCATGGGGGTCACAGGGGCCAATATGTGGGTCCGGAGCGCATGAGGGGCTCACAGAGGGGGCTCACGGGGGGGTCCTGTCCCCGCAGGTGAAGTCCTTGGCCGCCTCCATCGATGAGGCGCTGGGGGGGGGTCGCGGGGTCCCCCCCGGCGCCCCGGACCCGCCGGCGGGGGACAGCGCGGCCACCTCGGCCAGTGACGTCACGCTGTACCTGGACGAGGGGCTCCCCGGCTCCCCCCACTCTCCGGAGAGACCCCCCAGCCCCGAGCCCCCACCCGACACCGGGGGTCTGCCGCCGTCCCCTGCCCCACCGCCCCCGCCGCCGCCCCCCGCCAACCCCCCTGGCCCAGCCGAGCGCTGGGGGGGCCCCGAGGAGCCCCCCCGGAGGGGCCCCCCGTGCCTGGAGTGCCGGGGGCGGGGGGCCGGGGGGGGACACCCCCCACTGCTGACGGTGGAGCCCCCGAGCGACAGCTCGGCCGACCTGAGTGACCGCTCGGACCGCGGCTCCATCAACCGGGGGGGCCCCTACGAGCCCGAGGGCACCGGGGGGGGCACCTTACCCCGCTCCGGACCCCCCCACCGCTGCTTCCACCCCGAGGGGCCCCCCCCGCCGCCCCCCGGCCCCCCGCCCCCGCCCGCGGCCGAGGAGGGCTCCGAGGGGGACAACGAGAGTTTGGGCAGCAGCTCCAACTCCAACGAGACCCTCAACTGCTCCTCGGGCTCCTCATCCCGCGACAGCCTTCGCCGCCCCCCACCGCCGCCCCCCCCGCCGCCCACCGCCCCACCGCAGCCCCCCGGGGCCGCCGGAGCCCCCGGGAAGGCCACATACCAACGGGAGCCGCGGCAGAGCTGGGACTCGCCGGCGCTCAACAACGACGTGGTGCAGCGGCGCCAGTACCGCATTGGCCTCAACCTCTTCAACAAGTGAGGGGCTGGGGGGGCTTGGGAGGGTCTCTGCCGGATGTGGGGTGGGGTCTGGGGTGCCGGCAGCGGGGACACGTGGCACTGCCATGGTCACCAGGGGAAGGCTGGGGTGGGATTGTTGGTGACACCGTGGTGAGGACAGGGTGATGTTCTAGGTGACCCTGTAGAACCCCACAATGATGTTCTAGGTGACCCTATGGTGATGTTCTAGGTGACCCTATAACGAGGACAGGGGGATGTTTGAGGTGACCCTCTAGAACCCCACAATGATCTTCTAGGTGACCCTATAGCGAGGACAGGGTGATGTTTGAGGTGACCCTGTAGAACCCCACAATGATGTTCTACGTGACCCTATGGTGACATTCTAGGTGGCCCTATAGCGAGGACGGGGGGATGTTTGAGGTGACCCCGTAGAACCCCACAATGATGTTCTAGGTGACCCTATAGTGAGGACAGTGGGATGTTTGAGGTGACCTCTGTAGAACCCCACAATGATCTTCTAGGTTTGCCCACACCCCTATGGTGATGTTCTAGGTGAGGACAGGGGGGACGTTGGTGGCCCCGGAGAAGAGCGAGGTGGCCTGGGTGGCCCTAGGGAAGGACAAGGTGGCCGTGGTGGCACAGACAAGGTGGTGCTTGAGGTGGCCCTGTAGAACTCTGCAGTGATGTTCTGGGTGACCCTACAGGGAATGTTCCAGGTATCCCTATGGTGACGTTCTTGGTAAATCGCCCGTGCAGTTCTAGGTAACTCTACGGTGACATTCTAGGTAGCCCTACGGTGGCATTCCAGGTCACCCAGCGCTCAGGACATGTCAGTGTTCCGGGTGACCCTTTGGGGAAGCAGCTGTTGTCACCTGAGGTGACCCCAAACCAGGCTGACCCTCAGGTGACCCCATAGATGACCAGATGGCCCTAGAGCCGGGGGGCAGGTGACGTTCTGGGTCACTCTACAGCCAGAGTGACCATCCTGGCTGACCAGGCGCCCAACCCCTGGCAGGAAGCCGGAGAAGGGGATCCAGTACCTGATCGAGAGGGGGTTCCTGTCCGACACCCCCGTGGGCGTCGCCCACTTCATCCTGGAGCGGAAGGGCCTGAGCCGGCAGATGATCGGCGAGTTCCTGGGCAACCGCCAGAAGCAGTTCAACCGCGACGTCCTCGAGTAAGGGGGGACACAGCGGGGACACGGTGGGGATGGGAACACAGTGGGGACGGGGACACGGTGGGGATGGGGACACGGCAGGGATGGGGACATGGTGGGGATGGGGGATGCAGCGAGGACACAGCAGGGACAGGGGCACGGTGGGGATGGGGACACGGCGGGGATGGGGACACAGCAGGGATGGGGACACAGCAGGAACAGGGGCACGGTGGGGACAGGGGGACACGGTGGGGACATGGCGGGGATGGGGACACGGCAGGGATGGGGGACACAGCAGGGATGGGGACACGGTGGGTACAGGGACATGGTGGGGATGGGGACACGGCAGTGATGGGGGACACAGCGGGGATGGGGGACACAGCGGGGATGGGGACACGGTGGTGGCAGGGACGGGGACACGGCGGGGATGGGGACACGGCGGGGATGGGGACACGGTGGGGATGGGGACACGATGGGGACACGGTGGGGATGGGGGGACACGGTGGTGGCGGGGATGGGTACACGGTGGGGACGGGGACACGGTGGGGACAGGGGGACACAGCGGGGCTCGGGGCGGCCCCCAGAGCCACCCCATGCCCCCGCGGGGTCCCGGCAGCTGCGTCGTGGACGAGATGGATTTCTCGGGGATGGAGCTGGACGAGGCCCTGCGGAAGTTCCAGTCCCACATCCGGGTGCAGGGGGAGGCGCAGAAGGTCGAGCGCTTGATCGAGGCCTTCAGGTGAGGGGTGGGTCCCTGTCCCCACGTCCCTGTGTCCCCACGTCCCCACGTCCCCATGTCCCTACGTCCCCACTGCATTGACCCTGCCACCAGCAGCACACGGTGGTGTGGCCACCATGGGGTGACGTTCTAGGTGACCCAATGGATTGAGGGGGTCACAAGGGGGTGGTGGCACCTGTGGGACCAGGGGCTGTTCTAGGTGACCCTATGGATGGAGGGGGTCACAAGGGGGTGGTGGCACCTGTGGGACCAGGGGCAGTTCAAGGTGACCCTACAGACTGTCAGGACACTGGGGGATGCCCCCTGGACCACAGGGTGACGTTCTAGGTGACCCTGTAGATCAAGGAAGAGCCATGAGGGTGGTGGCCCATGTTCTAGGTGACCCTACAGCCATTGGGGTGCTGCCCCACGCTTATGGGGTGGCTGTGGGGTGCAGAGACCACCCCGCGAGGCGGGGCCAGCCGTGGGGCACCGTGACCCCATGGGCCGTGGGGGTTGTCCGCCCCGCAGCCAGCGCTACTGCGTGTGTAACGCGGCCCTGCTGCGCCAGTTCCGCAACCCGGACACCATCTTCATCCTGGCCTTCGCCATCATCCTCCTCAACACCGACATGTACAGCCCCAGCGTCAAGGCCGAGCGCAAGATGAAGCTCGAGGACTTCATCAAGAACCTGCGAGGTGAGGCCATGGGTTCTAGAGCAGAACGCATGCTCTAGGGCTGGCCCGGGAGTTGTAGGTTCTGGAACGGGGTCCGGTGTTGTGGATTCCAGGTGGGCCTGGGTGTTGTGGGTGGGTTCTAGATTGGGTCAGGTGTTGCAGTTCCTGTGGGTTCTGGGGTGGGGCCTGAGGTGATGTGGGTGCTGGGCCCAACATGGTGGGTTCTAGAGCGGGTCTAGGGTGTTTCAGGCTCAGGACTAGGTCATGGTGAGGAGGGTTCTAGAGCAGAGCTGGGGTGGTGGGGAGGTTCTAGAACAGGACCAGGCATTGCAGGGCCTGGAGCTGGGCTGGGTGTTGCAGGTTCTAAAGCTGGGTCTGCTTGTGTGGGTTCTAGAGCCACCGATGACAAGTGAGTTCTGGAGCGGGATCAGGAGTGACGGGTTCTAGAGCGGGGCGGGTGTTGCGGGTTCTGGAGCGGTCCCGCGTGACACGGGTTCTCCATCGGGGCCGGGTGTCGCGCAGGGGTGGACAACGGCGAGGACATCCCCCGGGACATGCTGGTGGGCATCTACCAGCGCATCCAGAGCCGCGAGCTGCGCACCAACGACGACCACGTGTCCCAGGTCCAGGCCGTGGAGCGCATGATCGTCGGCAAGAAACCGGTGAGTGGGGGGTGGGACAGGGCACCCGGGGGTGTGACCCACAGGGGTGTCCCAGGTGACCCCATGGGACAGGTTCTAGGCCGCCCAAAAGAGACATTTCAGGTGATCCTGTGGTGGGGAGGATGTTCTAGGTCACCCTTGGGAGATGTTCCAGCGTTCCAGGAGATCCTGTGGGAAGGACGTTGCAGGTGACCCATGGGTGGAGTGTTCTAGGTGACACATGGGACAGGTTCTAGGTGGCCCAAGGGACACGTTCCAGGTGACCAATGTGGGATGATCCAGGTGACCCATGGGGGACATTGTATGGGCTCCATGTGGGACATTTGGGGTCACCCTTGAAGTGACCCCGTGGGACATTCAGGGTGACCCTTGAAGTGACCCATATGGACATTTGGTGACCCTTGAAGTGACCCCATGGGACATTTTGTGACCCTTGAAGTGACCCCATGGGACATTTGTGTGACCCTTGAAGTGACCCCATGGGACATTTGGTGGTCCTTGAAGTGACCCCTGTGGGACATTTGGGGTGACCCTTGAAGTGACCCCGTGGACATTCGGGGTGACCCAACGTGGACGTGCTCTTGGTGACCCCAGTGAAGCTCCAAGGTCACCATCCCCACCCCGGGGTGTCTCTGGGGGGCTCTGTGAGGCGTGTCCCATCCCAGATGTCCCTCCAGAAGTGACCCCAGGTGTGACCCCAGGTGTGACCCCAGATGTGGCCCCAGATGTGACCCCAGATGTGTCCCCAGGTGCTGTCCCTGCCCCACCGCCGCCTGGTCTGCTGCTGCCAACTCTACGAGGTGCCCGACCCCAACCGGCCCCAGCGCCTGGGGCTGCACCAGCGCGAGGTTTTCCTCTTCAACGACCTCCTGGTGGTGAGCCAGGGGTCCCGGGTGGTCCCGGGGGGTCCCAGGGGGTCCTGACCCAGGGGGGTCCCCGGTGACCCCAGTGGCCTCGGCAGGTGACGAAGATCTTCCAGAAGAAGAAGATCCTGGTGACCTACAGCTTCCGGCAGAGCTTTCCGCTGGTGGAGATGCACATGCAGCTCTTCCAGAACGCCTGTGAGCCCCCGCGGCGCCCCGAAAAACATGGCGGCACCCCAAAGAGCCCCGCAGCACCCTAAAAAACCCAACAGCACCCTAAAAAAAAAAAAAAAAACCAACAGTGCCCCAAAAAACTCAACAGCACCCTAAAAAACCCAACAGCACCCCAAAAAACCCTATAGCACCCCAAAAAATGCCGCGGCACCCCAAGAAACCAAACAGCACCCCAAAGAGCCCCGCGGTGCCCCAAAAAACCCGGCAGCACCTCAGAAAACCCAACAGCACCCCAAAAAACCTAACAGAACCTCAAAAAACCCAACAGCACCCCAAGAAACCCAACAGCACCCCAAAAAACCCAATAGCACCCTAAAAAACTCAACAGCACCCCAAAGAACCCAACAGCAACCAAAAAAACCCAACAGCACCCCAAGAAACCCAACAGCACCCTAAAGAACCCAATAGCACCCCAAAGAGCCCCACGGCACCCCAAAAAACCTGGCGGCACCCCAAAGAGCCCCGAAGCACCCCAAAGAACACTGTGGGGTGTCCCTGCCCCCGTTGTGATACTTTGGGGTACACCAGCCTGATTTTGGGGTGCCCCCGCCCCCCCAGATTACCAGTTCGGGATCAAGCTGGGTGTCCCTTTTGGGGTGTCCCTTTTGGGGTGCCCCTTTAAGGGTGTCCTAGGGGTGCCCCTATCCCCATGGGGACACTTTGGGGTACACCAGCCTGATTTTTGGGGTACCCCCACCCCCGTTGTGATACTTTGGGGTACACCAGGCTGATTTTTGGGGTACCCCCACTCCCATGGGGATACTTTGGGGTACACCAGCCTGATTTTGGGGTGTCCCTGTCCCCCATGGGAACACTTTGGGGTACACCAGGCTGATTTTTGGGGTGCCCCCGCCCCCCAGATTACCAGTTTGGGATCAAGCTGCTGTCGGCAGCGCCGGGCGGGGAGCGGAAGGTGCTGATCGTGTTCAATGCCCCGAGCCCGCAGGACCGACTGCGCTTCGCCAGTGACCTCCGGGAGTCGGTGGCCGAGGTGCAGGAGATGGAGAAGTACCGGGTGGAGGGTGAGCGCCGGGAACTGGGGCAACTGGGGGAACTGGGAGGGACTGGGAGTGATGGGAGGGACACTGGGAGTGCTGGGAGGGGTACTGGGGGCACTGGGAGGGGTACTGGGAGTGATGGGAGCACTGGGAGTGCTGGGATGGGGTACTGGGAGTGCTGGGAGGGGCACTGGGAGCACTGGGAGGGGTACTGGGAGTGCTGGGAGTGCTGGGAGGGGTACTGGGAGTGATGGGATGGGGCACTGGGAGCACTGGGAGCACCAAAATTGGCCCTGCAAGGGGCACTGGGAGGACTGGGAGCACTGGAGGGGCACTGGGGGCACTGGGAGTGATGGGAGGGGTACTGGGAGCACCAAAATTGGCCCTGCAAGGAGCACTGGGAGTACTGGGGGCACTGGGAGTGATGGGAGGGGTACTGGGGGCACTGGGAGGGACACTGGGAGTGATGGGAGGGGTACTGGGGGCACTGGGAGGGGTCACTGGTCCTTACTGGTGCCCTCCCAGCCAAACTGGAGAAGCAGAAGGGCATGGCAGGGCTGTGGGGCACTGGTCAGTGCTGGTACCGGGGGGTCACTGGTGATGCACTGCTGTGACTGAGGCTGTACTGGGGGTTACTGGTGGTTACTGGGGGGGGTCACTGGTCCTTACTGGTGCCCCCCAGCCGAACTGGAGAAGCAGAAGGGCGTGGCGGGCCCGCGGGAGGCGCTGAACGGGCTCAGCCGCAGCAGTCTGGAGGAGGCGTTCGGGGCCGAGGGGCTGAAACGGAGCGCCCTGAGCAGCTCCCTGCGGGACCTGTCCGACAGCGGTGAGACTGGGAGCACTGGGAGCACTGGGAGGGACTGGGAGGGACTGGGAGAGGGGTTGGGAGCCGCTGGGAGGGACTGGGAGGGACGGGGATGGACTGGGAGGGACTGGGAAGGAGATTAGGAGAGACTGGGATGGACTGGGAGCAACTGGGAAGGATTGGGAAAGGGATTGGGAGGGATTGGGATGGACTGGGAGAGACTGGGAGGGGACTGGGAGGGACTGGGAGGGAATTTGGGATCTCCATAGGGGGGATTTGGGGGATTTGGGGTGCCCTGGGGGGATGTGGGGAGCCCTGGGGGGATTTGGGGGATTTGGGGTGCCCTGGGGGGGTTTGGGGTGTCCTGGGGGGATTTGGGGTTCCTTGCAGGGTTTGGGGTGCCCTGGGGGGATTTGGGGTGCCCTGGGGGGTCCCCTGGGGGTCCCTCTCACTGCCCCCCCCCCCCCCCCAGGCAAGCGGGGCCGGCGGAACAGCGTGGGGTCCCTGGACAGCACCATCGAGGTGAGGGGACAGTGCCACCCCCAGTGCCACCCCCGTAATGTCACACCCCTAATGTCACACCCCCCGAGTGCCACCCCAAGTGCCACACCCCTAATGTCACACCCCGAGTGCCACCCTGAGTGCCACACCCTGTCACACTCCGAGTGCCACCCCGAGTGCCACCCCCCGAATGTCACACCCCGAGTGCCACACCCGTAATGTCACACCCTGAATGCCACCCTGAGTGCCACCCTGAGTGCCACACCCCAATGTCACACCCCAATGTCACACCCTGAGTGCCACACCCCCTGAATGTCACACCCCTAATGTCACACCCTGAGTGCCACACCCCAAGTGCCACACCTGAGTGCCACACCCTTGTCACACCCCCGAATGTCACCCCCAGTGCCACCCTGAGTGCCACACCCCAATGTCACACCCCGAGTGCCACACCCCAATGTCACACCCTGAGTGCCACCCCGAGTGCCACCCCCAGTGCCACCCCGAGTGCCACCCTGAGTGCCACACCCCAATGTCACACCCCAATGTCACACCCCAAGTGCCACACCCTGAGTGCCACACCCCTAATGTCACACCCCAATGTCACACCCCGAGTGCCACACCCCAAGTGCCACACCCCAATGTCACCCCCCCCCCCCGAATGTCCCCCCGGTGCCACCCCGACTGTCACCCCCTCATGCCACACCCAAGCCCCTCCCACTTTAGCCCCGCCCCCAGGTCCCGCCCCTCCCTTCACCTGGAAAAGGGGCGGGGCCTGGCTGTATGGGGCGTGGCTTGTTGCTGGGGGGCGTGGCTAGTGAGCAGAAGGCATGGCTTAAGCACAGACTGGGCGGAGCCAACGCCAGAAAGGGGCGTGTCTTCCCGCGCTGACCCCGCCCCCTCGCAGGGCTCCATCATCAGCAGCCCCCGGCCGCAGGCGCGGGGGGGGCCGGCGGCGACCCCCGAGGGGGGCTACAAACCCCCGGCCCGGCCGGTCTCCAACTCCTCCTCCTTCCTGGGCTCGCTCTTCGGCAGCCGCCGCGGGAAAGGCCCCGCGGGGCCCCCGCCGGGCGCGGGGGGTCCCACCTCGGCTTCAGCCTCCTCATCCTCGGCGTCTTCCTCGCATCACCACCACCACCACCCCCCGCCCGCCGCGCCCCCCGAGGCTCCCTCCAAGCTGCAGGCGCTGCACGCCCAGTATTGCCACGGGGGTCCCGGGGGGGGCGCGGCGGGAGCGGGCGGGGGTCCCGGCCCTCCGCCGCCCCCCCCGTACCCGCAGCAGCCGCCCCCTCCCAGCCGCCCCGCGCCCCCCCCGCCGCTACCGGCCATCGCCGCCGGGGCCCCCCCGCGCTTCCACGGCGGGCCCACCCCCCCGTTATCTGCGCCCCCACAACAGCACGGCCCCCCCGGCGGGGGGTTCCCCCCCCCGCACCCCCATTACACCCTGCACCGGCCCGGGAAAAGGGGGGGGGCTCCGCCCGGCGCCCCCCGGCAGCCGCTGTCCCCCCTGCCCCTCTACAGCCCCGCCCCAGCCCACCACGGGCTGTCCCACGCGTACCCCCCCGGACCCCCCCCCCACCACCACCCCCCGCCGCCCCCCGCCCCCGCCAAGCATTTTGTCTTTGGGGGGGGGGGCGGCGGAGTGGGGGTCGCGGCCGGGGGGGCTTTGAGGGGGGGAGGGGGAGGAGGAGGAGGAGGAGGAGGAGGAGGAGGTGGAGCGGCGCCCCCTCCCCATCACCACCATCACCACCATCACCACCACCACGCGCCCCCCCACTCGCCCATCCCCCCCCACCCTTCCTACCCCCCCCTGCCCCCCCCATCGCCCCACACCCCCCTGAGCCCCCACTCGCCCGCCGGCCCCACATCGCCCCTGGCCCAGGCCGGCCAGGGCCCCCCCAAACCCAAAGGGGGGAACCGCATCAGCACGGTGGTCTGAGCGCCCCCCGCCCACCCCCCCCCCCCCGGCCTGCTGGACGCGGTGGTTCTTTTTGTAACCCCCCCCCACCCCATGTCCCCCCCAAAAACCATGTCCCCCCAAAAAACCAAAAAACCTGCACGTGGCTCGTGTTCGGCTGCTCGCGCCCCCCCCCCGGGAGCGTGGCTGGGGTGGGGGGGGGGTCCCCGAAAAACCGGGTGACCCCCCCCCATCCCCACCACCATCCCGGGGGTCCGGCAGCGATGCTGCCCCCCCACCCCCACCCCCAAACCCCCCCACCCCCCCGTTCCCAGCTCAGGCTGAATGTCACATGGCACTTTAACCTCCCCCCCCTCCTCCTCCGACCCCCGACCCCCCCCCCCGGCCGCCTGGGGTCCCCCCGGGGGTTTTTTGGGGGAGGTCCCAAGCGGCCGGGCCCCCCCGGGGAGCCCCCCAGGCACCCGCATGCGCCCGCGCCGGGCCCTGTATATAAGAGACTGTATATTTGATGCTTCATAAACGGACCGGCCGGCCCCCCCCGCGAGCGGTTTTTTGGGGGGGAGGGCACGCCTATGGGGGCTATAGGGGGTGGATGGGGTGGGGACGGGGATAGGGGGATGGAAGAGGTCGGGGGGGTATAGGGGGTGTAATAGGGACCATGGGGTTGTGGAGGGTCTGGGGGCTATGGGGGCTGTAGGGGCTATGGGGGTTATTGGGGTCATTGGGGATATAGGGGCTATGGGGGCTATAGGGGCCATGGGGGTTATAGGGGTCTTTGGGGATATAGTGGCCATGGGGGTCACTGGGGCTATGGGGGCTATAGGGGTCTTTGGGGATATAGGGGCTATGGGGGCTATAGGGGTCTTTGGGGATACAGGAGTTCTGGGGGCTATAGGGGCCATGGGGGTTATAGGGGTCATTGGGGCTATAGGGGCTATGGGGGCTATAGGGGTCTTTGGGGATATAGGGGCCATGGGGGCTATAGGGGTTCTGGGGCTGTGGGGGCTGTAGGGGTCTTTGGAGCTATAGGGGCTATGGGGGCTATAGGGGTCTTTGGGGATATAGGGGCCATGGGGGCTATAGGGGTCTTTGGGGATATAGGGGCTGTGGGGGCTATAGGGGTCCTTGGGGATATAGGGGTCTTTGGGGATATAGTGGCCATGGGGGTTATAGGGGTCTTTGGAGCTATAGGGGCTATGGGGGCTATAGGGGTCTTTGGGGATATAGGGGCCATGGGGGCTATAGAGATTATGAATATTTTAGGGGCCATGAGGCCTATAGGGATCCCTAAAGCCTATAGGGGCCATGAGGCCTATAGGGGCCTTGAGGGCTATAGAGGCTATGGGGGCTATAGGGGTCCCTGAGGCATATAGGGGCCATTGGAGCTATAGGGATTATGAACGTTTTAGGGGCCATGGGAGCTATAGGGGTTGTTGGGGCTGTAGGGGTCCCTGAGGCTTATGGGGGCCGTGGGGGTTATAGGGGTCCCTGAGACCTATAGGGGTCCCTGAGGGCTATAGGGGCCCCTGAGGCCTATAGGGGCCACAGGGTTTATATAGGTCCTGGGGATCCTTAGGGGCTGCAGGACTACAGGAGATACGGGGGTCCTGTGGGTCTGTCGGGGTCCATAGGGGTCCCGTGGATCTATGGGGTCCAGGCAGTTCCATAGGGGTGGGGGTCTATAGGCTCCACAGGGGTCCTGGGGTCCTATAGAGCCTATAGGGTTCCTGGGGGTCCACAGGGATTCATGGGGGGTCAGTGGGGGTTTAGAGATTCCAAAGGGGTGCCGGGGGTCTATAAGGTTTGTGGGGCTCTATAGGATCCATGAGGGTCCCTGGGGGTCCATAGGTGTCCATAGGGGTCTATAGGGTCCCTAAGGGTCTATAGGGTCCATGGGGCTCTATAGGATCCATGAGGGTCCCTGGGGGTCCATAGGTGTTTATAGAGTCCCTAACGGTCTCTGGGGGTCCATAGCGGTCTATAAGGTCCATGGGGCTCTATAGACTCCATAAGGGTCCATAGGGGTCTATCGGATCCATAAGGGTTTATAGGGTCCATAAGGGTCTCTGGGGGTCCACAGGGGTCTATGGGGCTCTATGGGATCCATGAGGGTCCCTGGAGGTCCATAGGGGTCTATAGGGTCCATAAGAATCCATAACGGTCCATAGGGGTCTATGGGATCCATAAGGGTTTATAGGGTCCATAAGGGTCTCTGGGGGTCCATAGGGGTCTATGGGGCTCTATGGGATCCATGAGGGTCCCTGGGGGTCCATAGGGGTCTATAGGGTCCATGGGGCTCTATAGGGTCCCTGGGGGTCCATAGGGATCTTTAGGGTCCATGGGGGTCTCGGGAAGAGCGTGGGGGCGTGGCGTAAATGGGCGTGGCACCATCAAGACCCGCCCTCTGCGTGGCCCCGCCCACCCCACTGCCGCCGGGCGCGCATGCGCCGTGCGTCCCTTTAAACGTGCACAACAAGTCCCGGCCCCTCCGCTGACCCAGCCGCGGAGGCGAGCGGTGCCGCGAATCCCTCCGCTGCGGAGGGGGCGGAGCCTGACGGACTATTTCCCGTCCTTCATCCCGCCACACCGCCTCCCGCCACTCGGACCGCGGCAGGGAGGCTCCGGTGCTGTTCTCCCCTCTCTCTGTTCCCGCTCTCGCCGGCGGTCGCGGCGCTGTGGCGGCGCTCGGCGCCCGTCCCGTTCCCGCGGCGGAAGGGCACGCGAGATTACGGGGTGCGCGGCCGCGCCTGCGCAGTGCGCGCGTGCGCGCGGGCGGGGGGCGGGCGGCAGGAGGAGGAGGATCCAAGATGGCGGCGGCGGCCCGGCCGGGGGGACCGGGCAGGCCTCGACTGTGAGGCGGCCGGAGCGCGGGGCGGCGGGGCTGGACGGGCCGGTGGGGCGGCGGAGGGACCGCGGAGGGGCCGGCGGGTCGGCGGAACTCGCGGGTGTTGTCCTGACCTCCCGTTTCCCCGCGGTTGGAGTTGGGGGGGGAGGCGGCCCGCGGCCTGTGAGGGGGCGGCGCGGGGGCGGCGGGGCCTCCATGGCCCCCTGAGGGGGTCCCGGCGGGCAGCCCGGGAACCCCCCCGGCTCCCCTCGGTGCGAGGGATGGAGGAGGAGGAGCAGCAGCGCGCAGGGGGCGGCTGGGCCGAGTGGGGGCCCGGCTCGGCGGGGTCCCCGCCGTGGGTTCCCCCCCCGCCGCCCGACGGGGACGAGGAGCCCAAGCGCGGCCGCGGCGCGGACTGGGGGGGCCCGGAGCCCTCCGGGGACGCGGGGCCCTCCCGGCCGGCGGCAGCGCCCCCCAAAGCGGCGGGGGACGAGAAGGCTTCGAACGCCCCGCGCCCCCCACGGGCCGGGGGCGAGCCGCGGGGTAAGGGCGGCGGAGGACCCGGGAAAGGCCCCGGGGGGCGCCCGCCGGGCGAGGAGCGGAGCCCCCGCAAAGGCGCGGAGGAACGCGGGGCCCGCGGCGGGGAGCGGCCCGGCCCCGAGGACAGCAAGGCCCGGCGGCCCCTCGGGGGTCCCCGCGGGGAGTGGGGGTCGCCGTGGCTGGCGGGAGAAGCGGAGCCCCCCGAGGACTTTTTGCCCCCCCCGGAATGTCCCGTCTTCGAGCCCAGCTGGGCCGAGTTCAGCGACCCCCTGGGGTACATCGCCAAGATCCGCCCGATCGCCGAGAAAAGCGGAATCTGCAAAATACGACCCCCGGCCGTGAGTATTTGGCGCGGGGGGTGGGTTTTGGGGACCCCCTCGTTGTGGGGAACCCCCGTCCCGTGGTGGGGAGGGGGATTTGGGGGTTCTCCGCTATCTCGGGTGTGGGGTTTGGGGTACGTGCCCCCACCCCCCCCCCCCACCTCACGTTGTCCCTTTGGTGGGGTCATTTCTGAATTTGGGGGGTGGGAATTGCCCCCCTCCCCAGTTTTGGGAGCATTTTGGGGGGTTTGTCTCCCCTGGGGGGGGGGAAATATTTTCTGTTTTGGGGGATAATCGCTTTTATTAATTTGTGTTGGGATCGCCCCCGTGGGGTGGCACGATCCCACTTTGGGGGGGGGGGGTAATTCTTTTCCCACCGGAGTAATTTGGTCTTTTTTTTGGTGGGGGAGGGGGTTAATGAATTAATTACCCCCCCCATGAGTAATTTCTAATTTTGGGGGGTGTAATGAACCCCTCCAGGGCTGTAATTCACCCCCCCCCCCCCCATTCTCCTTCTGCATCCTGAGGGGAGTGGGAAATACCCCGGGGGGGGCATTTATGAATTTGGGGGGGGGGGGTGGGGGTGACCCAAATTTGGGGGGCTAAATACACACGGGGGGGGGGGCTGTAAATGCCCCCTCCCCTTTTTAGGGATAATTTTGGGGGGGGTTAACCCAGATTGGGGGCTGGATTTTGGGGGGGGGGGGTCCTTCACAGCCCAAACCTCGTGGTGGGGGAGGGGACCCAGCCCCCCGCCCCCCCCCTTTTCAGTCCCCCCTCCCCCAGCTCCACAACCCCTCGTTTTCGTGGGTGGGGGGGGTCTCGGTGCCCTCCGGGGGGGGGTCCCGGTGCCCTCCGGGGGGGTCCCGGCGCGCCCCCCCCGCGGCCTCACAACAACAACAGTGACACGGCCAATATGGCGCCAGCGCCGAGCCTTTGTCTGCGTGCTCGGGGGGGGGTCCGGCCGCTCCGGGGGGGGGTCCCCGGCTCGACCGGCGACCCCCGGTGCTGGGGGAGAACCGGGGGAGAACCGTGTGGCCATCGGGGGGGGGGCAGGTGGCGAGCGACCCCCCCCATCCCCACCGACAGCGCTCCCCCCTCTCCATTTCCCGGTTGGTTTCCTGTTTTTTTTGGGGGGGGGGGGGGTCGCGCTCTGTCGCCCCCTCGGGGGGGTCCCTTTGTCGCCACCCCGGGGGGGTCGGGACAGGCCGAGCCGGTCCCCCCCTGCTCGGTGAAGGCTTCCGGGAGGGCCGGGCCGGGCCGTGCCGGGCCGTGCTGGCGTCACCGGCCCCGCGGGGCACCCCCGGTGTCCCCCCCCCCGCCCTGCCGCCACCGGGGGTGCGGGGGTGGCTCTGGCTGGGGGGGTGGGCACGAATTTGGGGTGCGACCCCCACCCCCAAACTCCGTTTTCCTTCCAGCCTTCTCCAGGGCTGATCGTCCTGTGGGAGGTTGGGGGTGCTGAGACCTCCCCCCCCGAAATTTGGGCTGTGTGTTCTCTGCCCCCTAAAATTTGGGCTGTGTGTTCTCTGTGCCCCCCAAAAATTGGGCTGTGTGTTCTCTGTGCCCCCCAAAATTTACCCCCTAAAATTTGGGTTGTGTGTTCTCTGTGCCCCCCAAAATTTACCCTCCAAAATATGGGCTGTGTGTTCTCTGTGCCCCCCAAAATTTACCCCTCAAATTTGGGCTGTGTGTTCTCTGTGCCCCCCAAAATTTGGGCTGTGTGTTCTCTGTGCCCCCCAAAATTTACCCCTCAAAATTTGGGCTGTGTGTTCTCTGTGCCCCCCAGATTTGGGTTGTGTTCTCTGTGCCCCCCAAAATTGGGCTATGTGTTCTCTTTACCCCCCAAATTTGGGCTGTGTGTTCTCTGTACCCCCCAAATTTGAGCTGTGTGACCTAAATTTGGGGCACAAAACCCAAATTTGGGCTGTGCACTCTCCCTCCAGGACTCGGTGTAGGGGGTGTTGCTGCCGAACCCCCCTAAATTTGGGGATTTTTCCCTGTGGAGCTCCCAGCGCTGCCCTGTCTGTGCCACACTGGGGGTGCCCAAGGCTGCTGCCCCCCCAAATTTGGGCTGTGTGCCCCTCTGCCCGTCCCTGACCCCCCCGTTTTGCCCCCCCAGGACTGGCAGCCCCCCTTTGCTGTCGAGGTCGACAACTTCAGGTTCACCCCCCGCATCCAGCGGCTCAACGAGCTGGAGGTGAGCGGGGTGGGGCGAGGATTTTGGGGCTGATTTTGGGGGGTGCACAGGTCTCACCCACGTCTTTGCACCCCAATTTCCTCCCCCCCCTCCAGGCGCAGACCCGGGTGAAGCTGAATTACCTGGACCAGATCGCCAAATTTTGGGAAATCCAGGGTTCCTCCCTCAAAATTCCCAACGTGGAGCGGCGCATCCTCGACCTCTACAGCCTCAGCAAGGTGGGTGGGGGGGGGCAAAATGGGGGTCACACCTTTTGGGGGGGTTGGGGAAGGGGCCCCCCTCGGTGGAAATTGTCTTTATCCTGTTTTGGGAGTTCATTCCCCCAAATTTAGGGGTGTTTTCTGATCTGGAGGGGTGATTTTTCCTCTGGGGGTTTATTTTTTATTGGGGGGGGTGATTGCCCCCTGTGGAGGTGTGTTCTCGTTTAGGGGGGGTTAATTGTCTTCTTTGAGGGTAGAAATTTATTTAATTTTCCATTTAGAAGTTTAATTGTGTTTTTGAGGAGTGTTTTGCATTTTTGGAAGATATTTTTTTATTTAGGGTGTTAATTGTATGGGAAAATCTTTTCTTTTGGGGTGTACCTGTTTTTCCTGGGGGAGCATTTTCTAATCAGAGAATTAATAATCAGAGAAATTCATTCTTTCTTTTGGGGCGGGGGTGGCTCTGGGGTGGCCCTTGGTGGCTTTGGGGTGTCCCCTCACTGAGGACAGTGTCCCTTCACCCAGGGGTGGCCCTGGGTGGCTTTGGGTGTCGCTCAGTGTCCCCTCATGGGTGGTGATGAGGAAGGTGGCTATGAGGGCATCTGCAAGGACCTGAGGTGGCCCTGGGTGGCTTTGGGGTGTCCCTTAGTGTCCCCTCACTGAGGACAGTGTCCCTTCACCCAGGGGTGGCCCTGGGTGGCTTTGGGTGTCCCTCAGTGTCCCCTTGTCCCCTCGCAGGTGGTGATGGAGGAGGGTGGCTACGAGGCCATCTGCAAGGACCGGCGGTGGGCGCGGGTGGCGCAGCGCCTCTCGTACCCGTCGGGCAAGAACATCGGCTCGCTGCTGCGGGCGCACTACGAGCGCATCATCTACCCCTACGAGATGTACCAGTCCGGGGCCAACCTGGTGGTGAGTGCCGGGTTTTGGGGGGGGCTTGGCGGGTACCCTGGACCCTGCTGAGGGTTCTGGCCCCGCTCGCCTCCAGCAGTGCCACGCGCGGCCCTTTGAGAGCGAGGAGAAGGACCGGGAGTACAAACCCCACAGCATCCCCCTGCGCCAGTCCGTGCAGCCCTCCAAGTTCAACAGCTACGGCCGGCGCGCCAAGCGCCTGCAGCAGGAGGTGGGCACCCCAGAATCCTCGCTGGGCACCCCAGAATCCTCGCTGGGCACCCCAGAATCCTCGCTGGGCACCCCAAATTCCTCCCTGGGCACCCCAAATCCCTCCCTGGGCACCCCGAATCCCCCTGGGATGCCCGAATCCCTCCCTGGGCACCCCAAATCCCTCCCTGGGCACCCCAAATCCCTCCCTGGGCACCCCAAATCCCTCCCTGGGCACCCCAAATCCCCCTGGGATGCCGAAATCCCTCCCTGGGATCTCCAAAATCCTCCTGGGATGCCCAAATCCCTCCCTGGGATCCCCAAAACCCTCCCGGGGGATCCCCCCTGACACGGCTGTCCCGCAGCCCGAGCCCACGGAGGAGGACATCGAGAAGAACCCCGAGCTGAAGAAGCTGCAGATTTACGGGGCCGGGCCCAAAATGTTGGGGTTGGGGCTGGTGGCCAAGGATAAAACCCTGAGGAAAAAAGGTATTGGGGATCCCTCCCTCATGTGGGGGTGCAGGGGCTGGTGGGACCCCTTAAATCTTTCTGGGAACCTCTGTGTCTTCTTGGGTTTTATTTTTTTGGGTTTTTAATTGTCATACCCTCACAGTTCTCGTGGGAGCCTCTTTACCCACAATTTGTTTGGGGTTTTTCCCAAATTCTTTCGGATTCTTCAGGGACTCTCCCCTTCTTGTCTCCCTCTCTGTTTTGGGTCGCACCTCCCAGAGTTTCTGGGCACCTCAAGTTTTTTGGGATGCCCTCCCACACCCTCAGGTTTTATGGGATATCTTCTTTTCAGTTCTTCAGGAACCTTCTCTCCCCTAGGACAGATTCTCCCTGGTGGGACAGACACCCCTCTCCCAGTCTTTAGAGACCCCAGTTTTTTAGGGAACCCCTTTTCCCCCCAGATTTTTAGGGAACCCCTTTTCCCCCCAGATTTTTAGGGAACCCTTTCTCCTCTTTTGCCCTTCCCATTTTTTTTTTGACACCCCCTCCCGTTTTTCAGGTCATTTTCCCCAGTTGTTCAATAACCCCACAAGGGATCAAAAACCTCCCAATAATTCAGAACTCTCCCAAATGTTCTGTAATTCCCCCTCCCAACTGCTCAATAACCACCTGATGGTTCATTGCTCCCCCAATTTTTCTGTAACACCCCAATAGTTCAGCACCCCCCAATTATTCAGTGACTCTCCAATAATTCAATAAATCCACAATGGTTCAGCACCCCCAAAAAGTTCAGTAACCCCCCAATAATTGAGTGCCCCCAATGATTCTGTAACCCCCAAAAATTTCAGTAACCCCCCCCATAGTTCAATCACTCTCCAATGGTGCTGTAACCCCCCTAAAGTAGGTTTAAGTTTAATAATAAAATAAAAAACAATAATAATAAAAATGTGAAAATAATAATAAAATAATAAAAACAGTCCAGCACCCCCCAATCTCCCAGTAACCCCCAACCTCCCAGTACCCCCAACCTCCAGCACCCCCTAACCTCCCATTCCCCCCCCACGATCCATCACCCCCAAACCTTCCAGCACCCCCCAACCTCCCAGTACCCCCTATCTCCCAGCACCCCCCATGATCCATCACCCCCCAACCTCTCAGTACCCCCCCAACCTCCCAGTACCCCCAACCTCCCATTCCCCCCCCCATGATCCAGCACCCCCCAACCTCTCATTCCCCCCCCACCATCCAGCACCCCCCAGCCTCCCGGTGACCCCCATTTCCCCCGCAGACAAGGACACCCCCGAGTGTCCCCCCACGGTGGTGGTGAAGGAGGAGCCGGCGGGGGAGCCCCGGGGGTCGCCGGCGCTGCCGGGGCCGCGGGACGAGCTGCGCCACAGCCCCGAGCCCTGCACCAAGATGACCATGAGGCTGCGCCGCAGCCACAGCAACAGCCAGTTCGTGAGTAGGGCTGGGCTGTGGGCCGTGGGACCCCACAAAAACCCCAAAACCCTCGCCCCCAAACCCCCTTTTCCCTCCCCGCCAGGTGGATTCCTACGTCTGCCGGATCTGCTCGCGGGGGGACGAGGACGACAAGCTGCTGCTGTGCGACGGCTGCGACGACAACTACCACATCTTCTGCCTGCTGCCCCCCCTGCCCGAGATCCCCAAGGGCATCTGGCGCTGCCCCAAATGCGTCATGGCGGTGAGGGGGGCGCGGGGACACCCCCTGGCATCCGCCCCGCTGTGGGTCGCATCCCAGTTGTGGGGCTGGGAACCCCCACCTTGTGTGGTGGCCTGTGCTGGGAAGGGGTTTGGGTCTGTCTGTTTTGTGGGGCTGGGACCCCCTGATCTGTGGGGTTGGGACCCCCATCTGTGGGGTTTAGGGTCCCCCTGATCTATGGGGTTAGGGAGCCCCTGATCTGTGGGGCTGGGACCCCCATCTGTGGGGTTTAGGGACCCCCTGATCTGTGGGGCTGGGACCCCCATCTGTGGGGTTAGAAACCCCCTAAGGTGCTTTCTGTAGGATGCCCTAAGTATCCGGAGCTGTCCCCAGTGTCCCCTCCCAATGTCCCCAGTGACCCCCCCCAATGTCCCCAAGCCCCCTGACCCCCCCAATGTCCCCAGGCCCGCTGACCCCTCCCAGTGTCCCTGACCCCTGGTGTCCCCAAGCCCCCTGACCCCCGCAATGTCCCCTGACCCCCCAATGTCCCCAAGCCCCCTGACCCCTCCTGGTGTCCCCCCAGGAGTGCAAGCGGCCCCCGGAGGCGTTTGGCTTCGAGCAGGCCACGCGCGAGTACACGCTGCAGAGCTTCGGCGAGATGGCCGACGCCTTCAAGGCCGACTACTTCAACATGCCCGTCCATGTGAGCCCCCCCAAAACCCCCCCGGACCCCCAAAACCTGCCTGGAGCCCCCCAAAACCCCCCAGGCTCCCCTGAGCCCCCCAGGCTCCCCTGAGCTCCCCTCCCTTTGTGGAGGTGGGTGACGCCTTCAAGGCCAACTACTTCAACATGCCCGTCCACGTGAGCCCCCCCAAAACCCCCCCGGACCCCCAAAACTTGCCTGGAGCCCCCCAAAACCCCCCAGGCTCCCCTGAGCCCCCCAGACTCCCCTGAGCTCCCCTCCCTTTGTGGAGGTGGGTGATGCCTTCAAGGCCGAATACTTCAACGTGCCTGTCCACGTGAGCCCCCCAAAACGGCCTGGATCCCCCCAAATCTGCCAGGATCCCCCCAAATCTGCCAGGATCTCCCCAAAATCTGCCTGGAGCCTCCCAAAACCCCCCAGGCTCCCCTGAGCCCCCCAGGCTCCCCTGAGCTCCCCTCCCTTTGTGGAGGTGGGTGACGCCTTCAAGGCCGACTACTTCAATGTGCCCGTCCATATGAGCCCCCCAAAACCTGCCTGGATCTCCCCTAAATCTGCCTGGATCCCCCCAAAACTTGCCTGGAGCCCCCCAAAACCCCCCAGGCTCCCCTGAGCCGCCCAGGCTCCCCTGAGCCCTCCAGACTCCATTGAGCTCCCCTCCCTTCAGTGAGGTGGGTGATGCCTTCAAAGCTGAATACTTCAATGTGCCCGTCCTTGTGAGCCCCCCAAAATCTGCCTGAAGCCCCCCAAAATCTGCCTGGAGCCCCCTAAAACCCCCCCAAGATTCCCCTGAATCCCCCAGATCTCCCTCACTTCAGTGAGGTGGGTGATGCCTTCAAGGCCAACTACTTCAATGTGCCCGTCCATATGAGACCCTCAAAATCCCCTAAAACACCCCAAATCCCCCCAAACTGCCCCCAAATCCCCCCAAACCACCCCCAAAGCCTTGCCCTGCCCGCAGATGGTGCCCACGGAGCTGGTGGAGAAGGAGTTCTGGCGCCTGGTGAACAGCATCGAGGAGGACGTGACCGTGGAGTACGGCGCCGACATCCACTCCAAGGAGTTCGGCTCCGGCTTCCCCGTGCGCGACGGCAAACGGCGCCTGTCCCCCGAGGAGGAGGTGGGACCGGGCCTTGTCACCTGCTGGGGACAGTGTCACCTCCCCCGGGACACTGACAGGGACCTTGGCACCTCCTCCCCACCCTGGTGGCCCCTTCTCCCCATGGGGAGTGACCCTGTGGATGTCCCCTATCCCCATGGGGTGTGACCCAGTGTTCCCTTGTCCCTATCGGGAGTGACCCAGTGTCCCCTGTCCCTGTTGGGTGTCCCTGTCCCTATTGGGGGATGACCCAGTGTCCCCTGTCCCTGTTGGGTGTCCCTGTCCCTATTGGGGGATGACCCAGTGTCCCCTGTCTCCGTGGGGTGACGCTGTCCTGGGGGTGTCCCCGTCCCCGTGGGGTGTCCCCGTCCCCGTGGGGTGACGCTGTCCCCGTGTCCCCAGGAGTATGCGGGCAGCGGCTGGAACCTGAACGTGATGCCGGTGCTGCAGCAGTCGGTGCTGTGCCACATCAACGCTGACATCTCGGGCATGAAGGTGCCCTGGCTCTACGTGGGCATGGTGTTCTCAGCCTTCTGCTGGCACATCGAGGACCACTGGAGCTACTCCATCAACTACCTCCACTGGTGGGCCCCGGGGGGGCGACTTCGGGGTGTCTGGGGGGGCCAAGAAGCAAATTTGGGGTGTTTGGGGGGTGTCTGGGGGGCCAGGGAGAGACTTTGGGTTGTTTGAGGGGTGTCTGGGGGGCCAGGGAGCAAATTTGGGGTGTTTGGGGGGCTAGAAGAGTGACTTTAGGGTATTTTGGGGGGCCAGGGAACAAATTTGGGGTGTCTGGGGGAGTCTGAGGAGCCTGGGGAGAGACTTTGGGGTGTCTGGGGGGCCCAGGAGTGACTTTGGGGTGTTTGGGGGGGCCCAGGAGTGACTTTGGGGTGTTTGGGGGGGGCCCAGGAGTGACTTTGGGGTGTTTGGGGGGCTAGAAGAGTGACTTTGGGGTGTTTGGGGGGGCACAGGAGTGACTTTGGGGTGTTTGGGGGAGCACAGGAGTGACTTTGGGGTGTTTAGGGGGCACAGGAGTGACTTTGGGGTGTTTGGGGGGGCTCAGGAGTGACTTTGGGGTGTTTGGGGGGCACAGGAGTGACTTTGGGGTGTTTGGGTGGCCGGGGGTGTGACTTTGGGGTGTTTGGGGGGGCCCAGGAGTGACTTTGGGGTGTTTGGGGGGGCTCAGGAGTGACTTTGGGGTGTTTAGGGGGTGTCTGAGGGGCCTGGGGAGTGACTTTGGGGTGTTTGGGGGGCCAGGGGAGAGACTTTGGGGTGTTTGGGGGGCCAGGAGGAACATTTTTGGGGTGCCCACGCCCAGGGGCGAGCCCAAGACGTGGTACGGGGTGGGATGAGGAGGTTTTAGGGTGGGATGAGGAGGTTTAGGGGTGGGATGAGGATGTTTTGGGGTGGGATGAGGATGTTTTGGTGTGGAATGAGGAGGTTTAGGGGTGGAATCAAGAGGTTTTGGTGTGGGATGAGGATGTTTTGGGGTAAGATCAGGACGTTTTTGGGGTGCCCACGCCCAGGGGCGAGCCCAAGACGTGGTATGGGGTCCCGTCGTTCGCGGCCGAGCACCTGGAGGAGGTGATGAAGAAGTTGACGCCGGAGCTGTTCGAGAGCCAGCCCGACCTCCTGCACCAGCTCGTCACCCTCATGAACCCCAACACCCTGATGGCCCACGGAGTACCCGTGAGTTTGGGGGGGTCCCCACAGCCCCCCTGGATCTCATCCCGCCCTGCTGAGCCCAGGGGTGAGCCCAGGTGTGTCCCCAAGGTGGTCAGGACCAACCAATGCGCCGGCGAGTTCGTCATCACCTTCCCCCGCGCCTACCACAGCGGCTTCAACCAGGGCTACAACTTCGCCGAGGCTGTCAACTTCTGCACGGCCGACTGGGTGAGCTCTGGGGGCTCCAAAATACCCGGGGGGGCAGGAAATGGGCCTGGGAGGGGAGAAAATGTAGCTGGGGGGTGAGAAAATGTAGCTGGGGGGGCAGGAAATATATCTAAGGGGGTAGAAAATGTACCTAGGCGGGCAGGAGATGTGCCTAGAGGGGCAGGAAATATATCTAAGGGTGTAGAAAATGTAGCTGGGGGGGAAGAAAATGTACCTAAGAGTCAGAATATGTGGCTGGTGGGGGAGAAAAATGTACCTACAGAGGCAGGAAATGTACCTAGGGGGGCAGGAAATATATCTAAGGGGGTAGAAAATGTAGCTGTGGGGGGAGAAAATGTAGCTGGAGGGGGAGGAAATGTAGCTGGGGGGGAAAAAATGTAGCTAGGGGGGTAGAAAATGTAGCTGGGGGGGGAGAAAATGTGCCTAAGGGGGGAGAAAATGTAGCTGGAGGGGCAGGAAATGTAGCTGGAGGGGGAGGAAATGTAGCTGTGGGGGAGAAAATGTAGCTGGAGGGGGGAGAAAATACATCTGGGGGGGCAGAAAATGTACCTAGGGGGCACAAAAATACCTGGGGGGTCACACAGAATATCCAGAGGGATCAAAAAAAAAAACTGGAGGAATGGAAAAAAAACCCAAAAATCTCAAGGGAAACGATAAAATCTGCAACAAAAGGAAGGAAAAAAAAGCACTGAAGGGAACCCCCAGAAGCTCCAGGCTGGGTTTAGGGGTGCAGGGTTTGGGGTTCGTCAGGTTTGGGGGGTCAGCACTGGATTCAGGGCTGCGTTTAGAGGTTCCCCCAGATTTTGGGGACACCGCTGACCCCCCAATCCCTTCCAGCTCTCTCCAGTGCATTGAGCACTGCCCAGTTCAGGGACTCAGTTCCCAGTTTGAAGGGATCCCAGTTTGAGTGTTCCCAGTTTGAGGTCTCACCCCAGCTGAGTTCAGGGTTACATGTAGGGGTTCCCCCAGATTTTGGGGATCCCCCTGACCCCCCAATCCCTTCCAGCTCCCCGCGGGCAGGCAGTGCATCGAGCACTGCCCAGTTTGAGGGACTCAGTTCCCAGTTTGAGGGGCTCCCAGTTTGAGGGTTCCCAGTTTGAGGGCTCAGCACTGGGGGTACCCAGCTGGGTTCAGGACTATATTTAGGGGTCCCCCCAGATTTTGGGGATCCCCCGACCCCCCCAATCCCTTCCAGCTCCCTCCAGTGCATCGAGCACTGCCCAGTTCAGGGACTCAGTTCCCAGTTTGAGGGTTCCCAGTTTGAGGGGATCCCAGTTTGAGGGTTCCCAGTTTGGGGGCTCAGCACTGGGGGTACCCAGCCGGGTTCAGGGCTGTGTTTAGGGGTCCCCCCAGATTTTGGGGATCCCCCTGACCCCCCAATCCCTTCCAGCTCCCCGCGGGCAGGCAGTGCATCGAGCACTACCGCCGCCTGCGCCGTTACTGCGTCTTCTCGCACGAGGAGCTGATCTGTAAGATGGCCGCGAGCCCCGAGAAGTTGGACCTGAACCTGGCGGCCGCTGTGCACAAGGAGATGTTTGTGCTGGTGCAGGAGGAGCGCAAGCTGCGCAAGGCCCTGCTGGAGAAGGTGGGGCACCCTGAAATTTGGTGAAGGGGTGGGGATGGGGAGGGGGAAGTGTAAAGGTTGTGAGATGTGAGGGGTTGGGGCACCCCAAAAGCGCTGGGGAGGGGGTGAGGGTTGTGTTTGTGCCTCCCTTAGGGGGTTATGGGGGTGTTAGGGGCACCCCAAAAACTCTGGCAATGAGGTGAGGGTTGTGTTTGGTCCCTCTAGGAGGTTATAGGGGTGTTAGGGGCACCCCAAAAGCGCTGAGGAGGGGGTGAGGGTTGTGTTTGTGCCTCTTTCAGGGGGTTATGGGGGTGTTGGGCACCCCAAAATCTCTGGGGAAGGGGTGAGGGTTGTGTTTGTGCCTCCCTTAGGGGGTTGTGGGGGTGTTGGGCACCGCAAAATCTCTGGGGAGTGGGTGAGGGTTGTGTTTGGTCCCTCTAGGAGGTTATAGAGGGGTTAGGGGGTGCTGGGGGCACCCCAAAATCTCCATGGGGGGGTTCTCATGTCCGTGTTTTTACCCCCCCAGGGCATGATGGAGGCAGAGCAGGAATGCAGGGAGGAATGCCAGAAAATTGGGGAAAATCTGAGGGAATTTTTATTCCTCTCAGGGGATCACGAAGGGATTGGGGGTGCTGGGGACACCCCAAAATCCCCATGGGGGGGTTCTGATGTCCGTTTTTTGGCCCCCCCAGGGCATCACGGAGGCGGAGCGCGAGGCCTTCGAGCTGCTGCCCGACGACGAGCGGCAGTGTGACAAGTGCAAGACCACTTGTTTCCTGTCAGCCCTGGCCTGCTACGACTGTCCCCAGGGCCTCGTCTGCCTCTACCACATGGACGACCTCTGCAAGTGCCCCCGCAGCAAGCAGTACCTCAGGTGGGGGGCTCGGGGGGTCCGGGAGAGGGGGTTGGAGGGGTGGGAGAGGGGTTTTGGGGGGGTTTGGATGGGGTTTGGGGGGTTTGGATGGGGTTTGGGGGGGTTTGAATGGGGTTTGGGGGGTGGGAGAAGGGGTTGGATGGGGTTTGGGGGGTGGGAGAAGGGGTTGGAGGGGTGGGAGAGGGGTTTGGGGGGGTTTGAATGGGGTTTGGGGGGTGGGAGAAGGGGTTGGATGGGGTTTGGGGGATGGGAGAGGGGGTGGGAGGGGGGTCTAGGGGATTTGAATGGGGTTTGGGGGGATGGGATAAGGGTTTGGGAGATGGGAGAGGGGATTTGGGGGGCTTTAAATGGGGTTTGGGGGATGGGAGAGGAGGTTTGAATGGGGTTTGGGGGGCTTTGAATGGGGCTTGGGGGGGTTTGAATGGGGTTTTGGGGACAGGGAGACGGGTTTGGGAGGCTTGGAAAGGTGTTGGGGGTGATGGGATGGGGTTTGGGGGGCTGGGGACCTCGAGGGGGGGACATGGGGATGGTTTGGAGGGGCTCTCATAGATTTGGGGTGGGGGATTTGGGGCCTCGTTGTGACCCATGGGGTTGAGCTGGGGGTCTGTGGGTCCTGGTGTGACCCTGAGTGAAGCCCTGGGTATGATTTTCGGGTGCTGCAGATCTCGGGGTGTCCCTGGGGTGGCCTTGTGGGGGGGGGGACACAGCCACAACCTGGGGTCTCCTCTGCCGATTTGTGGTACCGCCACCCCAAAATCCCCCCCAAATACCCCATCAGCTCAGCCTGGGGGTGCTGTTTGTACTTTTGGGGGGTCGTGGGTGCCCGGGGGAGTCTCGCAGTGACCCCCAGTGCCCCCCCAGGTACCGCTACACCCTGGACGAGCTGCCGGCCATGCTGCACAAGCTCAAGGTGCGCGCCGAGTCCTTCGACACCTGGGCCAACAAGGTGCGCATCGCCCTGGAGGTGGAGGACGGCCGCAAGCGCAGTGAGTGGGGGTCCCGTGGTGGTGGTGGGGTGGGGTGGGGTTTTGGGGGGCTCTAAAGGGGGGTTTGGGGGCTCACAGCTCAGCCCTGACCCCCCGGCTGTGCCCGGGCAGCGCTGGAGGAGCTGCGGGCGCTGGAGTCGGAGGCGAGGGAGCGCAAGTTCCCCGAGAACGAGCTGCTGCACCGCCTCAAGGGCTGCCTGGGCCAGGCCGAGCGCTGCGTGTCCGAGGCCCTGGGGCTCATCAGCTCCCAGGAGACCGGGTGAGTGTCCCCTGAGTGTCCCCTGAGTGTCCTCAGCAGCTCGGTGTCACCGTCACCGGGCGCTGTCCCTGCGTGTCCGGCCCGAGGCACGACCTACTCGGTTTGCTGTGCCTGTTGTGCTTTGGTGTCCCTGTCCTGTCCCCATAAAAGCTGGACACTCCTGTGTCCGTGTCCTGGACACTTCCCTGTCCCTGTCCTGTCCCCTGTGGGTCCTGGACACTCCTGTGTCCCTGTCCTGGCCACTCCTGTGTCCCTGTCCTGTCCTCTGTCCATCCTGGACACTTCCATGTCCCTGTCCTGTCCCCTGTGGGTCCTGGACACTTCCCTGTCCCTGTCCTGTCCCCATAAAAGCTGGACACTTCCGTGTCCCTGTCCTGTCCCCTGTGGGTCCTGGACACTTCCCTGTCCCTGTCCTGTCCCCATAAAAGCTGGACACTTCCGTGTCCCTGTCCTGTCCCCTGTGGGTCCTGGACACTCCTGTGTCCCTGTCCTGGCCACTCCTGTGTCCCTGTCCTGTCCTCTGTCCATCCTGGACACTTCCATGTCCCTGTCCTGTCTCCATAAAAGCTGGACACTCCTGTGTCCCTGTCCTGGACATTTCCATGTCTCTGTCCTGTCCCCTGTCCACCCTGGGCACTCCTGTGTCCCTGTCCTGCACCCTCCTGTGTCCCTGTCCTGTCTCCATAAAAGCTGGACACTCCTGTGTCCCTGTCCTGGACATTTCCATGTCCCTGTCCTGTCCCCTGTCCACCCTGGGCACTCCTGTGTCCCTGTCCTGCACCCTCCTGTGTCCCTGTCCTGTCTCCATAAAAGCTGGACACTCCTCTGTCCTGTCCTCTGTCCATCCTGGACACTTCCATGTCCCTGTCCTGGACTTCCCTGTCCCTGTCCTGTCCCCATAGATCCTGGACACCTCCATGTCCCTGTCCTGTCCCCATAAAAGCTGGACATTTCCATGTCCCTGTCCTGTGTCCATCCTGGACACTTCTGTGTCCCTGTCCTGTCCCCTGTCCATCCTGGACACTTCTGTGTCCCTATCCTCTCCCCTATGGGTCCTGGACACTCCTGTGTCCCTGTCCTGGACACTTCCCTGTCCCTGTCCTGTCCCCAGGGGGGCACTGGACACTTCCATGTCCCCATTCTGTTCCCTGCAGCCCTTCCATACGTCCCCATGTCCCCATCCCATCCCTGTCCCCGTGTCCCTGCAGTGTCCCCTCGGTGCCACCGTCCCCAGTATCCCCTCGGTGCCACCATCCCCGGTGTCCCCTCGGTGTCCCCTCGGTGCCACCATCCCCAGTGTCCCCTCGGTGCCCCCTCGGTGCCACCGTCCCCGATGTCCCCTTGGTGCCACCGTCCCCGGTGTCCTCTCGGTGCCCCCTCGGTGCCACTGTCCCCGGTGTCCCCTCGGTGCCCCCTCGGTGCCACCGTCCCCGGTGTCCCCGCAGGGTCCCCACGCCGGCGCTGACGGTGGAGGAGCTGCGGGCGTTCCTGGAGCAGATGAACCAACTGCCCTGCGTGATGCACCAGATCGGGGACGTGCAGGTGGGACAGGGCCACACGGGGTCCCTCGGTGTCACACGGGGTCCCAGAGGTGTCACACGGGGTCTCTTGGTGTCACACGGGGTCCCAGAGGTATCACATGGGGTCCCTCGGTGTCACACGGGGTCCCAGAGGTGTCACACGGGGTCTCTTGGTGTCACACGGGGTCCCAGAGGTATCACATGGGGTCCCTGGGGTGTCACACGGGGTCCCGGGGTGTCACACGGGGTCCCTGGGGTGTCACACGGGGTCCCAGGGGTGTCACACGATGTCCTAGCAGTGTCCCACCATGTCCCGGGATGTCCCAGGGGTGTCACGCAGTGTCCCAGCAGTGTCCCACCGTGTCCCAGGGCTGTCACACAGTGTCCCAGGCCTGTCACACGATGTCCCAGCAGTGTCCCACAGTGTCCCATGGTGTCCCAGCAGTGTCCCAGGGCTGTCACACTGTGTCCCAGCAGTGTCCCACGCTGTCCCAGCGGTGTCACACGATGTCCCAGCAGTGTCCCACCATGTCCCGGGATGTCCCAGGGGTGTCACGCAGTGTCCCAGGCTTGTCACGCAGTGTCCCAGGGATGTCCCAGGGCTCTCACACTGTGTCCCAGCGGTGTCACACCGTGTCCCAGCAGTGTCCCAGGGTGTCACACCCTATCCCAGGGCTGTCACCCCCTGTCCCAGCAGTGTCCCCTCCCCGTGTCCCCGCACAGGCGCTGCTCCAGCGAGCACAGGCATTCCAGGCGGAGGCTCGGGCAGCACTGGGGACACCACAGGGTGTCTTAGGCCTGTCACCCCCTGTCCCAGCAGTGTCCCAGGGCTGTCCCACGGTGTCCCAGCAGTGTCCCCTCCCCGTGTCCCCGCACAGGCGCTGCTCCAGCGAGCACAGGCATTCCAGGCAGAGGCTCGGGCAGCACTTACCGAGCCCGGCCCGGGCCCGGGGGCTCTGCGGGAGCTGCTGGAGCGGGGGTCCCGCCTGGGCGTGGAGGTGCCCGAGGGCCGGCGGCTGGAGCGGCAGCTGGCCCAGGCGGCCTGGCTGGAGGAGGTGACGGCCACGCTGCGCTCGCCCCGGGCCCGCGTCCCCCTGCCCGCCATGCGCGGCCTCATCCAGGCCGGCCGCACCGTGGCCCCCAGCCCCGCCGTGGACGTGGCCATGGCCGAGCTGCAGGAGCTGCTGACCATCGCCCAGCGCTGGGAGGAGAAGGCCCAGATGTGCCTGGAGGCCAGGTCAGGGGGAGGGACCCCTCCTCGGGGGGAGAAAAAGGGGCTGGGGGCTGCCCCTTGTGTCTTTGGGGGGATAAAAAGGGGCTGGGGGCTGCCCCTTGTGTCTTTGGGGGGATAAAAAGGGGCTGGGGGCTGCACCCGAGAGGGTAGAGGGGGCTGGGGGCTGCCCCTTGTGTCTCTGGGGGGATAAAAAGGGGCTGGGGGCTGCCCCTTGTGTCTTTGGGGAGATAAAAAGGGGCTGGGGGCTGCCCCTTGTGTCTTTCAAGGGTTATAAAGGGGCTGGGGGCTGCCCCTCATCTCTCTCAAGGGTTATGAAGGGTCTGGGGGCAGTTAGAAAGGGTCTAGGGGCTGCCCCTTGTGTCTTTGGGGGGATAAAAAGTGGCTGGGGGCTGCACCCGAGAGGGGAGAGGGGGCTGGAGGCTGCCCCTTGTGTCTTTGGGGGCATAAAAAGGGGCTGGGAGCTGCCCCTTGTGTCTTTCAAGGGTTATAAAGGGGCTGGGGGCTGCCCCTCGTCTCTCTCAAGGGTTATGAAGGGTCTGGGGGCAGTTATGAAGGGTCTGGGGGCTTCCCCTTCATGTCTTTCAAGGGTTATAAAGGGGCTGGGGGCTGCTACTTGTGTCTTTGGGGGGATATAAAGGGTCTGGGGGCTGCCCCTTGTGTCTCTCAAGGGTTATAAAGGGTCTGGGGGCTGCCCCTTGTGTCTCTCAATGGTTATAAAGGGTATGGGGGCTGCTTCTCGTGTCTCTCAAGGGTTATAAAGGGTCTGGGGGCTGCTCCCCACATGCCCAGGCAGGGATAAAGGGGCTGGGGGTGTCTCTGTGGGGAGGGGGATGAAGGTTTGGGGTTCAGCCGCTGCTCAGCGGTTCCTGCCCGGGCTCGGGGAGTGTCGGGGGGGGTCTCTGGGGGTGTCGGGGTTGATATCTGGGGGTCTCTGGGGGTCTGTTGAGGGTCTCTGGGGGTGTCGGGGTTATCTGGGGGTGTCGGGGTTGATATCTGGTGGTCTCTGGGGGTCTTGGGGGAGTCTCTGGGGGTCTCTAGAGGGTCCCTGTCCCCCCCCGCAGGCAGAAGCACCCCCCGGCCACGCTGGCTGCCATCATCCAGGAGGCCGAGAACATCCCGGCGCTGCTGCCCAACATCCAGGCCCTGAAGGAGGCCCTGGGCAAGGCCCGTGCCTGGATCGCTGACGTCGAGGAGATCCAGGTGGGGCTGGGGACCCCCGGGACCCCCCCCGGGGGGCTGGGGCCCCTGGGACCCCTCACTGCACCCCCCCGAGTGCCTGGGCTGTCCCCTTGGACGGCCTCGTGTCCTTGGTCTGTCCCCAGGGACAACCCTGGGTCCCCATGGACACCCCTGTGTCCCCATCCTGTCCCCATGGACACCCCTGTGTCCCCATCCTGTCCCCACAGACACCTCCCTGTCCCTGTCCTGTGCACATCCCGTCTGCCACCGTGTCTCCATCCCATCCTGTCCCTGTCACCGTGACCCCACCGTGTCCCCATCCCTGTCCCTGTCACGATGATCCCATCCTGTCCTTGTTCCATCCCCGTCCCTGCCACCGTGTCCCCATTCCTGTCCCATTCCTGTCCCTGCCACTGTGACCCCACCATGTCCCCATCCCCGTCCCTGCCACCGTGTTCCTGTCCCTGTCACTGTGTCCCACTCCTGTCCCATCCCCGTCCCTGCCACCGTGTCCCCATCCCTGTCCCCTCCCCGTCCCTGCCACATCCCCACGGCACACCCAGCCCCCTCTCCCAGCCCACCCGTGTCCCCGTGTCCCCAGAACGGTGACCACTACCCGTGCCTGGACGACCTGGAGGGGCTGGTGGCCGTGGGCCGGGACCTGCCGGTGCGGCTGGAGGAGCTGCGGCAGCTCGAGGTGCAGGTGGGCACCGCGCACTCCTGGCGGGACAAGGCCTCCCGCACCTTCCTCAAGAAGAACTCCTGCTACACCCTGCTCGAGGTGGGTCTGGGGGTGCTCTGGGATTTTGGGGGGGGGGGTCCCAGCAGGGCGCTGAACCCCCCGGGTGTCCCCAGGTGCTGTGTCCCTGCGCCGACGCCGGCTCGGACAGCAGCAAGAGGCTCAAGTGGCGGCAGGAGCCGGGGCTGTACCGGCTGGACGCCGAGAGTTTGGGGCTGTCGGCGCAGGACCTGCGGGACCCCGGTGCTGTGGTGAGGAGTGGGGGGTTGTGGGGGGCACTCCGGGACCCCCAGAGCTGGCACTGCTGCTGTCCCTGCTGTCCCCACCTCGGGATTGGGGTGTTCGGGACACCCAACCTCGATTCCTGTCGCTGCTCGCGTTCCTTGTTGTCCCTACATTGTGGGGTTTGGGGGTGGGGTGCACCCTGTGACACCCCCTAACCCCATCACTTCCCCCCCTCCCTGCTGTCCCCCACCTCAGATTTTGGTGTTCAAGGGTTTGGGGTGGGGGGCACCCACGTTTCCCCCAGTCCCTGTCCCCCCTCAACCCCCCCCCCAGCTCCTCAAATCGACATTCAGGGGTTTGGGGTGGGGGGCACCCCCATTTCCCCCATCCTCCCTCACCCCCTGCTGTCCCCCACCCCAGATTTTGGTGTTCAAGGGGTTTGGGGTTGGGGGTCACCCCCATTCCCCCCTCACCCCCTGCTGTCCCCCCAGATCGTGGCGTTCAAGGAGGGCGAGCAGAAGGAGAAGGAGGGCATGCTGCGCCTCCGCCACGCCAACGCCCAGAAATCCGCGCCGCCCGTGCCAGGCCCGGGGCCGCCGTCCTGCGTGTGCGGGCAGCCCGCGGGGCCGGGCATGCTGCAGTGCCAGCTCTGCCGGGACTGGTTCCATGGCTCCTGCGTGGCCTGGCCCCGCCTGGGCAGCCAGAAACCATCGCCGGCCTGGTGGGAGTGGGACGCCAAGTTCCTGTGCCCGCTGTGCCAACGCTCGCGGCGGCCGCGCCTCGAGACCATCCTGGCGCTGCTGGTGGCCCTGCAGAAGCTGCCGGTGCGGCTGCCTGAGGGCGAGGCCCTGCAGTGCCTGACGGAGCGGGCAATCACCTGGCAGGACCGTGCCCGCCAGCTCCTGGCATCGCCCGAGGTGGCCGGGCCCCTGGAGCGCCTGGCGGCCCTGCGGCACCGGCTGCACGGCGACGGCGACGGCGCCCTGCGCGAGGCCAGCCGCAACGAGCAGACCAAGGTGGGCACCGGGGGGTTTGGGGGGGATTTATGGGGGTTTGGGGGAGATTTAGGGGGAATTTGGGGTGTTGCCAGCTGCATCGAGCAGACCAAGGTGGGCACCGGGGGTTTGGGGGAGTTATTGGGAGGTTTGAGGGAGATTTATGGGGGTTTGGGGGAATTTGGGGGAGATTTATGGGGGTTTGGGGGAATTTGGGGTGTTAGGATCATGCACAAGGCCAGCCGCAACGAGCAGACCACGGTGGGCACCAGGGGTTTGGGGGAGTTATTGGGGTTTGGGGAGATTTATGGGGGTTTGGGGAAATTTGGAGGGAATTTGCGGTGTTGGGATCCTGCTTGAGCAGACCAAGGTGGGGATCGGGGGGTTTTGGGGAGATTTATGGGGGTTTGGGGGGAATTATGGGGGTTTTGGGGGAAATTGTTGGGTTTTGGGGGGATTTGTGGGGGTTTGGGGGATCTATGGGGGTTCTGGAGAGACTCGGAGGGAATTTGGGGTGTCGGACCCCTGCGCAAGGCCGGCCACGAGGAGCAGAGCAAGGTGGAAGAGTTTGGGGGTCAATGGGGAGGTGTGGGGCAGGTTTTGAGGTTCTGGGGCAGGTTTGGGGGCGGTTTTGGGGGGCTGAGCCCCCCAGAACAGCTTCCCCGTGTCCCCCCCAGGTGTCGGTGGAGAACGGGGACGCCCCCAGCCCGGAGAAGAACGGACCCCTGCCCTCGGGTGAGCGGGGCCGGGGACCCCCGGGAGGGACCGGGGGCTGGGGGGTCCCTGCGGTGTCCCCACGGTGTCCCTGTGGTGTCCTCAGGATGTCCCCATGTCCCTGTAATGTCCCCACGATGTCCCCACGATGTCCCCACGGTGTCCCCGCAGAGCTGGAGGCGCTGAGCGCGGCGCTGCCGCGGCTGCAGGGCCCCGTGCTGGAGTTGGCCGAGGCCACGCGGCGGCCGCTGGAGGAGCTGATGATGGAGGGGGACCTGCTGGAGGTGACGCTGGATGAGGCCCAGAGCATCTGGCGGCTGCTGCAGGCCACGCGCCCGCCCCCGCTGGCCCTGTTCCGCCTGCTGCTGGAGGTACGGGCACCCCGAAACTGCGCGGGGACCCCAAAACTGCCCGGGCACCCCGAACCTGCCCAGGGAGCCCAAAACTGCCCGGGGACCCCAAAACTGCCTGGGGTACAGAGCACACCCACAAACCTCCCTGAGATACAGAGCAACACCCCCAAAACTGCCCGGGGACCCCAAAACTGCACAGGGACCCCCAAAACCTCCCTGGAGAACAGAACACACCCCCAAAACTGCCCGGGGACCCCAAACCTCCCTGAGATACAGAACCCCCCAAAACTGCCCCAGAACCCCCCAAACCTCTCCAGGGACACACAGCTCCCCAAACCTTCCCTGGAGGCAGAGAACCCCAAAACCTTCCCCACAGAACCCTCCCAAATCTGCCCCCAAACCACCCCAGAACTCCTCCAAAGCATCTCCAGGAGCCTCAAACTTGCCCCAAAACCTCGCAGGGGACCCCAAATTATTCCCCAGGACTCCAAAACTCGCCCCAAACACCCTGAGGAGCCCAGAACTACCCCAAATCTTCTCCCTTGAGCCCCAAAACTGCCCCAGCCTCTTCTGGGCACCCCAGAACTATCCCAAAGCGCCTTCTTTGAACCCCAAAACTGCCCCAACCGCTGCGGGGCACCCCAAAACTGCCCCCAGATCATCTCTTAAAGGTCTTAGTGACCCCCTCAAATTCCCTCAGAGACCCCAAAACCAGCACCATGCAGCTCCTCGTGGTGGGGCTCCCCAAAAATCCCCTCTGGCGACCCCAAAACTCTCCCCATGCCCTTCCTTTACCCCTTACCCCCAACCCTTTGGGGTGAGGGTCCCCAAAACCTTTTAGAGACCCCCCCCCCACCCCAAATCCCTCCTTCCGCTTCTGTTCCACCACCTCCCCCCACCCTGGGCACCCCAAACCCGGCCTTGCCCTGGCAGCCCAGCCCCTCTGCTCCCCAATTTTGGGGGGCTGATGGGGTGTCCCCCCCTGCAGCTGGAGCAGGCGGAGCGTCGGGGGGCTCGGGCCCGCGGCCGGGACCCCGAAAGGCGCCGGAAGCGCCGGGCGGAGCGGGGGCACCTCCCCTCCCTGGCCAAGGAGGAGCTGGAGCCAAAGAGGAGTCGGGGTCCCGAGGGGGGGGACCCCCGGGACAGCCCCACGCCCGGCCCCCAGACCCCCGGGGTGAGCGCTGGGGCTTGCCGGGGGGGGTTGTGGGGTACAGAAGGGGTTAATGGGGGGATTGTGGGGTCCAGGATGAAAATTTGGGAGTTTTTGGGGTGAATTACGGGGTGAGAGGGATCCTGGATGAGCACAGGAGGATTTTGGGGTGCAGGGGCGAGGCTTTGGAGTGGGGGGGGGGGTTCCCCCATAACCAGGGATCAATGGGGTTACTTATGGGGTGCCGAAATTTTGGGGTTGTCCCCCCCTAACCCCATCCCCCGTGTCCCCCCCAGGACTCGTGACGTGGAGCCCCCCCAGCTCGGACGGACGCGGCTGACACGGTGGGGATGGACTTGGGGGTCCCCCCAAAACCTTGAGACCCCCCCCAAAACCTCCCCAAATCGGGGTGGGGGGTCGGGGGGGGGTCTCCCCTTCCCCTCCCCTCCCCCCCCCCCCGTGATGTAATTATTTGAGTTGTTTCTTTTGTATCGTTCAGCCCCGGGGGGGGGGGTCCGGGGGTCCCCCCAAAATGGGGAGGGGGGGCCCCAACCAGCACAGCAGGGCCAGCCCCCCTCCCCCACCCCTCCCGCAATGGGTTTTTTATAGGATTTGGGGGTGGGAGTGGGGGTGGGGGCAGATTTGGGGTCCCCCTGCCCCCCCCCCCGCTGACACTAACAAGTCTCAAGCTCTTTGTAGCGGGGCGGGGGGGCCTTATTTTATTGTATTATGATTTTTTTTATTATTATTAAACTTTGGAGGTTAAAAGGGGGGTCTGAGGTTATTTGGGGGGGTTAAGGAGGGGTCTGGGTTTGGGGGGATTTGGGGAGGGGTCAGTTATGCTGAGGGGTTGGGATTTTGGGGTGTTCGGGGGTTTTGAGGGTTCAGAGGTTTTGGGGGGCTTCAGGTTTTTTGGGATTTGTGATTTTTGTTTGGGATTTCGAGGTTCAGTATTTTGGGGGTTCGGGATTTTGGGGGTTCGGGGTTTTGGGGGGTTCGAACTCCCCGCGCAGCCTCGTGGGGGCGCTGGCGGTGCCGCCTCCCCATTGGCCGCCGGCTCCACCAATGGGCGCGCGCGACGGGCGGGGCTCAGGCGCGCGCGGGAACCTCCGCCCGGAGCCCGTCCCGGTCCCGAGGGGAAAATCCCCTCCCTGCGCTGAAAATGCTCTTTCGTGAGGTAAAATTCACCTCTTCTGAGGTAAAAACCTACTTGGCTGAGGGTAAAACCTTCCCCCCTTCGGTAAAACACCGCCTTTCCGGAGATAAAATTTCCCTGTTCTAAGATGTGACATGTTACATGAGATAAAACCCAATTCTGTGAGGTAAAATTTACCTTTCTGAGGTAAAAATCCACTTTTCTGAGATAAAATGCTCCTTTCATGTAGAGAACAATGTTTTTTTCCATGAGATAAAACGCTCTTTAAGTGAGGTAAATTTTATATTTCTGAGGCAAAATCTGCTGCCCCGAGGTAGATAAAAAGGGGTGAAAAGTTCTTTTTTGTGGTAAAAATGAGGTAAAACATGTCCCTTTCTTGAGGTAAACCCTTGATTTATGAGGTAGAGTTCACCTTTCCTGAGATAAAAATCCCCTTCCTGAAGAGAAGAACACTTTCATGAGATGAAACCCTCTCCAGTGAGTGAGGTAAAGTTTCCATTTTCTGAGGTACAGTCCCCCCTTCATGAGGGGAGAAATGCTTTTTCCTAAGGTAAAACCTTCTTTTGTGAGGTAAAATTTACTTTTGGTTGGGTAAAAACTCCTTTTCTGAAGTAAAATTCCCCTCCTTGAGGTGAAAAATGCCCTTTTTTGCAGTTAAACCCTGTTTCATGGGGTAAATTTTACTCTTTTTGAAGTAAAACATTGACCTTTCTTCAGATAAAACCTTTGTCTCTGAGGCAGAATTTACCTTTCCTGAGGTAAAATCCCCCTCTCTCAGGTAAAACCCCTCTTGTGAGGTAAAATTCACTTTTTCTCTGATTAAAAAAATCCTTTTTTCTGGTTTAAAACTCCACTCTGTGAAGTAAAATCTCTAGTCTGTGTTAATTCCTCTATTTGCAGTAGAACTCCTTTGCTTGAAGTAAATTCTGCTTTTTTGGACATAAAACCCTCATTTTTGAGGTAAAATCTTTCCTGAAGTAAAATCCCCATTTCTGAGGTGAACATTCGGGAAACAGAACACCTCCTTTGTAATGTAAAATTTACTTCTTCTGATGTGATAAAATCCTTTCTCCTGATGTAAAATCCTCCCCCTTTTTTTTTTTCTTTTTTGCAGTCCCTCCTTTTTGGGTGTAAATCTCGCTTTTCCTGAGGCAAAACTACTTTTTATTTTGAGGGGAAAACACCTCCTTTTCTTGGAGTAAAAAACGTTTTTAGGCAAAATCTTTTTTAAAGGATTTTTTTCGGTAATTATCCCTTTTCAAGAGGGAATATTCCTTTTTGAGAACAATTCCCCCATCCCCAGGAGGTAAATGTCTCATTTCCTGAGATAAATCTCTTTTTTTTTTTTTTTTTTTTTTTTGAGGGGGAAAAATTCCTTTTTGGAATAAAAACTTCCTTTTTGAGAAGAAACATCATTTTGTCTTAAGAAATGTCCTTTTTCCTGAAATAAAAACCTCCTTTTTGAGCACTCCTCCCTGACGTGATTATACCTTTTCCAGTGGATAAAAAAAAACATATTTTAAGAAAATTCTTTTTCCACCCTTATAAAAGTTTTATTTTCTTTGAGGGATTTTTTTTGGTAGGTTGTTTTGTTTTGTTTTCTTTGAGGGGAAACTCTTGCTTTATTGAATAAAAACTTTAATTTTTTTGAGGTAAACATCTTTTTTCCTTAGGAAAACCCTCCTCTGTGCAGCAAATTTAAGGCAAATAACCTTTTTCTAGAGGAGAACTCATCTTTATTTTTCTGAGGAAAATTCCTCCTTTATAAATCCTTTTTGTTTTTTGATGTAACTCCCTCATTTTTCTAAATTGAGGCAAAATTCCTCTTTTATTTTGAGTAAAAATATCCTTTTGGAGGGAAAAAAGTAGTTGATGTGGGGATATATGTGGTTTTGGACGGGTTTTTTGAAGAAAAAACTTTTTGAGGTCAATACCCCTTTTTCTGAGGGAAAAAATTCATTTTCTGATGATACTTACCCTCCACCTTTAATGCGTATCACTAAAAAAAATCCTTTTTTTTGAGGTAAATCCCTTACTGTTTTGAGAAAGTCTCCCTTTCCCTTAGGAAAGCATGGTTTGGTTATTTTGAAGGAAAACACACTTGGTTTTGAGTAAAATCTTCCTTTTTTTTGAGGCAAATACCCCTTATCCTGAGGGAAAACCCCACCTTTTTCAGGGAAAAAAAAAAAAACAAAAACAAAAACCATCCCTGAGGCAATTTACCTTTTTCAGAGAAAAACCCTCCTTATGTGAAGAAAAAAAATCAAAACCTTTTTGATAAAAATCCCTTTTTTTCCTGAGGTAACTTTGCCCTCATAAAGTCTGGCGCCGGGTTTTAGAGCCGTGAGGGAAACACTCCTCATCCTGAGGGGAAAACCCCACCTTATTCAGGAAAAAAATCCCAATCTCTGAGGTAAATACCCCTTTTCCAGAGGAAAACCTGTATGCAAAGAAAAGAAATCAAAACCTTTTTGATAAAAATCCCTTTTTTTCCTGAGGTACCTTTGCCCTCACAAGGTCCAGCGCGGGGTTTTAGAGCCTTGAGGGAAACACCCCTCATCCTGAGGGGAAAAACCCACCTTTTTTCAGGAAAAAAAATCTCTGAGACAATTTACCTTTTTCAGAGGAAAACCTTCCTTGTGTGAAGAAAAAAATCAAAACAATTTTTATAAAAATCCCTTTTTTCCTGAGGTAACTTTGCCCTCACAAGGTCCCTCGTCGGTGCCAGGTTCTAGAGCCAGCCTTGCGCCCCCGGATTTAAAGCCTTGGAGCAAATACCCCTTATCCTGAGGGGAAAAACCCACCTTTTCCAGGAAAAAACCCATCCCAGAGGCAATTTACCTTTTTCAGAGGAAAACCTTCCTTGTGTGAATCAAAAAATCAAAACAATTTTTATAAAAATCCCTTTTTTTCCTGAGGTAACTTTGCCCTCACAAGCCCCCTCGTCGGTGCCGGGTTCCAGAGCCGCCCCATTCACCCCGCTGTACCGGGTTCCAGAGCCGCCCCGTTCAGCCCCGCGGTACCGGGTTCCAGAGCCGCCCCGTTCAGCCCCCGGTACAGGGTTCCAGCCCCGTTGTGCCGGTTCTAGACCGCGCCGGCCCAGCCCATCTCGTCCGCCAGCTCCTCCTCCGCCGGCGGCCTCAGCGGTTCCTCGTCGCTGTAGACAGCGGGCGCGGGCGGGGTGCGGCGCCGGGTCAGCAGGTCGGCGGCCGCGCTCTCCATCTCGTCCATCGTCATGTCGCACGCGTCCGCGATCTCACGCTTGGCCACCGCCACGAACTTGGGGTCGCGGGCGAACAGCCCCAGCCCCTCCGAGATCAGCACCTGGGTTGTGGGGGGCAAGGGGGAGGCGCTGGCACCGGAGGCGTGCCAGTGTCCTCCGGTGTCCCTCTCCTTACTCGCTGCCTCCACCAGGCTGCTGGCCAAGCCTTGGGGTGTCCCCAGTGTCTCCCCTCACTACTTCCACCAGGCTGTCGGCCGAGTAAAGTCACCCCATGTGTGCCCCCCGTGTCCCCCCACTCACGGCCTCCACCAGGCTGTCGGCCGAGCCTCGGGCCAGGGCATCGTGGGGCCCGCAGGGCCGCAGGCGCAGCGGTGCCGGGGGGAACCAGCGGTTGAGCGGGGGCAAGCTGCCCCCCGCCGCCGGAGCCCCCTCCACCAGGATGAGCGGCGCGTACAGAACGTGCCCGCGGGCCGGGGCTGCCCAGGCCTGCGAGGAGCCTCCCAGGCGCCACGTCTCGGAGCTGCCGTAGCCCTGGGGGCGAGAGGGGGTCAGTGCGGGGGTGGCACTGTCACAGTGTTCCCCCACCTCGTCTGTCTGCCCCATCTCCAGCAGTACCTGCGGGCGGGCAGGGCCGGGCGGGCCCGAGGGGTTGTACGTGCCCGGGATGGGCTCGTCTTCGCAGCTACCCTGGCGTCGCAGGCACTGGATGGTGAAAGAGGGCTTCCGGCCTGGGGGCAGCGGGCAGGGTCAGCCCCCGGCCACGGACCCTCCGGAAAACCGGGCAGGGTCATCCACCCTGCCTAGAGACCCTCTGGACTACCGGAGGGCACCAAGCAGGGTCACTTTCCCCGGCCACGGACCCTCCGGGCACCGGGCAGAGTCACCCCCTCAGCCAGGGACTCGCCGGGATACTGGGGGGCACCGGGCAAGGTCCCCGGGCAGAGTCACCCCCTCAGCCAGGGACCCTCAGGGGCACCGGGCAGGAGCCCTCTGGGCTATTGGAGGGCACCAGGCAGAGTCAGCACCAGCTTTAGGAACATTCTGGGGCACCTGTGGGCACGGGAAGGGGTCAGCCCCTATCAGGGATCCTTCCTGGGCCACGGCGGGACACCACCCTCCCCATCGGGGCACCACGGAGGGTCATCTCCCCCTGCCATCAGCCCCAGGGACCTCCCGGGGATACCGGGGAACCGTCCCGGGCTCGGTCAGCGCTGCCGGGTGCGAGTATGGAGGGTGTCGATGGAGGTCCCGGCCCCTCCTTTGCCCCCCGGCCCCGCCGTACCCGCGGGGGTCGGGGGCAGGAGCCGGCGCCGTTTCAGTTGCTGCCCCTCGCGAGCGCCGCCGAGCGCGAAGTGCCGGGGGGGCAGCGGCAGCGACCCCCCCCGGGGCAGCTCCGCCGCCCAGCGCGGGGGTCCCGGTGTCCTGGGGGGAAACAAGGCGGGTCAGTTGGGGCTGGGAACATCCCCTGGGACACCTCCCAGCGCGGGGTCAGGGGGTGGCAGGATCACCCCGTCCTGGGACGGGTCCCTCCAGTGCCCCCTCCCCAGTTACAGGCACTGGGACATCGTCAGGGCGGGCGGGACGCCCCCTCCCCAGCTGCAGGGACCTCTCCAGATGGGGCTGTCCCCCAGCGGCTCGGGGGTCGCGGTACCTGTCCCCGGCCCAGCGGCGCCGGGCCGGTGCCGAGTTCTCCAGGTCCTCATCGTGGCTGATGTCCCCCGGGTCCCCTCCCGGCTCCTCCGCATCCTCGGCGGGCGCTTCCTCGTCCTGGTCCCCACCGTCGGAGCGCCTCCTGCGCACAGGGCCATGGGCACCCCCCGTCCTCCCCGGGACCCCCGCCCCGTGTCGGGGGGTCCCCAGCCCCCCGTACCTGCTATGGGAGGGGGGCGCAGGGTCCTCCCGTTCGGTGGGAGCGGGGCTGGGGACGGGGGGCGGCTCTGAGAGCAGGGGGGAGCCGGGAGCAGAGCCGTAGAGCGTCTCGGGGGCCTGCGGAGAGAGGCGGGTCGGTGGGCGCAGCCATGGCACAGGTGTGGACATTCGGTGTGGATTTTGGACAGGTGTGGATGGTGAGCATGGCCGTGGCACAGGTGTGGACATTCGGTGTGGATTTTGGACAGGTGTGGCCGATGGGCGTGGCCGTGGGACAGGTAATTTGGTGTGGATTTTGGACAGGCGTGGCCTGTGGGCGTGGCTAGTGTGGGACAGGTGAGGCTGGTGGGCATGGCCAAGGGAAAGGTGTGGTCGGTGGGCGTGGCTCACTGCGTAGGTGAGTGGCTCCTCCGAAGGGGCGTCCCCGCCCTCGTCCCCCTCCAGGTCACTCAGTGCCCGGCGCATCTCGGGGCCCAGCGCCTGCAGCGTCTGCAGCCCAGCCTGGGGGGACACAGGAGGGTCGGGGGGGGTCACCTGGTGACACCTGGGACCCCCAGCCCCGCCCCAGGGGGAGGGGGTCGCACCTGCAGCGCACACTCGTTGCTGGGGCCTGCGCTGGCGCCCAGCATCCCCCGCTCCTTCCGCCGCCGGAACTTGCGGAAATAGTCCTGGATCAGGAAGGTGGCGTAGAACTTCCCGACGGTGACCTCCTCCTCTGGGGGACACGGAGGGTCAGGGGGCAGCGGGGCTCTGAGGGGACAGGGCAGGGGACACGGCCCTCACACACCCTCGGGCGGGGGGATGACCTCGTCCAGCAGCTTCGGCTTCGTCCTCTTCCAGATCTTCTTCACCACAGCCCGAAGCTCCTTGTTGGCCACATCCAGGTTCCCTACAGGGAGGGGGGACACGCAGCCATGACTGTCACCCCCTGCTGTCCCCTGCCCCCTCCAGACCCTTGTGCTCCCCACCTTCCGTCTTGATCTTGAGGGAGGTGCGGACCAGGGCGAAGAGCGTCGCGTTGAAGGTGACGGTCCCGTCTGAGTTGAGGGGCATGTTCATGGCCACCAGGCGCTGGGCAGGGGACACGAGGGGGTGAATCTGGGGGGGCTCCCCGCAGGAGCACCCCATATCCCCCCCCAAGGACCCCCCCAGACCTTGCAGGCCACGCGGTGCGGGCAGAGCTTCCCAAAGCCCAGCGGGGGCTGGATCCGGCGCAGCAGCGTCACCACGTCCAGGTGCTTGATGCGGCCCCTGGGGAGGGGACACAGGAGGTCATGGGTGGCCTGGCCACCTGGCCTCCCCTGCAGCTGGGGACAAGGGGACAGTCACACACTTGGCCGCGGGGTCATACTCGGACCACACGCGCTTGAACTCGTCCAGGTGGTGCGGGCCCAGGATGGACCAGTCGCGTGTCAGGTAATCAAAGTTGTCCATGATCACAGCCACGAACAGGTTGATGATCTGGGGGGGCCAAGGTGGGGCTCAGGACGCCCACAGGGGTCCTGAGGGGCGTGGGGCAGCGCTGGGGCCATGGGGCAGGTCCCGTGGCTCACCAGGAAGGCGCAGAGCATGAAGAAGCTGATGAAGTAGGCGATGGCGAAGTTGCTGCCGCAGGTGAACTCTTCCCCCGGGCCCGCATCCGACTCGGGGTCGCAGCGTTTGCCCGGCAGGCTGGCCAGCATGATCTCCTGCCATGCCTCCCCTGTGGCACACCTGCACCCACGGGACACACCTAAACCCCTGGGGTGCACCTGTACCCCTGGGGCACACCTGAACCCCTGGGGGACACCTGCACCCCACGGGAGACACCTGAACCCCTGGGGCA
Source organism: Taeniopygia guttata (assembly GCF_048771995.1). Classification (NCBI taxonomy): domain Eukaryota; kingdom Metazoa; phylum Chordata; class Aves; order Passeriformes; family Estrildidae; genus Taeniopygia; species Taeniopygia guttata. Next base: position 152,664 of record NC_133056.1, read on the forward strand.
CACCTGTACCCCTGGGGCACATCTGTACCCCTGGGGCACACCTGCACCCCTGGGACACACCTGTACTCCTGGGGCACACCTGCACCCCACAGAACACACACCCCTGGGGCACACCTGCACCCCACAGGACACAGGTACCCCTCTGACACACCTGCACCCCTGGGGCAGATCTGTAACCCCCTTCATGATTCACCGAGAGGAAGCTCCCAAGTTCCATGGGAAGCCCAGAGCCCCCCAGAACCCCCCAGAACCCCTCAGAGCCCCCCAGAACCCCTCAGAGCCCCCCAGAACCCCTCAGAACCCCTCAGAGCCCCCCAGAACCCCTCAGAGCCCCCCAGAACCCCCCAGAGCCCCCCAGAACCCCTCAGAGCCCCCCAGAACCCCCCGGGCCCCGTCCCCACCTGAAGAGCAGCAGCACGGCCTGCGGGAAGGTCTGGAAGTTGTTGTTGCGGTTGATCTGGGTCCCATCCTGCAGTGCCACCTTCCCGAAGGTCTGGGGGGGACACGGGGGGCCTGGGTGGCCGGGGGCTTACAGGAGACCACCCCCCACATCCTTCACCTGCCCCCGGGGCCCCTCACCTGCATCCCAATGACGGCATAGATGAAGAAGATCATGGCGATGAGCAGAGCGACGTAGGGCAGGGCCTGGGGATGGAGAGGGCATCAGGGGGTGCTGAGGGGTCCCCCCTCCATGTCCCCTTTCTCCTGTGTCCCCCACCGTGTCCCCCCCACCCCACCTGGAAGGACTTGACGAAGGTCCAGAGCAGGGTGCGGATGCCCTCGCCCTTGGAGAGCAGCTTCACCAAGCGCATCACGCGGAAGAGCCGGAAGAAGGTGATGGAGATGCGGGAGCTGTCCTCCGAGCTCTGCGGGGAGCGGGTCAGGAGCACCCCAAAACCCCTGCGCAGCCCCCCCAGAGACCCCCAGCTGGGGACACCTCCCCGTACCTCACCAACGTGCCCCCCGTTCTGTGACAGGCAGATGGGACGACGGAGATGGATGGAGATGATGGAGGAGATGATGGAGATGAAAATGACAGAAATTATGGAGACAGACAGATGGACATGAGGACATGGACAGAGGGAAACCCAGGCATCCACGACTGCCCCAAAACTCCAACCTCCCCTGAGCCAGGGGACGAGGAGGGCGACTCACGTTGACCTCGGTGACGGCGATGTCCACCACGCTGCCCACCACGATGAGGGCATCGAAGGTGTTCCAGGCATCGCAGAAGTAATGCTGGGACGAGGGGCAGGTGGTGAGGACCCCCTGTCCCGTGACCCCCCCCTTGTGTCACCCCCGCTGTGTCACCCCCCCATGACCGGCGTACCCGGGGTTTGAAAGCGATGATCTTGAGCACCATCTCCACGGTGAAGAGCCCCGTGAACACCATGTTGAGCAGGTCCATCACGTAGTTGAAGGGCTTGGACTGCTCGTAGTGCTGGGGGGGGACACGGGGGTCTGGCATTGTCCCCTCTGTGACCCTCTGTCCCCCCAGGTGTCCCCCCGAACCTGCACGGCCAGGGCGATGGTGTTGAGCAGGATGAGGACGAACATGATGTACTCGAAGGCGGTGGAGTTGACCATGGCCCACACGCGGTACTGGGTGCGGTTCTTGGGGATGTAACGGCGCAGCGGCTGCGCCTTCAGCGCGTACTCCACACACTGCCGCTGCGGGGACAGCGTGGGGACAGCATGGGGACACTGCAGGAACACGGCCACCCCACACACTGCCGCTGCGGGGACAGCGTGGGGACAGCGTGGGGACACTGCAGGGACACGGCCACCCCACACACTGCCGCTGCGGAGACAGGGGACAGCGTGGGGACAGCATGGAGACATGGCCACCCCACTGCCACCCCACACACTGCCACTGCAGGGACACAGGGACAGCACAGGGACACTGCAGGGACACGGCCACCCCATTGCCACACACTGCTGCTTGAGGGGACAGCAGGATGGCAAAGGGACACTGCAGGGACACTGCAGGGACACGGCCACCCTGCTTCCTCTCCAAACACCGGCTGCAGGGACACCCTGATGGCACAGGGACACCACGGGGACACAACTGCTGTGGGATCAGGGGGATGGCACGAGGACATGGGGACAGCACAGAGCCAAAGGGACACCTCAGGACCGAGGGGACACCGCAGGGCCAGCCACGGCCAGAACGTCCCCACACCTGGTTCTTGTCCAGCTCGCAGTTGCGGTACTCGCTCTCGCCCTGCGCGCGGAAGGTGATGATGACGAAGCCCACGAAGATGTTCATCATGAAGAAGGCGATGACGATGATGTAGACGATGAAGAAGATGGAGATCTCCACGCGGTAGTTGTAGATGGGCCCCTGGTTCTCGGCGTTGGCGTCGATGGCCTTGTACAGCAGCCTGGGGTGGGGACACGCTGCTGGGGGTGTCCCCGCGGGGGATGGCAGTGTCCCCGTGCCCACCCCCGGGGACTCACGCGGGCCACCCCTCGAAGGTGGACACGGTGAACAGGGCCATCATCCCCGCCAGGACGTTGTCGAAGTTGAAGTCGCTGTTGAGCCAGAGGCGCTCGCGGACCGACGGGTGGGACACGTCCCCATCCTTGTACACCAGGAATGTCCCCCTGGGACGGGGACACGGGGACAGCAAGGGTGAGACACCCTTTGGACACTGCCACCACTGACAGTGGGACGTGTCCCCAAGGGTGAGACACCCTTTGGACACTGCCACCACTGACAGGTGGGACATGTCCCCAAGGGTGAGACAGCTTTGGACACTGCCACCACTGACAGGTGGGACATGTCCCCAAGGGTGAGACAGCTTTGGACACTGCCACCACTGACAGGTGGGACATGTCCCCAAGGGTGAGACAGCTTTGGACACTGCCACCACTGACAGGTGGGACATGTCCCCAAGGGTGAGACAGCTTTGGACACTGTCACCACTGACAGTGGGACATGTCCCCACCCTGGTACACCAGGAATGTCCCCCTGGGATGGGGACATGGGGACAGCAAGAGACACCCAGGAAGAGCAACATCGGGACCCATGGGGACACAGGGACAGCAGTGTCCCATCGGGACACTGGCACCAGCAGGGGGTGGGACACCGTGGGGACACCGGTGGGGTGGGTGGGGGTCAGGATTTGAGGCACAGGGCTGAGTTTGGGGTGTGGGGACATTTTTGGAGGTGACGCTCACTTGCACTCTCCCGGCGTGTGCTTGGCCTCGTCGGTGCAGCTGTAGAACTTGCCCTGGGGGGGTCGGGGGGTCAGGGGGACCCTCAGCCCCCTGTGGGGGTGGGGACCCCTCAGAGGGGGGTGGGGACGCGCGGGGTCACCTTGAAGAGCTGCACCCCGATGCAGGCGAACATGAACTGCAGCAGCGTGGTGACAATCATGATGTTCCCGATGGTGCGGATGGCCACGAACACGCACTGTACCACATGCTGGGGACAGCGACGGGGACAGCGGTGTCACCGGGACAGGGACAGGGACAGTGGTGTCACCAGGACAGGGACAGGGACAGCGGTGTCACCAGGACAGGGACAGGGACAGCGGTGTCACCAGGACAGGGACAGGGACAGAGGTGTCACTGGGACAGGGGGACAGGGACAGCGGTGTCACCGGGACAGGGGGACAGCAACGGGGACAGCGGTGTCACCGGGGCACGGACAGGGACAGTAGTGTCACCGGGACAAGGACAGCGGTGTCACCGGGACAAGGACAGCGGTGTCACCGGGACAGGGACAGGGACAGGCACAGTGATGTCACTGGGGCATGGGGACAACAGAGATGCTGGGGACACCAGGACAGGGGGACAAGTGAGTGACTGAGGCCCCTGTGTGCTGGGGACACCTGTGACACCGCTGCCTTGGGACATTGGGGACACAGGGACAACAGGGACCCCTTTGCCACCGGCGGCATGGCACGCTGGGGCCCCCCAGTGCTCCCAGTCCATCCCAGTGCTCCCAGTCCATCCCAGTGCTCCCAGTTGCCCACCTTGAGGCCCTTGGCCCGGTTGATGGCTCGCAGAGGCCGCAGGACGCGCAGGACCCGCAGGATCTTCACCACCGAGATGGCGCTGGAGCTGCCAAGAGACACACCAGTGCTCCCAGTAATGCTCCCAGTGCTCCCAGTAACGCCCTCAGTGCCTCCAGAAGCACTTCACTGTTTCCAGAGTCCCCAGCAATGGCCCCAGTGCCCCCAGTGATGTTCCTTGTACCCCCCCAGTGCCCCCAGTGAGGTTCCTCGTACCCCCCCAGTGCCCCCAGTGTTGAGCCTGGCCCCTCCCAGTGCCCCCCAGTGCCCCCAGTGTTGAGCCTGGCCCCTCCCAGTGCCCCCCAGTGCCCCCAGCAGCGCTCCCAGTGCTCCCAGTTGCCCCCAGCTCACTGCATGCCGAAGGAGATGAGGGAGACGCCGACCACCAGCACGTCCAGGAGGTTGAACCAGTTGCGGAGGAAGGAGCCTTTGTGCAGGAATCCGCCGAACACCGTCATCTGTGGGGAACGGGAGCCCTGACCTGGGGACCCCTGTCCTTGGGGGCACCCCAACCCCAGGAACCCCCTCCCAGAACCATGGGAACCCCCCAAAAATCCCAGGAACCCCTCACCCAAACTACGGGAACCTCCCACCCCCAAAACCCTGGGAACCTCCCAAACCCCAGGAACCCCCACCCCAAACCCCAGGAAGCCCCACCCAAACCCCTGGGAACCCCCCACCCCAAATCCCAGGAACCTCCCAAACCCCGGGAACCCCCACCCCAAACCCTGGGAACACCCCAAAACCATGCGAGCCCCCTCCCAAAACCCTGGGGAACACCCCCAAACCCCGGGAGCCTCCAAACCCTGGGGAACTCCCCTGAACCCTGGGAACCCCCAAAAACGCCATGAAGGCCCTGAAACACTGGGGAACCCCCAAAACCAGGGGAACCCCCACCTCAAACCCCGGAGACCCCCCTCTGTACCTTGAGCAGGATCTCCACAGTGAAGATGGAGGTGAAGGCGTAGTCGAAGTATCCCAGGATCTGGGGGGTGGGGAGGGGGAACGGGGTGACCCCGACCCCTCCCAAACCCCCCCAACCTCCTGGACCCTCCAAACACCCCCAGAGTCCCCCTGAACCCCTCCTTGCCCTTCCCAGCCCCCCCCATTTCTGACCCCAAATCCGGATCCCGTGTGGGGTGAATTCCCCCACAGCCCTCCAGTGCCCCCAGTCCCTCCCAGTTTGCCCAGTAGCCCACGTGGTTGCGGGGCGAGTGGGCGCGCACGGGGTCCTCTGCGGCCAGGGAGATGCTGCTGAGGATGATGAAGACGAGGATGAGGTTGGTGAAGATGTGGTGGTTGATCAGGGCGTGGCACTTCACCCGCAGCCTGCGCCAGGCACACGTCAGCTCCCAGTCCCACCAGTGCTCCCAGTCCATCCCAGTGCTCCCAGTCCCCCCCAGTGCTCCCAGTCCATCCCAGTGCTCCCAGTCCCCCCCAGTGCTCCCAGTCCATCCCAGTGCTCCCAGTCCATCCCAGTGCTCCCAGTCCCCCCCAGTGCTCCCAGTCCATCCCAGTGCTCCCAGTGCCCCCAGTGCTCCCAGTCCCCCCAGTGCTCCCATTCCATCCCAGTGCTCCCAGTCCCCCCAGTGCTCCTAGTCCATCCCAGTGCTCCCAGTCCCCCCAGTCCCCAGTGCTCCCAGTCCATCCCAGTGCTCCCATTCCATCCCAGTGCTCCCAGTCCCCCCCAGTGTGTCTCCAGTCCCAGTCCCCCCACTGCTCCCAGTCCATCCCAGTGCTCCCAGTCCCCTCCAGTGCTCCCAGTGCTCCCAGTCCCCAGTGTTCCCAGTCCCTCGACTGCTCCCAGTCCATCCCAGTGCTCCCAGTCCCCCCCAGTGCTCCCAGTCCATCCCAGTGCTCCCAGTCCATCCCAGTGCTCCCAGTCCTCCCCAGTGCTCCCAGTGCCCCCAGTGTTCCCAGTTCCCCCAGTGCCACTCACGGGTTGGTGCTGCTCAGCACGAAGAAGGCGCTGCCCTCGGGGATCGGGGTCACCTTGGGCTTGGGGGCCTCTTCCAGGGACTCCAGCCGGGCCCTCCCCAGGCTGTCACGCTCCCCCCGGGCCTCCTCGTCACCTGCAAGGGACCCCGTGTCCGGTCACTGTCACATCCCCCCTCCAGGGTTCCTCTGTCCAGGTACTGTCACCTGCCCAGGGACCCCCACCCCAGCCACTGTCACCCCCCAGGGACCCCCACATCAGGGCACTGCCACCCCCCAGTGTCCCTGATGCCGGGGCAGGTGACACTCACCTTCCTCCACCTCTTCCTCCTCCTCCTCCTCTTCCTCCTGCGGCTGATCCCCCTCAACCTGGACAGGGGGAGCGGTGAGGGCTGTGCAGACTTTGGGGGAAGGGAGGGACCCCCCAGAACCCCCCAGACACGGTCACCCCCCGAGACCCCCTCACCTTCACAGCCACGTCCTGGCTCTCCGTCCCCGCTTCCGCCTCCCCGGCCTTGTCCCTGGGTTGGGAGAAAAGGGGGGCTCACACAGGGGGTCCCAGGGGGTGCCCAGGGGATGGGTGGCCCCCCAAGGTCACCCCCAAAAACAGCCCCGGGGGTCCGGGCTCACTTTTTGTCCCCCCCCGAGTTGATGTTGTCACCGTCCGCCAGGTTGTCCACGGCAATGGCCAGGAAGACGTTGAGGAGGATGTCTGAGGGGAGCAGAGGGCTCACCAGTGCTCCCAGTCCCTCCCAGTGCTCCCAGTCCCTCCCAGTCCCTCTGATGCTCCCAGTGCTCCCAGTCCCCCCCAGTACTCCCAGTGCCCCCAGTGCCCCCAGTGCCCCCAGTCCCTCCCAGTGCCCCCAGTCCCTCCCAGTCCCTCCCAGTGCTCCCAGTCCCTCCCAGTGCCCCCAGTCCCTCCCAGTGCCCCCAGTACCCCCAGTACCCCCAGTCCCTCCCAGTACCCCCAATGCACCCAGTGCTCCCAGTCCCTCCCAGTACCCCCAGTCCCCCCAGTCCTTCCCAGTGCCTCCCAGTCTCTCCCAGTGCCCCCAGTCCCTCTGCTGCTCCCAGTCCCCCCAGTGCCCCCAGTCCCTCCCAGTCTCTCCCAGTGCCCCCAGTCCCTCCCAGTCTCTCCCAGTGCCCCCAGTGCTCCCAGTGCCCAGCCTGCCCACGCACAGTTCCCGCAGATGAAGAGGATGACGAAGTAGACGCAGACAAGCATCCCGGGGAACACGGGGCCGCCGTAGGCCATGATCCCATCATACATCACCGCGTTCCAATCCTCCCCCGTCAGGATCTGGGCGAGTTGGGGGTCCCCAAACACCAGGGGCACCCCAAAACCTCAGCGCCAACCCCAACCAGTGCTCCCAGTACACCACTGCCTCCCAGTTCTGAGAGCACGGCATCACCGCGGAGTGGCTATAGGGTGGGGATGGGATGGTTTGAGGGGGGTTCATGGGTTTTGGGGTCTCCCCACAGGTTTAGGGGACCCACAAGATTCAAGGTCCCTCACAGGTGTTGGGATCTCTCACAGCTTTTAGGGTGTCCCACGGGTTTGGATGTCTCCCACAGATTCTGGGGTTCCCCATGGTTTTGGGGTCTCCTCATGGCTTTAGGGTCCCCTGTGCATTTTGGGGTCTCCCCACAACTCTCGGAGCCTCCTTTGGGGTTTTCAGGGTCACCCTGCAGGCTTTGGGGTCCCCCCGAGGTTCCCCCCAGGTTTTGGGGTACCTGGAAGACGGTGAGCAGGGCCTGCGGGAAGGTGTCGAAGGTGCTGCGCTTGGTCTGCGTCTCGTCGAAGCTGAAGCGGCCCCCGAAGAGCTGCATGCCCAGGAGCGCGAAGATGATGATGAAGAGGAAGAGCAGCAGCAGCAGGGAGGCGATGGATTTCATGGAGTTCAGCAGGGACCCCACCAGGTTGCTCAGCGACGCCCAGTGCCTGCGGGACACGGGGGTTACTGGGAGCACTGGGAAGGAGATGATGGATGGATGATGGAGGATGGATGGATGGATGGATGGATGGATGGATGGATGGATGGATGGATGGATGATGGATGGATGATGGCTGGATGGATGGATGATGGCTGGATGGATGGATGGATGGATGGATGGATGGATGGATGGATGGATGGATGGATGGATGGATGGATGGATGGACATTGTGGTGTCGTGGTGTTGGAGTGTCCTGGTGTTGGAACACTGGGGTGTCCCAGCGTTGGAGTGTCCCAGTGTCGGGGTGCCCCAGTGTCGAGGTGCCCCAGTGTTTGGGTGCCCCATTGTTTGGGGTGCCCCATTGTTGGGGTGCCCCAGTGTTTGGGTGTCCCAGTGTCAGGGTGCCCCAAGGTTTGGGGTGTCCCGTGCGGTGGCCCTGCGGTGCCAGGCCACGCGCTGTCCCTCACCGGGTGACCTTGAAGACGCGCAGCAGGCGCACGCAGCGCAGCACGGAGATGCCGAGCGGCTCCATGGCGCCGCGCTCCACCAGCGCGGTCTCCAGCACGCCGCCGCACACCACGAAGCAGTCGAAGCGGTTGAAGAAGCTGGCGAAGTAGCAGGAGGGGCCCAGCGCGTACAGCTTCAGCACCATCTCGGCGGCGAACAGCGACAGCAGCGCCTTGTTCGCGTACGCTGCGGGGAGACACCGGGGGGACGCACCGAGTCACCGCCCGGCGAAACACCGAGAGCGGGACGGGCCCGCCGAGCTCTGGGAGTGACGGGGAGCACCGTGGGATGTCAGCGGGGTGTTGTTGGAGGGTACCGGGGGGTTCCGAGGGGTTTGAGAGGTGCTGGGGGGTGTCAGGGGGCACTGGGGGGTGTCAGGGGGCACTGGGGGGTGTCAGGGGCACCCGAGGGTCTGGGGGGCACTGGGGGATGTTGGGGGGTACCGAGGGGTTTGGGACGCCCTGAAGGATGTTGGGGGGTACCGAGGGGTGTGGGAGGTGTCAGGGAGCACTGGGGGGTGCCAGGGGTACCTGAGGGTTAAGGGGGCCCTGGGGGAAGTCAGGAATATTGGGGGGTTTGGGAGGCACTGAGGGGTTTGAGAGGCACTGGGGGGTGTCAGGGGGTACTGGGGGGTGTCAGGGGCACTTGGGGGGGTATCGGGGCACCCGAGGGTCTGGGGGGCACTGGGGGATGTCGGGGGGCACTGGGGGATGTCCAGGGTTACCGGGGGGTCCCGGGGGCTGTACCCTGTGTCTCGGTGAGCCAGGGCGGCTGCCCGTGGTGCTCGGAGGCGATGGTCAGCGTGTTGAGGAACACGAGCAGCAGCACGGTCCAGTAGAAGGACACGGATTTCACGGCGGCGCGGCAGCGGCGGCGCCACAGGCGGTTCAGGCGGCGCAGGCGGCGACTGGGGGGCAGCAGGGGGGTTTGGGGGACAGAAACATCCCCCCGTCACACAGGAGGAGGGAAAGGGAAATGAGGGGTCACACAGAATCAGAAGAAACCTCCGAGATCACCGAGTGCAAGCCAGCCCTGACACCTCACCTAAAGCAGGGCATCCAGTGCCACACCCAGGCTTTTTTAAACTCATCTTTCCCTAAAAACCTTTTCCTAATATCCAACCCATATTTCCCTTGGGGCAGGGTGGATTTAGGGGCAGGGAGGGACAAGGTAAGGGGGGGAATTTGGGGAACGTGGAGGAATTTGGGGTGATGAGAGGGGGTGGGGGACGTAGGAGCAGCAGGATTTTGGGGACAGAGGAGAGGTTGGGGGGGGACAGAGTCCCTGTCAGGTGGGACGGGTTGGGAGGCTTTAGGGGGGCCCCACTGCAGCCGTCCCTCCATTTTTTCCACACCCCTCATTCTTCTCCTCACTCACCAGAATTTTGTCTTTGTAATTTTGCCCCTGGGGAGAGAAAAGCAGAGTTACCCCAAAATTTGGGGATTCTGGGGGAGTCCCTTGGCCATAGGGGGATATCTGGGGGGGGAGGGCTATATAGGGGTGCTGGGGTCAGATTTGGTTGGAGGGGGCGTAGAGGGTCCCTGGTTGAGGTACCTGGGGGTGATCATAGGGGTGCTGGGGTCAGTTTTGGGGTCCTGGAGGGAGTATGGGGGATCCATGGGGTTATGGAGGGGTCTCAGAGAAATTTGAGGTGCTGTGGGGGTCAGTTCTGGGGGTCTCGGGGGGCATCTGGGCGTGCGGTCACTCAGGCTATGAGTGGTTTTGTGGGTGTGGGGTTTGGGGTCCTGGGGATCTGTGGGGTGTCACGGGGATCCGGGGTCAGTCCCCGGGGCTCACAGGCAGCGGTCGCAGGCGGTCGGCGGCGCCTCCTCCTCCCCCACGGTCTCCGTGTTGACCGAGGTGGTCTCGCTGCCCGGGAGGCTGGCTGGGGTGGGGGGCACCGGTCAGCCCGGGGGGCATCTGGGGGGTCTGGGGTCAGGGAATGTGGGTGCCCAGTCCAGGGAACTCAGGGTGTCCAGGTCTGGGGTCAGGGAATTTGGGGTGTCTGGATTCAGGGAATTTGGGGTGCCCACTTCAGGGAATTCAGAGTGTCCAGGTCTGGGTTCAGGGAATCTGGGGTGCCCAAGTCTGGGGCATTTTGGGGTACCCACATTCAGAGAATTTGGGGTGTCTGGATTTGGGGAATCTGGGTGTGCTCAGATCTGGATTCACGGAATTTGGGGTGTCTGGCTTCAGAGACTTTGGGGTGTCTGGGTTCAGGGAATCTGGGTGTGCTCAGATTTGGGTTCAGGGAATCTGGGGTGCCCAGGTCTGGGGGATTTAAGGGTGCCCAGCCCAGGGGATATGGGATTGTCTGGGTTCAGGGGATCATGGTGTGCCCAGGTGTGGAGAATTTGGGGTGTCTGGGTTCAGGGAATTTGGGGTGCCCAGGTCTGGGGGATTTGGGGTGCCCTGGGGGTACCATGGGTGTCAGTGGAGTGACTCGTGTGGCGCAGCCACTTCAGCCGCGGCTTCCGCTTCCCCATCAGGTCCTCAGCGGTCAGACCTGTGGGAAAGAAGGGTCACAGTGGTTTGGGGGATGCTCAGGATTTTGGGGGGCCCCCATAACTGCCCCCCAGCCCCACTCACGGTGCTTCTCATGCTCCCCCTCTTCCTCATCGCCCTCCAGCTCGGCCTGGGTGATCCAGTCCATGTAGCCCCGCAGATCCTCCTCCAGCTGCTGCTTCTCCCGCAGCTTCTGGAAGTCCCCGCGGGCCTTGGCCTTCTCTCGCTCCTTGGAGAATTCCCTGGGGAGGGGGGCACAGGTGGGACCCCCAAACCCGCCAGGGACACGGCTCAGCCCCACTGCTGACCCACGGCCCCGCCGGTGGCTCCTCACCCGCTCAGCACCCCCAGCACCAGGTTGAGGACGAAGAAGGAGCCGAAGATGACGAGGCTGACGAAGTAAATCCAGGGCAGCTCGTGGCCCATGGCGTCCTGCATCTGTGGGGGGAGATTTGGGGTGATGGGGTCACCCCAAATCCCTCCTCACGTGAGGCCAGTGACACCCCACAGAGAGTTTGGGTCTCTGCACTGGTCCTGGGGTGGTTTTGGGGGATGAGGGATGTGTGTGAGAATTTGGGGGGGCTCAAGGTGGGTGTAAGGACTTGGGGAGCTCAGTGATTTGTGTGAGGATTTGGGGGGGCTCAGGAAGGGGTTGTGAGGATTTTGAGTGGCTCAGGGAGGGGTTATGAGGATTTGAGGGGCTCAGGGATGTGTGTGAGGATTCAGGGGGGATCAGGAAGGGGTTGTGAGGATTTGAGGGGATCAGGGATGTGTGTGAAAATTTTGGGGGGCTCAAGGTGGATGTAAGGACTTGGGAAGCTCAGGGATAGGTGTGAGGATTTGGGGGGATCAAGAAGGGGTTATGAGGATCTGGGGGGGCTTGGGAAGGGGTTGGGAGGATTTGGGGGGGCTTGGGAAGGAGTTATGAGGATTTGGGGGGGCTCAGGAAGGGGTTATGAGGATCTGGGGGGGCTCAGGGATGTGTGTGAGGATTTGGGGGAGTTCAGGAAGAGGTTATGAGGATTTGGGGGGGCTCGGGAAGGGGTTATGAGGATCTGGGGGGGCTCAGGGATGTGTGTGAGGATTTGGGGGAGTTCAGGAAGAGGTTATGAGGATTTGGGGGGGCTCGGGAAGGGGTTATGAGGATCTGGGGGGGCTCAGGAAGAGGTTATGAGAATTTGGAGAGGCTCAGGGATGTGTGTGAGGATTTGGGGGAGTTCAGGAAGGGTTTAGGAGAATTTGGGGGGCTCGGGGGGTCTCACCCAGTAGAGCACATCAGTCCAGCCCTCCATGGTGATGCACTGGAACACGGTGAGCATGGCGAAGAAGAAGTTGTCGAAGTTGGTGATGCCGCCGTTGGGGCCCTCCCAGCGGCCGCGGCACTCGGTGTTGTTCTGCAGACAGGCGCGGCCGTGCCCCGAGAAGGCGCAGGGAGAGGGGTCATCCTCCGACTCCAGGTCTGGGGACAGGCGACAGCGGGCCCTGGGGACAGCTCCCGGCAGGGCGCTGCCTCTCACTGCCCTCGCTCCGCTCCTGGCCCCGTGGGTAGCTCCTGTTCCCGCTGACCATTCCTGTCCCCGCTGACCATTCCTGTCCCCGCTGAAAATTCCTGTCCCCGCTGACCATTCCTGTCCCTGCTGACCATTCCTGTCCCCGCTGAAAATTCCTGTCCCCGCTGACCATTCCTGTCCCCACTGACCATTCCTGTCCCCGCTGACCATTCCTGTCCCCAGGCTTCTCTTCCAGCTGCACAAACTCAGCTGCTGTCCCCACTCTTGTCCCTCCTGGTCCCTCACACCCTTGATGTTGTGGGGGCTCAGGGGTGTGGTGCCAGCCCCAGAACCCTGCTGGGGTGCCCTGGGGAGGTGCTCAGGGAATTTAGGGGGGGTCTCAGTGTGTTAAGGACCCCCAGAACCCTGCTGGGGTGCCCTGGAGGGGTGCTCAGGGAATTTAGGGGGGGTCTCAGTGTGTTAAGGACCCCCAGAACCCTGCTGGGGTGCCCTGGGGGATCCTCATTGCTGGGAGGGGGGTGGTGTCAGGAGTTTTAGGGGGGTCTCAGTGTGGGTGTCCCTGGGGGACCCTGGTCCTTGGTCTGGGGCATGTGGGAGCACTGAGGGACTCCTGAGGATGTCCCAAAGCTGGGGGGACCCCCGGGGTGACCCCCCCGTGCCTACCAGAGCCGATGAAGAAGCAGGTCTTGTGCATGCGGCCGATGAAGAGCTCGAGGCCGATGATGGCGTAGATGATGATGACGAAGAGCACGAGCAGCGCGATGTGCAGCAGCGGCACCATCGCCTTCATGATGGAGTTGAGCACGATGTGCAGGCCTGGGGAGGGGCACGGTGGGGGAGGGTTGGCAGGAGGCTGGGGGGGCACCCCAAACCCCCCGTTTTTCCCCCGGGCTCTCACTGGGGACGCCAGAGACGAGGCGCAGCGGGCGCAGCACGCGGAAGGCGCGCAGGGCCTTGACGTCGAAGCCGCCCGGCTTCCCGCTCATGTGGTGGGCATCGCCCGGCTTGTGGGACACCTGCTCCAGGATCACGCTGAACAGCCTGGAGGGACATCGGGGGTCACACAGCTCCGTGCCCCCCTCCCTGTCCGAACTCAAAATGCCCCTCAGACACTTTTGGGTGTTCTGGGCCCAGGTCAGAAGCATTTGAGACCCTGGCAGGCAGCTGGGAACAGCTGTAATTTTGGGTTTGAGCCATGGAACGATTTACCAACCTTGCAGGAAAGAACAAGAAGTCACAAAAGTTTAGATATTAGAGTAGAAGTAGCCACAAAGTAAAGGGAAGAATTTTTGAGTGCTGTACAAGGGGGTTTTGGTTTTGTACATGGGGGTCAGAGGTTTTAAGATGGAGGGATTTGGGCCTGTCCTGTCCTCCCTCTTTCTCCTTCCTCACCTCCATGTTCTGGGTGATGTTGGCACTCACAGATTGGTTTAGAGTAGAAAGGCACCATTTAATATAGGTAATAGGCATTGGGGAAAAACTATAAATATTTATCATGTGATGTACCATATAAAAGACAGCAGCAGCCCTGGGCTGGGGAGAGAAGAAGCAGTCGGGAGTCAGAGAGGATGTCAGGGTGTGTGTGTGCCTCTGCCTGAGCTGTGAGCAAACCACAGCAGCCCCAGAAGAAAATCTTTTAGATAACTTGCAATAAACTGCCTTGAGACCGAACAACAGAGACTGCTGAGCCTTTCTTTGGAAGCACGGCTTGGAGGAGACACTTTTCCACCCCACGGAGCCGCCCCGACCCAGGGCGAGCCCCGGCACTGCCCCAGCTGTCCCCGGCCCCGGGTGCCCCTCACCCCACGATGACGATGACGAAGTCCAGCAGGTTCCAGCCGTTGCGGATGTAGGCGCTGGGGTGCAGCACCAGCCCGTAGGCGATGATCTTCAGGAACGTCTCCACCGTGAAGATGATGAGGAACACGTACTCCACCTGCTCCTGGGGGGGTACAGAGGGCAGGTGGGGGGTCAGCACCCCCTGCTCCAGGGGCACACGGGGTCACTCAGTGTCCCCTTCCCCTTTTGGGGAGCCCCCATTCCCCGACCGCTTCTCCAGGAGGGCATTTCAGGACACCTCCATCCCCTCACTGCTCACAGTGTCCCCTTCCCTGGGGATCAGGGACATCTGAGGACCCTCACTGACCCCTCCACCCCTTCCAGCACCCCCTGGGGACATTTGGGGTTCCCCCTGCCAGCATCCCCTTCTCCTGAGGAATGAGACAGGGATATTTGTCCCTTTTTGGGGACAGGGGACCCTTGGGAACCCCCTTGCATCCCCTTCCTTTTGGGGACAAGGACACTCGGGAACCCCCTCAGCCCCTCACACCTTCCAGTGTCCCCTGGCTAAAAGGGACAGGAACATTTTGGGACCTCCCCTGACCCTCCCTTTGCCCGTGGACAAGTGACAGGGACGTTTGGGGACACCACCCCATCCTTTGGGGGTCAAGAGACAGAGCTATTTGGGGTGTCCTGCCCCAGCATCTCCTCCCTCGGGGTGACCAGGGACATTTGGGCTCCTCCAGCCCCCTCCCAGTGTCCCCTTTGTGGGTGACTGGGGCGGCTCAGCCGGGATTAGGCTCCCCCCGGCCCCCCCCCGGCGCCGGCAAAGCGGATTAAGGCAGCGGCACGGGCGTGTGCCAGGGGACACGTGTGACACAGAGTGACACAGAGTGACACAGAGTCCCCACGGCCACCTCCCCAAGGTGGGACCCCTGCCCAGCCCCCTGCCCAGTCCAGGGTGGGGCGAGCCCCCGTTTCCCAGCACCAAACTGGGACCAGCGAGTGCCCCACGGGCACTGCCAGGGCGAGGGGCGCCCCCCGTTCCTGGGGGGGTCTGGGGGTGCTCACCAGGTTGTGGTTGGAGGTGTTGGAGTCGTCCTCGGGGAAGGGGATGTAGACCCCCAGGGCCACGCAGTTGGCAAAGATGGTGGCGAGGATGAGGATGTCGAAGGGCCTGGGGGGAAGTGAGGGGCACCAGGTGTGGGGGGCCCCCAGACCCCTTGAGACCCCCCCCTCACTTCCCCTCCATGGTGCTGATGGCAGCCCCCAGACCCCCCAAGCTCCCCAAGCCCTCCACTCCACTATTGGCAGCCCCCAGACCCCCCAAATTCCCTGAGCCCCCCCTCACTTCCACTCAATTGGCAGCCCCCAGACCCCCCTAAATCCCCCGAGCCCCCCACTCACTTCCACTCAATTGGCAGCCCCCAAGCCCCCCGAGCCCCCCTCACTTCCACTCCACGATGCTGATGGCCGCCCTGCGGATGGGGTTGTTGAGGCGGAGGCAGAAGAGGGCGCGGGGGGAGCGATGGACGCCCCCGGCGCCCCCCTGGGCCTTGTGCTTGGGGTGGGGGGGGCGGCGCTGCCGCTGCCCCGGGGGGGTCCCCACGCCCGCAGCCCCCCCGGGGCCATCGCCGGACCCCCAGCCCAGCGGCTGCCCCATGGCCTCGGCCAGGGGGGACAGATCCTTGGGGGGCCCTGCGGAGGGGAATGGCTGGTCAACGACCCCCCCAAACCTTTCCGGACCCCCCCAAGACCCTCTAACCTCGGGACATCCCCAGCCACGCCCGAACACCCCAATCCCACAGAGCAGAAACCCCTCCGAGTCCTTCCGGAACCCCCAAACTCCTCCTGTCCACCCCCAAATTCCTCCTGGATCCCCTCAAATCTTCCTGCACGGCCCCCCCAAAACTCTGTCCAACCCCGGGACCACCTGGACACAGAGTGACCACCCCGGAACAGCCCCACCCACTGGGGGTGCCCCCCACCCCAACCTTCCAGGACACCCCCAACCCCTTCTGGACCCCCAACCCTGCAAACCCCTCCCACCCTGAGACCCCCAGACCCGCAGTGACCCCCGTCCCATGGACCAGAGACCCCCCAAAACCCTCAGGGACCCCCCTTGTACCCCCACTTTCACCCAGGAGCCCCCCCCAGACTCACCCTCTCCGTTCTCCTCTGACTCTGACATGGTGGGGGGCTTGGGGGGTGTTCCTGGACAGGTGGGAGCACCTGGGGAGGGGCGTTTAGGGGTGTCCAGGAAGGTTTGGGGTACCCTGGAGGGTTTGGGGTACCCTGGGAAGGGTGGGGGGAGGGTGTTCCAAAGGACTTTCAAGGGGATTTGTGGGGTCTGTCGGGATTTGGGATCATTGAGGGGATGGGTTGGGGGGCTCTGGGGGGTCGGGGGTGTTTGGGGGGGTGTCGGGGGTGTTTAGGGGGGCCAGGGGGTCTGTGGGCACCGGGGTCTCTCCCCGGGGCTCGTCCCCACTCGTCCCTGCCGGGGATTAACGGGGATTAACGGGGAGGGGGCGGGGGGGCAGCGCTGGCCACGTGTCCGGGAACACGCGTGGGAGGGGGGCAGGAGAGGGGGGCTGGGGACAGGAATGGGGACTTGGGGACAGGGGAGAGGGGCTGGGGACAGGAATGGGGACTTGGGGACAGGAATGGGGACTTGGGGACAGGAGAGAGGAACTGGGGACAGGAATGGGGACTTGGGGACAGGAGAGAGGGATTGGGGACAAGAATGGGGACTTGGGAACAGGAGTGGGGACTTGGGGACAGGGGAGAGGGGTCAGGGTCACAGCCGTGCGAGGGGACAGGAGCCCGTGTGAGGGACGCGCTGCCACCAGCGCTCCCCTCACACCCCACGGGTGTCACAGCGTCCCCACACAGCCGCCATTGCCCCCTCAGCCCCTACAGGTGCCGCTTGAACAGAATCACAGAACTGTTCGGGGAAAACCCTCAAAACCATCGAGTCCCATCATTCCTTCCACACAAGACCACCCTAAACGTGTCCCCAGGTGCCACATCCTCCCCTCAGGCATTTCTCCCCTCACAGGTGACATTTCCCCCCAGACGGGTTCCATTCCCCCACCGCCCTCACGGTCTCCATCTCCCCCCTCAGCCGCCCCTCCGACCTCACAGGTGACGTTTCTCGCTCTCCCACCCCTCACGGGGCACCGTTTTCCGCTCAGACACCTGCTGAGTGCCATTCCTTCCCCTCACAAAGGCTCCATCCCCTCACAATGGCTCCATCCCCTCACGGCCCCTCACGGCCCCCGCCCGCCATTTTCCCGCCCTCGCAGTTTCCCGCCACACGCCACCGCCTACAACTCCCGTCATGCCCCGCGGCTCCACAGCCGCTGCCTACAACTCCCATCGTGCCCCGCCCCGCCCCTCCTCACGTGACCGGCGGCCGCGCGCGGGGTGCGCCCCCCGGTCTCCCCAAATTCCCCCCCCCGCTCCTCCCGCAGGATTTGGGGACCCCCCCCCGACCCCCCCAACCATGGAGGAGGTGGACAAGATCCTGATCCACTCCCTGCGCCAGGCGGGGACGTGAGTGGGGCGGCACCGGGAGGATTTGGTTGGGGGGGGGGGCCGCTGAGGAATTTGGGGGGGTCTGAGAGGGGGAGGATGTGGAAGGGTGGGGGGAGACCCCGATGGGAGTTTGGGGGGGGTCACTGGGGGGAGGAGGACCCCGAGGAGCTTGGGTGGGGGTCCCTGGGGAGGTTGTGGGGGGGGTCCTGAGCGAGTTGGGGGGGGGGGGGGCTGAGTGGATATTTGGGGGTCCCTGAGCGGGGGGCTGGGGGAGACCCTGAGGGGAGTTTTTGGGGGGGGGGGGTTTGGGGAGTTTGGGGGAGCCCGAAATGGGGGCGACTTTGGGAACTGGGATTGCTGTGGGGGGCGCGGGGTATGACGATTTTTGGGGGGGCTGCTCTCAGGATTTTGGGGGTCCCCACAGGGCGGTGCCCCCCGAGGTGCAGAGCGTGCGGGAGCTGAGCCCCGAGCTGGTGGTGGAGGCGGCCGTGCGGTGCCTCCGCGCCGTGCGCCCCTCGCTCGGAGCCCCCCTGAGCCCCCGGCTGCCCCCCGGCATCTCCGCCCGATTCCGCCTCGCCTCCGAGCTGGCCGCGGCCTGCCAGGTACCCCCAAACTGCCCCGCACCCCGAAACTGCCGCTGCGCCCCGCTCCCGGCTCGGGGTGTCCCCTTGCTGCGGGGGCTGGGATTTGGGGGTGACATGGGGCATTTATGGCACCCCAAATCTGCCACGAGGCACCAAATCCCCATCAAAGCTGGGAGAGCAATTTTGGGGTGTCCCCTTCCTGCAGGAGCTGGGATTTGGGGGTGACGTGGGGGGTTTATTTCAGGGTGACATGAGGGGTTTATTTCGGGGTGTCCCCTTCCTGCAGGGGCTGGGATTTGGGGATGACACGGGGGATTTATGGCACCCCAACTTCAGCAGCCGCCAAATCCCCCTCAAAGCTGGGAGAGCAATTTTGGGGTTCCCCTTCCCGCAGGAGCTGGGATTTCGGGGTGACGATTTCGGGGTGTCCCCACAGGATTTGGGATTTGGGGATGACGATTTCGGGGTGTCCCCACAGGAGCTGGGATTTGGGGGTGACGTGGGCTACCAGACCTTCCTCTACAGCTCCGAGCATGACACGCGGCGCCTCCTCCTCTTCCTCGTGGAAAAACTCCCGCGGGACGAGGGCGAGCGCGGGGCCGAGCCCCCCGGTACGGGGCTGGGATTTTGGGGGTCCCCTGAGGGGGGTGTGGGGGATTTTTTGGGGTGTCCGTGACCCTCTGGTTGGTGCCTTCTCCAGGGAAATCCGGGGCGCTGCTCCGAGCCATCGGTGCCCGGATCCGGGAGCAGTTGGGGACCCCCTGGGTGCCCCCCCTGTGCCGCACCCCGAGTTTGCAGCGGCTGCAGGTGAGCGATTTGGGGCGGCAATTAATTAACCCGCTCATTAACCCGCTCGTTAACCCGCTAATTAACCCTTTCTAGGGCACAGCTCACCTCCAGCCCTTCACTACCTGTCCCCTGGTCCTGCCCCAAAGTGGGGGACCCCCAGGTGAGAATTTGGGGTGTTGGTGGGGTGGGGGGGAGGACTCGTTGTCACCCCAAATTTGGGGACCTCCATGTGACATTTGGGGGTGTCACCCTAAGGGTTTGGGGTGTGGGGTTGCCGTGCCCCACAGCAAGGGGGTGTCAGGAATTTTTGGGGGGGTATTTTGGTGGGGGGGTGGGGAGTTGGGGTGTGTTTGTTTTTTGGGGGGTTTCTCTCACTGTCCCCGCAGAGCTGCAGGAGTATTTTGGGGGGGCCGCCCCCCCGGTGCCAGCGCAGCCCCCCCGATCCGGGCAGAGCCCCCCGGCCCTGCTGGAGACCCACGCGGCCCAGTTGGGAGCACGGCATGAGTGGGAGGCGGAGTTGGGGGGCCCCGGGCTCGCCCCCCGCCTGCCCCCCCAGGTGAGACCCCCGGGCAGCCCCCCAGGGTTTGGGGGGGTCCTTTGGGGGTCCCCTCTGGAGTGGGGGGGCTGTTTTGGGGGTTGTTTTGGGGAGTTGGGGGCTGTTTTGGGGAGTTTTGGGGGCTGTTTCTAGGGATTTTTGGGGGTTGTTTTGGGGATTGCACGGGGGGCTGGTTTGGGGACTTTGAGGGGCTGGTTTGGGGACTTTGGGGGGCTGTTTTAAAGATTTTTTGGGGATTGTTTCTAGGGATTTTTGGGGGCTCTTTTAGGGATTTTTGGGGGTTGTTTCTGGGGATTTTTGGGGGCTCTTTTAGGGATTGCATGGGGGGATGTTTTGGGGACTTTGGGGGGCTGTGTTGGGGATTTTTTGGGGGGTTGTTTTAGGGATTTTTGGGGATGTTTTGGGGACTTTGGGGGGCCGGTTTGGGGAATTTTGGGGGCTGTTTCAGGGAATTTTGGGGGCTGTTTGGGGGGTCCCTCCAGCTCTGCTCCCCCTTTTTCTGCCCCCCAGGAGTACCTGGAGCGGAAGCGGCTGCGGGCACGGCTGCGGGCGCTGGAGTCCCTACGCCAGGCGTGTCCCCCCCACCCCCAGGGACCCCCCCTGGACCCTGCCTGGCTCCAGGGGGCTTTTGGGGCTGGGGGGGTTGGGGGGGCCCTGCCCAAGGGGTCCCGCTTCACCCGCACCCAGCACCTGACCCACCAACAGGTGGGGGGGCTACACCTGGGGGTGGATTTGGGGGGCTGGGGGTTGGATTTGGGGGGCTGTGGGTTGGATTTGGGGGGCTGGGGGTGGTTTTGGGGGGCTGGGGATGGTTTTGGGGGGCTGGGGATGGTTTTGGGGGGCTGTGGTTTGGATTTGGGGGGCTGGGGGTTGGATTTGGGGGGCTGGGGGCTGGGGGTGGTTTTGGGGGGCTGGGGGCTGTTTTGGCCCCTGCCCAGGCTCTGACCCACTCGGGGGTCTCATCCCCAGGACCCCCAGGTGCTGCTGCAGCAGATCCAGGCGGCTGCCGAGACCCTGCAGCCCCCGGAGGACCCCGAGGAGGTGAGAGGGGGGTGGTGGTCACTCTGTCCCCCTGAGTGGTCACTCTGCCCTGTGGTCACTCTGGTCACTCTGGTGGTCACTGTGGTCACCCCGGTGGTCACTCTGTCCCTGTGGTCACTCTGGTCACTCCCGGTGGTCACTGTGGTCACTCCAGTGGTCACTCTGTCCCTGTGGTCACTCTGGTCACTCCCGGTGGTCACTCTGGTCACTCTGGTGGTCACTCTGTCCCGGTGGTCACTCCCAGTGGTCACTGTGGTCACTGTGGTCACCCTGGTGGTCACTCCTGGTGGTCACTGTGGTCACTCCCGGTGGTCACTGTGGTCACTCACTGTGGTCACTCTGTCCCTGTGGTCACTCTGGTCACTCCCGGTGGTCACTGTGGTCACTCACTCTGGTCACTCCCGGTGGTCCCTGTGGTCACTCTGTCCCTGTGGTCACTCTGGTCACTCCCGGTGGTCACTCTGGTCACTCGGGTCCCTCCGGCCGCAGGGCTCCCGGGCGGCGGCGCTGGAGGCGGCTCTGGCCGGGCTGGAGGCCGAACTGGAGCGGTGCCGGGGGCGGCTCCGGGGGGCACAGCTCAGCCTCAGCCAGGTGGGGACAGGGGGCACGGGGGGTTTTGGGGGGCACATGGGGAGTTTTAGGGGGCACAGGGGCTGTTTTGGGGGGCACAGGGGAGGTTTTGGGTGGCACAGGGAGGTTTTTGGGGTGCATAGCAGGGTTTTTGGGGCACATAGAGAGGTTTTTGGATTGTCCTCACCGTTCCTCCCAATTCCCAGGTGGAGGCCGAGGTGCAGCAGGGCCAGGGGGCTCTCGGGGGTCTCCAGGACTCGCTGCGGCTCCGGGCCCGGGCGCTGGAGCTGCTGCCGGACGCGCAGAACAACCTGGCCAAGCTGCAGGTGGGGGGCCGGGGGGGCGATTCGGGGGTCCCAGCAAATCTGGGGAGGGGTTTTTGGGGGGGCAGGTGGGGGTGGGGAAGGGTCTCAGGGGGTTTGGGAGGTGGGGGTCAGTTTGGGGGTGTCAGAGATTTCAGGTGTGAGCAGTTTGGGGGGGTCTCAGTGGTTTGGGGGGTCAGTCTGGGGGTGTCAGGAGTTTTGGGG
This sequence comes from Taeniopygia guttata, assembly GCF_048771995.1. Classification (NCBI taxonomy): domain Eukaryota; kingdom Metazoa; phylum Chordata; class Aves; order Passeriformes; family Estrildidae; genus Taeniopygia; species Taeniopygia guttata. Next base: position 174,462 of record NC_133056.1, read on the forward strand.
GGTGGGATTATGGGGTGTCAGCAGTTTTGGGGTGGAATTTTGGGGGGTGTCAGAGATTTGGGGGGGTGTCATCATTTTGGGGGGGTCAGTCTGGGGGTGTCAGCGGTTTGGGGGGGTCCCTGGCACTGCCCACAGCTGGTGGTGGAGTCCAGCAGCCGCCGCATCGTCAGCCTGGCCGGGCAGTGGGAGCGGCACCGGGGGCCCCTCCTGGCCGAGTACCGGCAGCTGCGAGCCCTGCGGGACTCTGCCCAGGTACCGGGGCCTCCCCTCCCCTTCCCCCTCCCCTCCCCACACAATTTGGGGGTCCCCTGGTTGGTTTTGGGGTCCCTGTGGCTCCTGAGCTCCCTTCGCTGTGGCTTTGGGGTGCCCAAATTTGGCTTTGGGGGTTCCTGGGGTCCCCGTGTCCCTCCCAGGGGTGTCGGAGGTCTCTTCTCGGTAGGTTTGGGGTGCCTGCAGTCCATTTCCTGTGGGTTTTGGAGTCCCCAGGGCTCCTGGATAGGTTTTGGGGTTTCTCGGGGTTTTGGAGTCTCGTCCCAGGACGTTTTGGGGTCCCTGTGGGTTTTGGGGGTCCCCAAATCTTCACCTCATTTATTCTGGGATCCCTCCCTGGCGAATTTGAGTCTGGGGGATTCTGGGGTGTCCCGTTCCTGCTGCTGGCTGGCTTTGGGGGTTCCCTGTGCCCCCCCAGGACTGGAGGTGACTTTTGGGGGGACCCCCATCCCTGTACCCCCTCCCCAGCGAGAATCGTCGCGGCGCCTGGCGGAGACTCGGGCGCTGCTCCAGCGCAGCCGCGCGGCCGCCGAGGAGGCGCGGCGCAAGGAGAGCCTGCACGGACAGCTGGTGGGACTGGGGGGCTTTGGGGGGCTTGGGGGGGTTGGGAGGGACCTCGAGGTGTTTGGGGGGGCTCGGGAGGGACCTTGAGGTGTTTTGGGGGGTCTCAGAGAGGTTTGGGAGAGACCTCGAGGTGTTTTGGGGGGGTTTGGGAGGGACCTTGAGGTGTTTTGGGGGGGCGCAGGAGGAATTGGGGGGCCCCTTGAGGTGTTTTCGGGGTCTCAGGTGTCATGGGGAGGGACCTTGAGGTGTTCTGGGGGTTCCTGGGGAGGTTTGAGGGCGCCCAGGGTGTTTTTGGGGTGTTTTGGGCTGGTTTTGGGGTGCCCAGGCTGGTTTTGGGGTGATTTTGGGGTGTTTTGGGCTGTTTGGGGTGATTTTTGGGGTGTTGAGCCCCGCTGACCCTGCCCGCAGGTGGCCGAGCTGGCGGCGCTGCCCCGCGACGTTTCCCGCGCCGTTTACACCCAGCGCATCCTGGAGATCGTCGGCAACATCCGCAAGCAGAAGGAGGAGATCGGCAAGGTGGGGGAATTTTGGGGGGCTGCGTGCACCTCTAAATGATTTGGGGGGGTTTTTGGGGGGTCCTGACCTCCCTGGGGACCCCCCTGCCCCCCCAGATCCTGGAGGACACGCGGGCGCTGCAGAAGGAGATCAATGCTCTGGTGGGGAAGCTGGAGAGGACCTTCAGCGTCACCGACGAGCTGCTCTTCAAGGTGGGGCGCTGGGGGGGCACCCCAAAAAAGGGGGGGTCACGGTGGAATTTTGGGAGGGCTGTGGTTGGGGGAGGGGTCCGTTCAGTGGTACGCCCTGGATGGGATGTCCCTGAAGGGATGAGGGGCTGGGAGCCCCCCAAAGTGTCACCTGTGCCCCCCAAATTGTCACATGGGACCCCTAAACTCTCCCTGTGCCCCCAAACTCTCCCTGTGCCCCCCAAATTGTCCCTGTACCCCCAAATTGTCCCTGTGCCCCCCAATGTCCCTGCACCCCCAAACTCTCCCTGCACCCCCAAACTCTCCCCGTGCCCCCCAGGACGCCAAGCGGGACGAGGTGGTGAGAAAAGCCTACAAGTACCTGGCAGCTCTGCACGAGGTAACAGGGCTGGGGGAACAGGGGGGCTGGAATTTGGGGGGGTGGGGGTCCCCAAAAACCCCTCTCTTTAACCCCCCCATCCCCCCAGAACTGTGCCCAGCTGATCCGGACCATCGAGGACACCGGGACCATCCAGAGGGAGATCCGGGACCTGGAGGAGCAGGTGGGGGTTTGGGGGGCTTGGTTTTGGGGGGCTGGGTGGGTTTTGGGGGGAAGAATGAATTTCTGGTGCCTCTGGACCCCCCCCACATCTCCTCTTTGTGCCTCTTCTCAAATCTTTCCTCCTGATTTTTACTCCCCCCTGCCCCATTTTTTACTCCCCCCATTTCCCCCCCCCAATTTTCCGCCCCATTTTTATCCCCCTCATTTTCCCCTCCAATTTTCCCCCCTCATTTCCCCCCCAATTTCCCCCCACCCCCACTTTTCCTCCTCCCCATTTTCCCCCTCCCATTTTTTCCCCCCCCAATTTCCCCCCCCCCCAATTTTTACCCATTTCTCCCCCAATTTTTTCCTCCAATTTTTTCCGCCCAATTTTTCCCTCCCATTTCCCCCCCCCAATTTTCCCCCTCATTTTGCCCCCCAAATTTCCCCCCCAACCCAATTCTGGCCCCCCCAGATCGAGGGGGAGACCAGTGCCAAGCTCCCGGCCAGCCTGGAGCGGATCCTCAGCGACTGCCGGGCGCTGCGGGAGGAGAACGCGCTGCTGGCCGCTCGTGCCCGCCACGCCTGACCCCAAAACCGGGGGGGACCCGCACCCCAAAACCCCCCTGGGGGGATCCCCAAACGCAGAGGGGTGTGGGGGTGCCCGTGTAGCCCCCCCAAAACGCCCCCACAGTGGGAGGGAGAACAGTTCCTTTATGGTTTCAATAAATCCCGGTGCAGCGGTTTGGGGGTGTCGTGTTGCTCGTGGGTGGGGAGGATTTGGGGGTGTCTTGGAGGTGATTTTGGGGTGGTCTTGGGGTGGTTTTGGGGTTCCTCATCAGCTCCGGGGGGGCATAAAGTACTTGAGGTCACAATCCCTGTGGAGGTTAGAGGAGCATCCCGGGGTTAGCGGGGTGGTTTGGGGGAGTTACACCCCCCGTAGGTTTTTGGGGTGCTCTGGGGGTGTTTTGGGGTGTCCGGGGAGGGGTTTTTTGGGGTACCTGGGGTAGAGCTGGCCCCGTTTGCGCCGGAACTCGGCTTCGTCCACGGTCCAGACGGCGCCGCGGGCGGCCTCCACCCGCACAAAGCACTTGTGCAGGCTCAGGTTGTGGCGCACGGCGTTCTGGGGTGGGGGACACCCCAAAATCGGGGTGAGACACCCCAAAATCGGAGTGAGACTCCAGAATTGGGGGAGCTGGACAACACCCCCCACATTCCCTGAGGGATTTTGGGGGGGTCAAGGGGGGGTTTAGGGGTTTTGAGGGCACTGGGGAAGAGGTGGAGGTGTCTGAGCTGTTGTGGGTAGGGAGGGATGGTTGGACAGGTGCTGGGAGATTTTGGGGTTCCTCCCCCCTTTTTTTGGGGGGTGGGGGGAGTCCAGGGCTGCATTGGGGTTGCAAAGAGCAGGTTTGAGGGTCCCACCGGTGGAGTGGTAATATTTTGGGGTGCTGGGGGAGGTTGGGGTGTCCTCAGTGGTGGTGATGGAGAGTGGGGGGGGGGGGGGGTCTCTGCTGGGGAGGAGTTGGGGGGACCCCCAGAATGGGGGTGCAGGGAGGGTTGGCGGTGTCCAGGGATGTTTGGGGGTCCTGGGGTGGGTTCGGGGTTCCTGAGGTTGTTTCTTTCAGGGGTCCCGGGGCTGTTTCTGGGGGTCCTGGGATGAGTTTGGGGGTCCCGGGGCTGTTTTTGGGAATCCTGGGGTAGGTTTTTGGGGTCCAGGGGCTTTTTATGGGGGTCCCGGGGCTGTTTTTGGGGTTCTCGGGGCTGTTTTTCGGGGTCCCGGGGCTGGTTTTGGGGGTCCCGGGGCTGGTTTTGGGGGTCCCGGGGGTGGTTTTGGGGTTCTCGGGGCTGTTTTTGGGGGTCCCGGGGCTGGTTTTGGGGGGTCCCCACCTTCCAGGTGCGGGTGTTGTGCCGGAAGAAGCCGAACCTGCGGCTGAACCAATGGTAAATCTCCGCCAGGGGGCGCTGCCGCTGCGGGGACTCCAGGATGGCCTGGGGGGGGCGGGGTGGCGGGGACATTGGGGACATGGGGGGACATTGGGGGACTTGGGGACATGGGGGACATTGGGGACACTGGGGACACTGGGGACATTGAGGGACTTGGGGACATTGGGGACATTGAGGGACTGGGGGACATTGGGGACATTGAGGGACTTGGGGACATTGGGGACATGAAGGACATTGAAGGACTTTGGGGACATGGGGGGACTTGGGGACATGGGGGGACTTGGGGACATTTGGGACATGGGGACATTTGGGACATGGGGGACACTGGGGACATGGAGGGTCTTGGGGGACATTGAAGGTCTTGGGGACATGGGGGGCCACTGGGGACACTGGGAGACATTGAGGGACATTGGGGACATTGGAGACATTGGGGACATTGAGGGACATTGGGGACATTGAGGGACTTGGGGACATTGCAGACATTGGGGACACTGAAGGACTTTGGGGACATTGGGGGATATGGGAGGACATGGAGGACATGGGGACATTGAGGGACTTGGGGGGTATTGGGGACTTTGGGGACATGAGGGACTTTGGGGACATGGGGGACATGGGGACATTGGGGACATTGGGGACATTGAGGGACTTGGGGACATTGAGGGACTGGGGGACATGGGGGACATGGGGACATTGGGGACATTGGGGACATTGAGGGACTGGGGGACATTGGGGACATGTGGGGCACGAGGTGACCTTGGTGAAATTGCAGGGACAGGAGAGGGTTGGGGACAAACTTTTGGGGATGACTTTGGGGACAGTTTAGGATGGTTTGGGGGGCAGCACGTGGGGACACTTTTTGGGGAGGGGGGGCTCTGGGGACACACTTGGGGTCACCGCAGGGGGCACAGCAGGATTGGGGACATTACGAGGTGACTTTGGGGGGCACCAGGTGGGCTTTGGGGACAGTTTGGGGAGGGGGGGACAGTTTGGGGGGGCTCCAGGATGGGGGATATGTGAGCGGGGGGAAGCTGTGGGGGCAATCCCTCGAGGGGAGGATTTGGGGAGGTCTTAGGGGGGATTTGGGGGTGTCAGGGACACGGGGGGGCTGTGGGGAGCCCAGGGGGGTTTTGGGGTTCGGGGGGGGGCACTGACCCAGCGGATGAGCGTGGCGTAGGTGTAGGGGGGCCGCGCCGTGCTGAGCCGGTAATACTCCAATTCTGGGGGGGCCATGGTGATGGGTGGGGGGTCAGCCAGACCCAGACCCCCCCCCTGTTATTTAGGGGGTGACCCCACACCCCCCAAACCCGTCGCTCACCTGGGTAGAGCCCCCCACGCTCCCAGGGGTGCCCTGGGGGGGGCAGCAGCATCTCGGGGTCCCCCTCTGCCCCGGGGGGGGCTGCAGGACCCCAAATCGGGGGGAGCCCGGCCTGGCCCTTCCCGGGGAGCCCCTGGAGAGGGGGAGGGGGGGCACACAGGTGAGGGGTGAGGGGACCCCAACACCCCCCCCCGGTGGTTTTTTTGGGGTGCTTCCCCCCCTTACCGTGCTGGGGGGGCCCCTCCGGAGGAGCTGCGCCTGCAACAGCCCCAGGCGGTGCCGCTCGCGGGCCAGCTGTGGGGGGGGGACAGGTTTGGGGGGTCACACGCGGGTTTGGGGGACACGGGGCTGGTTTTGGGGGTCCTGGGGCTGTTTTGGGGGGACACTGGGCTGTTTTTGGGGGTCCCGGGGCTGGTTTTGGGGGTCCAGGGCTGGTTTTGAGGGTCCTGGGGCTGGTTTTGGGGGTCCTGGGGTCCCAGAGCATTTGTGGGGGGGTGGGTCAGGGTTTGGGGGGCTCAGGGGGGGATTTTGGGGGTCCCCTCACCTGCTGCTCCAGCTCCTGGATCCTCTCCAGCTGCCGCAGGCACTGAGCCACCTCCCCCGGCTCACGGCGGGGGGGTCTGGGGGTGATTTTTGGGGGGTGGGGGCGTGAGAATGGGGGTTTGGGATTTTGGGATCCCCCAAAATCCCCCCAAACCCCCCCACTCACCTGGGGGGCTGTGCAGCGCCGGGGGGCGGCACGGGGGGGTCGCTGCCGGCGGGGGTTGGGGAGGGGTCCCTGTCGCGGCCAGGGGGGTCTTTGGGCCCCCATTCCAAGCCGGGGAGACCTGGAGGAATTTTGGGGAGTTGGTGGGGGGGTTCCCAAAAAGGAGAAGACCCCCCTGATGAGGGGAAAGGCAGATTTTGGGTTGGGGGGGGTCTCACCGTGCGCTGGAGGCAGCCGAGTTCTCATCACCAACACCCCGGGGTGCAGGAGCGGGGGGCACGACCCCCCCTCGGGTGGCACCTGTGGGTTTTGGGGGGGTGGGTGGGTTTTGGGGAGCAGGAGGTGACCCCCCTCTCCCCATCCCCCCCCCTCCCAGCCCCCCAAGATGGGGGTCCCGGGCTCTGTCCGTACCGGGGTGACGCGGGGGTCCGCTCGGGTCAGCACCGTGGGCCGCTCCGGGGGGCTGCGGGGGGGGCGCCGCTGCCTGGGGGGGGGCAGGGGGTGAGACCCCTCCCCACGAGGGTCCCCCACAGCCCCCCCAGAGTGACACATGCGTGTGCCGCGCCTGCACACGCGTGGGGCGCGGTTACCCCCTCCCAGTACCTCCCAGTGCTCCCAGTACGGGGTGAGCTTGTTCCCGTCTTCCACTGGTACTGCTCGTCCCAGTCACCGTCACCCGGCCCAGTCCCTCCCGTTGTCATCCCAGTCATCCCCAGTCATTCCCAGTTTGTCCCAGTCCTTCCCAGTCCCTCCCAGTCATTCCCAGTCCCTCCCAGTGTGCTCCCAGTCCCCCCCAGTCCCACCCAGATTGCTCCCAATCCCTCCCAGTCCCTCCCAGTGCCCTCCAGTGTGCTCCCAGTCCCTCCCAGTCCCTTCCAGTGGGCTCCCAGTCCCTTCCAGTGTGCTCCCAGTGCCTCCCAGACCCTCCCAGTGGCTTCCAGCGTGCTCCCAGTGCCTCCCAGTCTCTCTCAGTGTGCTCCCAGACCCTTCCTGCGTGCTCCCAGTGCCTCCCAGTCCCTTCCCAGTGCCCTCCAGTGTGCTCCCAGTGCCTCCCAGTCCCTTCCAGAGTGCTCCCAGTGCATCCCAGTCCCTCCCAGTGTGCTCCCAGTGCCTCCCAGTGTGCTCCCAGTGCCTCCCAGTGTGCTCCCAGTGCCTCCCAGTGTGCTCCCAGTGCCTCCCAGTCCCTCCCAGTGTGCTCCCAGTGCCTCCCAGTCCCTCCCAGTGTGCTCCCAGTCCTTCCCAGTCCCACCCAGTGTGCTCCCAGTCCCTCCCAGTGTGCTCCCAGTCCTTCCCAGTCCCACCCAGTGTGCTCCCAGTCCCTCCCAGTGTGCTCCCAGTCCTTCCCAGTCCCACCCAGTGTGCTCCCAGTGCCTCCCAGTCCCTCCCAGTGGCTCCCAGTGCCCCCAGCTCACGGGTCCCGGGCGCCTGCCATGGCTCTGGGCGACACCGGGCGCTTCCACCTCCCATTTATAGACGGGAAACCACAGCCCTGAGTCACGGCGGGGGCGGGGGGCCGGCATGGGCCCCCCCAGACCCAAACTGGTGCCCTGAGACAGTCGGGGCACACACCCCAAAATGCAGAGAAATGCCCCAAAACATCAGAGAAATGCCCTGAAATGCGTGGGATGAACACGAAGAAATGGCACAAATTGAGAGGGCAGAGACGCCCCAAAGCCATCACAGCAAGAAACCCCAAAAAGCAGGGAAATGACCCTAAAAAAACCAGACAGAAACACCCCAAATTGACCAGAGATGTTGGGAAATGTCTCAAAATGTCTGGGCAGAGACACCTCAAAACAAGCAGGGAGAAACTCCTCAAAACCCGCAGAAAATGCCCCAAAATGGCGACAGCCTCAGCTGGGCAGAGACACCCCAAAATGCAGAGAAATGGCCCCAAATGGTGAGGCACAAACGCCCCAAACCAGCCCTAAAATGCCAAGAAATGCCCCAAAACAGCTGAGCAGAAACGCCTCAAATGCCCAGAGACGTCACAAAATGAGGAAAGCCCCAAAACAACGGCACAGACACCCCAAAATGGCCAGAGCCGTCCCAAAATGAGACAAAATGGCCAAGGACACCCTAAAATGAGGCAAAATGCCCCAAAACAGCCAGGCAGAAACACCCTAAAAAGGGTCATAAAGAGGAAATTCAAAATGTGGAGAGACACCCCAAAACAGTTGGGCAGAGACGCCCCAAAATGTCTGAAGAGGGAGTCCCCAAAATGAGGAGAAACACTCCAAACCAGCCAGGCAAAAAAAACCCTAAAAAGCAGAGATTCACCCCAAAATGGCCAGGCAGAAACGCTCCAAATCGAGCAGGCTGAGATGCACCAAAATGAGGAGAAACACTCGCAAATAAACATGGTAGAGACGCCTCAAAATGCCCCAAAATTCAATAAAACACCCCAAAACTGCTGGGCAAGGATACCCCTAAACCAACCAAGCAGAAATCCCCCCAAAAACGACGCCTTGAAGAATTTGGGGGTGAACTGGTGTTCCCCACCCCCCCCACACACATCCCATCCCCCACAAACGCCACCGAAACGCCCGAAATGCCCCAAAATGACGCTGTTGGAAAAAGCAGCTTGAACACCTCCTCCAGATGGCCCCAAATCGTTCAGGTACCCCCAAATCCTCAAAAAACCCGCTCAGGTTTTTTAAAACTCCCCCTTTTTAAAAACTCCCCCCTGGCACCTCCAAATTTTGGAGGCTTTTTCCACCTGCAGGCCCTGAATTTTGCCCCTTTTTCCCCCCACCCCAAAATCCGCTCAGTTCCAAGTCAGTTTTTTGACGTTTCTCAACCCCAAATCGACCGGGTTTTACCCCAAAGCGGTTCTGGGTGTACCACCCGGGACCCCTCCCCATTTTTAGGGGGGGTTGGGGGTTTTTCCACCCCCTGGGACTTCCCCAGCTCGAAGGGAGGTGAAACTGCGCCGGAGCCGGCAGGAAATAACAGAGGGGGTGCGGTGGATTTTTGGATGGGGGTGGAGCAGAGCCGGTGCCTGGTGCCTCCCCCCCACATCGGGACCCCCAGCCCACCCCCCTGTGTTCAGCAGGACCCTCGTGCCAAGGCCCTGGCACGCTGCCCCCTCCTCTAGGGGGGTGTTAGGGCACAGCCCCCCCAATTCTGGACCCCCCCACCCCGCCCAAAATCTGCTCACCTGGCTGAACCCCGTGTGTTACCCGCCCTGGCACCCCGCTTTTTATGGGGTGATGTCAGAGAACCCTCCCACACCTGGGGGGGTCCCAAATCTTCCGCCCCCTCCCACCTCCCCATGGGTTCCCAAAATTTCACTCGGGCCGAGGCTCCTTTTTTTTTTTGGGGGGGGGGGATGATGAAGGGAACGCCGATACCGCACCCAAGGGTGCGATCGTGTGGGGATTTCGGAGAGGGGAGTCTTTAACACCCCTTCAAAGCCCCCACTCCCCTGTGAGCCCCCCAAAAACCCATGGGAGACGTTTAGGGGTGCTAATGCTCCCCCTCAAGGGAAGCAGATACTGGGGGGACCCTTCTTTGCTCCTCCTGTGAGCCCCCCAAAAACCCATGGGAGATGTTTAGGGGTGCTAATGCTTCCCCTTCAAGGGAAGCAGATACTGGGGGGACCCTTCTTTGCTCCTCCAGAGCAGTGAGAACGGGTGGGGGGGACTCATTAACACCCCTTCAACCCTCAAGGAACCCCCTAATCACCAGGACACCCCCAAACTTCCCTGGGGGACCCCGTTTAACTCTCAGCCCTCCCCAAACGTCCGCAGACACTGAGATGGGGGGGATGTCACACACTTCACCCCCAAGAACATCCCTTTAAACCCCACGGGGGTCCCCCTCAATCTCAAAACCCACGAGTGGGGATTGGGGGGGAGGGGGAGCTCCTTTTCACAGCCCCTCCCCCCCGGGGACCCCCAACCCGCCCCCCCTCCCCACCGCACAAGCCCCGCCCCTCCCGCCTGGCCCCGCCCATCCGCCATGGCCCCGCCCCCCGGGCTGGCCCCGCCCCGCGCCGCCGCCGCCGGCCCCGCCCCGCCGCCATGGCCCGGGCTCCCGCCTCCGCCCCGGCGCCCCCCCCGTGGCCGGACTCCCGGCGTGCCCCGCGCGGGGGGGGCCCCTCCCAGCCCCCCCCGCGCCCCGGGACCCCCCCCCAAACCCCCCCTCCGCACCCCCATGACCCCTCGGCCGCCGGGACCCCCCTCCCGCCCGCTTCCACCCCGTCCCCCGCTCTCCCGGAGGTCGCCGAGCCCCCACCGGGGCTCCCCGAAACGGCCGCGGGCCCCCCCGGGGACCCCGAGAGTCCCGCGCCCCCCGGGGTGGGCGGGGGGTCCCGGCGGGTTCTTTTCGCCGACGCTCTGGGGCTGCCCCTGACCCGCCTGCGGCAATACCGGCCCTGGGACCCCCGGGGGAGGGGGGCACCGGCGGGGGGGGGGCCCCCGGTAGGGGGGGAGGGGGGCGCGGTGGGAGAGCCGCCCCCCCCCGGGATCTGGATGAGGCCTGGGAAGGGCAGGTAAGAGACGGGGGGAGGGGAAATCTGCATGGGGGACCCCCAAAATGGGGTCAACCCCCGACCTCCCCCCCCCCCCCGCATGTGCCCCCCGAAATTGAGGGGGGGGCTGTGGCGCATGTCTGGGTTCCCCCCGGACCCCCAAATGTGGGTCACACTCTGGGGGGGTGCAGATGCTGTTCCCCCACCCCTAATTTGGGGATCCTGGTCGGTGACCCCCCCACACCCGTGTCCCCCCAAAAGGCCACAGGAGGCGGAGGATGTGCAGCCCCCACCCCCCGAGCACAGCACAGGTAAGTATCGCTCCCCCAAATTTGGGGGTGCACCCCAATTACTGGGGCACCCTCCAATTTTGGGGATCCCCCCGAACTTTGGGGGGGGGGTCCCTCATCCCCTCCCCTTCCCCCTCGCACAGAGCCTGACCCTGCCCCAACGCCCCCCCCGGATGCGGAGCAGCCCCCAGCACAGGTGAGACAACACCCCCTCCTCCCCCCCAAAACTGGGGTGCCCCCCTCCCCAAGGATGGGGGTACCCCAAATCCCCAAATTCTGCCCCCACCCCCCCACTTAGGGCGCCGAGGACGAGGCGGTGGCGCGGGAGCTGGAGCAGCTCTACCTGTCCCACCTGCGCCGGCTGCGGGGGGACCCCGGCCACAGCGACGACCCCCCCCCGAGAAACGGGGACCCCCCGTTCCCCGAGCGAGCCCCCAACACCTCTCTGGCCAACGAGATGGCCCTGCGCTACGAGGGCGGGGGTCGCTGCAGCCCCCCGGTGCTGCTGGGGAGGGGGGGGCCGGTGGAGGGGGCGCTGGTGGTGCCGGCGCGGCCCCCCCGGGGCAGGGGCAGCAGTTTGGGGGGGGCCCTCAGGGGGTGCGGGGTGGTTTTGGCTTTGGCCGTGCTGGTCCCGGTGGCCTGGGGGGACGGGGGGGGCCCCACGGCCGCGCTGGCCCTGGGGCTTTACCTGGCGCTGGCCTGGCTCACGTGAGGGGGGTTTGGGGGGCGGGGGGAGCCCCAAATTGTCACCACCCAAAAAATTGTCACCTCCCAAAAAGTCACAGCACATCACACCCCCCCCCCCCATTTCACCTTTGGAAACGTGGGACACCCCTAAATCAGTGGGGGAAGGGGGGCACTGAGTTGCGGCGTGGGGAGATGGAAGGGCACCCCCAAATGGAAGGGCACCCCCAAATGGAAGGGCACCCCCAAATGGAAGGGCACCCCCAAATGAAAGGGGCACCCCCAAATGGAAGGGGCACCCCGAAATGGAAGGGGACCCTCAAATTGCCCCCCCCCCCTTCCTCAGGGGTGGAGGCACTGTCACTTTGTGGGACCCCCCCCCTCCCAAGTCATGTGCACCCCACCCGGGTTTTGGGGCGCCCCTGTGTACATACAGCCATGGAACGATGGTGTCCCCGAGTTCTTGTCGTGGGGGTTGAATTTTGGGGCGGGGGGGGGTAAGGGAGGGTTGTGTGTCTGTGTTTAGGGGGTGGGAGCCGGGTCCCCCCCCTCTGCTGTCGCTGTCGCAGCCATTTCCTGCCCTCGGGGAAGGTCCCAGCAAAGGTCACGGCCCGCAGTGACAAACAGCCCCCCCAGGCCCCCGGGGATGGGGCAGGCTCACCTGTGGCTGTCGTGTCGTGGGCGCCATGTCGTGACAGAAGGGTCTGTCACCCCCTGGGGGCAGCCGGGGGGGGTCCCGAGTGTCCTTGAAGCAGCTGGGGGGGGCCGGGTCCTGAGCCCCTTTGGAGAATTGGGGTGTCCTGAGTGTCCTGGGAGCAGTTGGGGTGGGGTCTTGAGCCCCCTTGAAGAACTGGGGTGGTCCTGAGTATCCTGGAACATTTGGGGAGGGGGTCTTGAGTATCCTGAGAGCAGCTGGGGTGGGGGTCTTGAGCCCCCTTGAAGAACTGGGGTGGTCCTGAGTATCCTGGGAGCAACTGGGGGGGTCTTGATCCCCACAGGATGAAGTGGGGAGTGGTCCTAAGGCCCCCTGGAAGCATTTGGGGGGTCCCGAGTGTCCTGGGAGCATCTGGGGGGTGGTCCTGAGCCTCCTGGAGGTGGCCGGGAGGGGGTCCCCAGCCCCCAGTGAAGCTGCTGAGAGCATTCTCGGTCCTCGGGGAGGGTCCTGGATCCAGCCGAAGGAGGGTCCTGTGCCCTCAGGTGACATTGGGGTGGTTCCATCTCCTCAGGACTCACTGTGGGGAGCGTCCCAGTGGTTCTGGTGACAGGGGAACACTCCCAGCAGGGAGTGACAGCAGCGGTGTCACATTTGTGGTGGAGGGGTGGCATCCTCCCTGGGGGTGCTGCTCCCTCCGCAGTCCTTGAGCCCACTGGGTGACAGTGTTGTGTGCGTGGGAGGGGGTCCCAGCCCTCCTGGAGCCACAGTGTGGGTGGTGGTCCTGTCCCTCAGCCCCTCAGGTGACAGCAGGGTGGCGGAAAACACAGCCCTTCTGAAGTCACTATTGGGGGGGGTCTCAGACCCTCTGGACTCACTGTGGAGGTATCCTTGGTCATCTCCGGATGTTCTGCTCCCCTTGTAGTCCCTCAGTCCTTTGGGTGACATCGTGTTGGGGGTCACAGCTCCTCTGGACTCAATGTGGGGGTGTCCTCATCATCCTTGGTCGTCTCCAGATGTTCTGCTCCCTTTGTAGTCCCTCAGTCCTTTGGGTGACATCGTGTGGGGGGTCGTGGCTCCTCTGGAGTCACAGAAGGGGACCCGCCAGCACCCAGGGGTCCTCAGCCCCTCAGGGAATGGTGGGGGGGCGGCAGCAGCCCCTCTGAAGTCACTGCAGGAGCGTCCCAGCTCTCTAATATACACTGGAAGGGGGAGGAAATCCTGTCCCATCCAAGGGTGTCCTGCCCACCCTCACGGCCCCTCAGCCCCTGAGGATGGGGTCCCAGTCCCTCAGGTGACAGTGCTGGCGGGACCCGTCCCCTCACGCACCCTCAGCCCCTGAGGAGGGGGTCCCAGTCCCTCAGGTGACAGTGCTGGCGGGATCAAGGAGGGTCCCGCTGCCCTCAGCCCCTGAGGAAGGGGTCCCAGTCCCTCAGGTGACAGTGCTGGCGGGACCCGTCCCCTCATGCACCCTCAGCCCCTGAGGAGGGGGTCCCAGTCCCTCAGGTGACAGTGCTGGCGGGACCCGTCCCCTCAGGCGCCCTCAGCCCCTCACGGCGGGAGGGGGGCGTGGCCTCTCCCTCACGGCGGGGCTCTCGCGCCGCCCGCACGTGCGCTCCTCGCGCTGCGCATGAGCGCTGCTCCCCGGCCCCGCCCACCGCGCTCCCGGAGCCCGCCAAAGCGCCGCGCTCCCATTGGCCGCCCTTTTCCCGCCCGCCCCGCGTGACCGTGGCGTCGCCATGGCAACCGGCCAATGGGGCAGCGCGCGAGTGACGAGAGGGTGGGCGGGGCTTCGGCGGCGGCGGCGGCGCGCGCGGTTTTTCGGCCCTGGCGGGCGCCGGAGCCGCCGCCATGAGCGGGGCCCGGGCCGGGGCAGACCGGCCGCCCCCGGCCAAGCTCCGCCGTCTGGATGAGCCCAGCGGTAAGGGCCCTGCCGCCGCCGTTACCCGCGGGGAGGCGGTGCGTTCCCCCACCCCCGCCGGAGGTCGTGGTGAGGGCCGCAGAGCGCGCGCGCGGGGCGACGGGGCCGGGCATGCGCAGGGCGGCGGCGGGGACCCGCCCGCGCCCCCTGGCGGCCGCCCGGAGATTAGCGCGGGTTTGGCCCGGGAGGGGCCGGAGACCCCCGGGGAGGGCGCGGCGGGACCGGAGAGCACCGGAGAGGTCCCGGCGGGACCGGAGAGCACCGGAGAGGTCCCGGCCAGCCTGGAGACCACCGAGGAAACCAAGGGGAGACCGGAGACCATCGACAGATGCAAAGGGAGCCCGGAGAGCGCAAGTAGCGACTGCTTGGAGCAGAAAAAAGGGGGTTTGGAGACCACCGGAGAGGTCACAGAGGGGATGGAGAGCACCGGTGAGGCCACGGGGGACCTGGGAATTGCTGCCACGCACTCCTTGGAGCAGAACAAGGGTGTCCTGAAGACTCCCGTGGAATCCGAGGGAAGCCTGGAGAGCACCAGCAAAGCCAGCGGTGATCTGGAGAGCAGCAGGGAAGGCACAGGGAGCCTTGGGAGCAGCAATGGGCGCAAAGGGAGCCTGGAGACAGCCGTCACCCGCTGCTTGGAGCAAGGCAGAAGGAGCAAGGCGGGCCTGGAGACCACCGCCAAGGTCCTGGGGAGCATGGAGAGCGATGCTTCTCCTGGTGGGGAGCTGAAAAGCACCAGCAGGCGCAAGGCGAAGACCCCCGCGAGGCCCAGGCTGAGCGCAGAGACTGCCGGCAGCTTGGAGCGGGAGAGAAGCGGGAACGGGGATCTGGACACCAGCAGGGAGGTCTTGGCTGGCTTGGAGGCCACCAGAGAAGACACGGAGAGCCTGGAGACCACCATCGCTGGCTGCGTGAAGCGGGACAGAGAGCAGAAAGGAGGCGTGGAGTTCACCACGGAGCCCGAGGAGGGCCCGGAGCCCACAGCCTGCGTGGGGCAGAGCCGAGGCGGCCCCGGGCTCCCGGATCTCGTGGGGGTCCCGGAGCCCGCGGGGGTCCCGGTCCCCAAGGAGCACGTGGCCGAGGAGAGCGCGGTGATCTCGCTGGATGAAGACGAGGAGGAGGAGGAGGAGCGGGACGAAGGGCCTGCGCGGTACCTGGCGGCGCTGGAGGCCGTGCAGCTGGAGCTGGAGGCCGTGGAGGAGGAGGCGGCTCGAGCCTTTCGCCGCCTCCGCACCCGCTTCTGCCTCCGCCGCCGGCCCCACCTGCAGCGGCGCAACCGCCTCATCCAGCACATCCCCGGCTTCTGGGTCACCGCCGTATCCTTGGGGGCTGCATTTTTGGGGTGGGGGGCACACGGGAACCTCCAGATCTGTCTTTCCTTGACGCCCCCGTGCCCCAGTTCCTGAACCACCCGCAGCTCTCGGCCATGATCAGCGACCGCGACGAGGATGCACTGAGCTACATGACGAGTTTGCAGGTGCCTGGAGGGTTTTGGGGGGAAGATTTGGGGTTGTGTGCCCCCCCTAAGGTAACACACCTTGGCCCACAGGTGGAGGAGTTCGGCCAGAGCCGCCCCGGGTGCCGCATCCGCTTCTTCTTCAGCGTCAACCCCTATTTCCAGAACGACGTCGTGGCCAAGGAGTTCGTGCGCGGCCCCTCCGGTGGGTCTTTGGGCTGGGGGGGGGCACCCCCAAATTCCTACAGCCCAAGGAGGGGTTTGGGGGCTCCAGAGTGACCCCCTGGTGTGTTGTCCCTCCTCCCAGGTCACCTGGTGTCCCACTCGACCCCCATCCGGTGGTGGCAGGGGCAGGACCCCCGGACTCGCCCTCACAAGGGCCCCCCAGCCCCCCGCAGCTTCTTCGCGTGGTTTGGGGACCACAGCTTCCCTGCGGGGGACCGTGTGGCCGAGGTGAGCCCAGTGCTCCCAGTTCCGCCTCCCAGTGCTCCCAGTGACCCCCCTGACTTCCCATCTCCTCCCCTCCAGATCATCAAGGAGGAGCTTTGGCCCAACCCGCTCCAGTTCTACCTGCTGGGGGAAGGCGCCGAGGGACCCCCCGACAGGTGAGCTGCACCCCGGGGGGGTTTGGGGGGTTGGGGGGCACCGGGGGAGGGGACCCCAAACCTTCACACCCCCCCACGAACGCCCCCTCCCCAGTGAGAGCGGCGAGGACTGCGTGGTGATCCTGGATGACGACGAGGACGTGCAGGAGATCCCGGATGATGGGGACGGTAAGCGACCGACTCCCCCCTCGACCCTGGGGGGGACCCCCAAAAGTGGGGGGACCTCAAAACTCCTCACCTGAGGAAATGGGGGGGCTGAGACCCCCACCCCCAGATTCCTCTTGGGAGTAGGGGCTGATTTTGTGTCCCCCAATCCCCCCTCTGCAGGCAGTGGCGTGGAAGAGATCCCAACAGAGGAGCCCCCCAACCCCCCCGTGGGACAGAAAGACCCCAGCAGGGGCAGAATTTAATTGGGGGGGGGATTTGGGGGTGCTGCACATCTCCACCCCTCTGGCGTTGCGGGTAATGAGGGGCTGGGGGCCCCCAACACAGCTCAGGGTGCTCGAAGGCCTTTCACCCCCCTGCCCCCCAAACCTTTCATGACTCCCCCCCCACTCTGGGGACCCCCAATCTCCCCAGCTCCATCACCTGGGGGGTGTGGGGGGCTCCCCCTAAATCCCTTCCCCCTACCCACACACCTCACACAAGGGGAGAAACACAACCATTTCCTGACCATTTTTGTACATTTTGGGTTAAAAACTTGTAAAATTTTCTTTTTATATCTTAAAAATATATTATAATAAAGAGAAAGTTTTAACAGATTCACAGAGACCTCCCTTGAACCCCCAAGGGAGCTGGGGAGGATTTCAGAGTTTAAAATTTTCATATTTTACTCCCCTGAGTCATTCCCCTCCTCACCTGCTGCTGCTGTTGGGGTGAGGGGATCCCTAAAACCCCTCCCAGGGCAGATTCCGCCTCAGACCCCCCCCCCCCTCCTCCGGTGCCGGTTTCCCCCACAACACGTGGCTTCACTCCCGTTACCGGTGCTCCACGACCCCCCCGCAATTCCCGGTATCTCCGAGAACCTGCGGTGCAAATCTCCCCCCTCATCCCCACCGGTCCCGGTGTCCCCCCACCGCCATTTCCATCCCGTTCCCGGTGCTCCCCCCACCATTTCCATCCCGTTCCCGGTGCCTCCATCTCCGGTTCCCGGTGCCCCAGCCCCACTCCCGGTCCCATTCCCGTTGCCCCAGCTCCGTTCCCGGTCCCGTTCCCGCTGTCCCAGCCCCGCTCCCGCTGTCCCAGCCCCGCTCCCGCTGTCCCGGTCCCGGTCCCGGTCCCGTTCCCGCTGTCCCGGCCCCGCTCCGGTCCCGTTCCCGGTCCCAGCCCCGCTCCCGCTGTCCCGGCCCCGCTCCCGCTGTCCCGGCCCCGCTCCGGTCCCGTTCCCGCTGTCCCAGCCCCGTTCCCGGTCCCGTTCCCGCTGTCCCGGCCCCGCTCCGGTCCCGTTCCCGGTCCCAGCCCCGTTCCCGCTGTCCCGGCCCCGCTCCGGTCCCGTTCCCGCTGTCCCGGCCCCGCTCCGGTCCCGGTCCCGGTCCCGGTCCCGGTCCCGGTCCCGGTCCCGGTCCCGGTCCCGGTCCCGGTCCCGGTCCCGGTCCCGGTCCCTCCGCCCGCCTCACAGCGCCGCCTGCTCCTCCCGCCCACCCGCACGGGGGCGCCACAACCGCGCGTCTCCACCAATCAGCGGGCGGATCCTGCTGCGCCCCGCGCCTCCACCAATCAGCAGGTGGGGGGGGGATAATCAGCATAGACCACGCCCCCACCCTTTGGGGAGGCGTGGCCAAGCCAAGCCCCGCCCACACCGCCTTGGGGGTGGGGGGAGGGGGCGAACCCCCCCCCAAAAATCCCCGATCACCCCCAAACCAGGGGCGCAGACAGAGACAGAGCCTGGCTGGGCACAGAGGGGCTTTACTGCCCCCCACCAGCACCACGGGGTCCCGGGGGGCTCCCAGAGGCTTTGGGACACCCGGGATTTTGGGGTGGGGGGGGAGGTGGGGGGGGGTCCCAGAGATTTTTTGTTTTTTGGGGTGGGGGTCCCTATGAGGCGGAGTCGGAGGCCTCGGAGCTGTCCTTGACGTCGGTGCTCTCGGTGGTCTCGCTGACCTCGCTGACGTCTTTGCTGTCGCCCCCCCCGTCCTCTGGGTGGGGGGGTCCCGTGGGGGGGGGGTGCGAGGGGGTCCCCCCCGAGCCGCAGACCCCGTCCCCACTTCGGGGGGGCTCGGCGGGCGCCAGGGGCCGGCCCCGCTCCTTCTGCTCCACCTGCTTCCTCAGCTGGGGGGGCACAGGGTGGGGTTACACCGGGGGGTTTCCCCTGGGACCCCCCGGGAGGGTTTTTGGGGGTCCCGGGGTGGGGGTCGGGGGTCCCGCACCTCATCCGCCATTTGCGTCAGGTCCCGTTTCATGGCGTAGGCGTCCTCCCCGTCCGCGTAGTACTTGGGCTCCACCTCGCTGATCCTGGGGGACATTTGGGGGTTCGGGGGGTGGGGGGGTGACAAACCCACCCCCCCCGAAACCCCCGAACCCCAAATTTCCTCCGCAGCCCCCCACAAACCCCCCCAGGCCGGTCAGACTCACTGGAAGTTGAGCGTGTTGGAGTAGAGGTGCAGCGCTGCGCGGTTGCTGCGAGGAGAAACGGGGTGAGGGTTAATTTGGGGGGGTTTGGGGGGATTTTAGGGGGGATTTGGGGGGATATGGGGTTTATTTTGAGGAGATTTGGGGGTTATTTTAGGGAAGATTTGGGGCTTATTTTAGGGGGGATTTGGGGGTTATTTTAGGGGGGATTTGGGGGTTATTTTAGGGGGGATTTGGGGGTTATTTGGGGGTGATTTTGGGGGAATTTGGGGGTGATTTTGGGGGTTATTTTAGGGGGGATTTGGGGGTTATTTGGGGGTGATTTGTGGGTGATTTTGGGGGTTATTTTGGGGGGAATTTGGGGGTGATTTTGAGGGGAATTGGGATTTATTTCGGGGGGATTTGGGGGTGATTTTGGGGGAATTGGGGGTTATTTCAGGGGGGATTTGGGGGTTATTTTAGGGGGGATTTTGGGGTTATTTTGGGGGGGATTTTGAGGTTATTTTGGGGGGATTTGGGGGTGATTTTGGGGGAATTTGGGGGTTATTTTGGGGGTCTCACCTCTTGCGGACGTGCAGGGAGACGTATTTGGCGTTGAAGTTCTCGATCATGGCCCGGGACGCCTGGTCCATCAGCTTCTGCGCCAGCCCCAGGCGCCGGTGCGAGCGTTTCACCGCCTGGGGGGCCCCAAAACGGGCTGGGACACCCCAAAAACCCCCAGGGACCCCAAAAAACCCCCCAGGGACCCCAAAAAATCCCCACGGGACACAGCAAACCCCCAGGGCACCCCTGAACCCAGCCTGGGTCCTGTTCTAAGAACCCCCCAAGTGCTCAGAGCCCCCCAAAGAGCCTCAAGGGTCCCTCCCAACCCCTCAGGTGACCCCAAAACTGTCAAGGAGCCCCCCCAAACCCCTCTGAGCCCCCCCAGACCCCTCAAGGAGCCCCCCCAAACCCCTCTGAGCCCCCCCAGACCCCTCAAGGAGCCCCCCCAGACCCCTCAAGGAGCCCCCCCAGGCTCACCAGGGACGTGATGTGTCCGTGGGGGACGTCATCGGGATCTTCCTCCCTGCAGGGGAGGTCGGGGTGGGGTGAGACCCCCCAGATCCTTTCGGGGGACCCTCAGGACCCCCCCAGAGCCCAGGATTGGGGGGAGGGGGGAAGGAACCCCCAGACTCACATCTTGGCCAGGACGTATCCCACGATCTTTCCGTTCTCATCCTCGGCGATGTACGAGAGCTGAGGGGGGTGAGGGGGGGTCAGGTGAGTTTGGGGGGCCAGGTGAGCCCAGGTGAGTTGGGGGGGGTCAGGTGAGCTTGAGGGGGGCCAGGTGAGCTTTGGGGGTGTCCAGGTGAGTCTGGGGGGGGTCAGGTGAGCATGGGGGGGGATTCCAGGGGTTCCTGGGAGGGGTCCAGGTGAATCTGGGGGGTGTCAGGTCTGCATGGGGGTGGGAAAGGTGAGTCTGGGGGGTTCCAGGTGTGTTTGAGCGGGAGACTGAGGGGCACCGGGGGGGTTCAATCCCGGTGTCCCAGGACCGGGGAGGGTTTCAGGTGTTCCAGGGCCACACCTGAGGCCAGGAGAGGCCGTGGTAGAAGTAATATTTCATCTGGTAATTCTCGGGCAGGCAGAGCAGGTTGCAGTGCTGCATGTTCATCAGGTCCTCGGGCTGCGGGAGGAACCGGCACCGGCACCGGCACCGGCACCGGGGGATCAGCCCGGAACCGGCTCTGGGGCTCCCCAACACCCCTCAGAGCCCTCCACCCACCTCAGAGCCCCCAGGAGGTACTGAGATCCGGTACCGCCGCTCAGAGCCCCCGGTGTTCCCCTCAGACCCTCCCAGGGCCCGGTGTTCCCCTCAGAGCCCTCCCCGGGCCCGGTGTCACCGTCAGATCCCTCCCCGGTGCCCGGCTCTTGCTCGCCGAGCCCCGGCTGAGGCTCCCTGCCCCCCCGGGCCGCCCACCCGCGCGTTCCGGATGTTCATGGCTGCGGCCGTTCGCTCCCGGTGGCGTTTCCCGGTCCCGGTCCCGGCTCCGCTCCCGGTCCCCTCACGAGCCGCTTCCGCCGGAAATTCCTCTTTGTCCAATCAGCGCTGAGCCCGCCCATTAGCATCCCGGTGTATTGACAGGCGCGACGACCAATCAGCGTGCGAAGAGATGCGACAAACCCCGCCCCCTATCCGCCCTTTGTCTTCAGCCAATCAGAGGCGAGTTCCGCGCGTGCCCCGGCGCGGGCGGGGTTTGCTCCCTCCCACCCCCCCTCACCGACCAATCACGTCCGGCCGCGCTGAGGATTGACAGCTGCACGAGCCAATGGGGAGAGGCGGGAGGCGGGGCTCGGAGCCGCGTGGGCGAACACGCTTTATTGCCGTGGGGGAGGGGCGTGGGGGGGTCCCCACGCGCGGGGGGGGCTCGGCATGAACCCCCCACACCTGAGCTCGGTGCCCTTCGTGGCGTTTCCCAACTTCCTGAGCGGCCTCATGGCCACGGTCCTGGCGATTTGTCCCCAAATCCCGGCGTGGCCCCACTGGCGGTGGGGGTCGTGTCCACTCAGGAGGGTCGTGTCCACTCAGGAGGGTTGTACCCACTCAGGAGGGAGTGTCCCCACTCCTACAGTGTCCCCCAGTCCTTGTCCCCGCAGCGTTCCCCTCTTGCAGCGTCCCCGGAGAGCGTCCGGCTGTCCCCGCTCCGTGCCCCCCCACCCGTGACGCTCCCCGGGTGGGTCCCCTCGGCTCTCAGGGCTGCATTCGCAGGGCCCCGTCCAGCCTCACCACCTCCCCGTTGATCATGGGGTTCTCCGCCAGGGCCTGCACCAGGTGGGCGTACTCAGCGGGATCCCCCAGGCGCGAGGGGAACGGCACCTGCTGCCCCAAAAACTTCCGCACCTTCTCGGGCAGCGCGGCCAGCAGCGGCGTGGAGAACAGACCTGGGGAACCCCAAAAAGCACCGTGAGAACTCGGGGGACACTCCCCCTGCCCACCTCCCAGCGATCCCCCTCACCTGGCGCGATGGTGACCACGCGGATGCCCAGCGGCGCCAGGTCGCGGGCGATGGGCAGCGTCATGCCCACGATGCCGCCCTTGGAGGCCGAGTAGGCGGCTTGGCCCACCTGGGGAGGTTGTGGGGTTGTTTTGGGGGGCTCTGAGCCCCCCAATGGTCGCTACAAGGGTGAAGGGGGTGCTGACCTGCCCCTCGAAGGCGGCCACGCTGGCGGTGTTGACCAGGAGGCCGCGGTGGCCGTCGGCGTCGGGCGCGTTGCGGCTCATGAGCTGCGCGCTCAGGCGGATCACGTTGAAGGTGCCCACCAGGTTCACCTGGGCCGGATTTGGGGAGGGGGCTGTGGGCACCAGCCCCCAAAAACCGCTGGTACCTCCAGGGAATCCCCCCGTGCTGGGCTGGGGGCACCCCAAAGGTCTGCGGACACGGCACTGACCAGTTCATCCATACCACTGACCAGTTCAGCCACCCCATTGACCACAGACCCCCCACCCCACTGTCCAGGGACCCCACCCCGCTGTCCATGACCCCCATCCCGCTGTCCAGGGACCCCCACCCCTCCGTCCAGCCCCCCACGCCCCCACTCACGTTGATGACCCTCTGGAAGTCCTCCAGCTCGTGCACTTTGTCCTTTTTGCCGTTGTAGATCTTGACGGCGATGCCGATGCCGGCGCAGTTCACCACCAGGTCCAGACGCCCGAATTTCTCCCGGGTCAGGGCCAGCGCCGCCCCCACCTCCTCGGGGGATGTCACCTGGGGGCCACCGGGGTGGGGTCACCGCCCGTGGGGTCACGGTGGGTGTCACCCGTGGGGTCACGGTGGTCCCGAATCGAGGGGGGTGTCACCAGTGTGGGGGTCACGGTGGTCCCGGTGTCCCGGGGGGTGTCCCCGCGGTCCCGGTGTCCCGGGGGTGTCCCCACGGCCCCGGTGTCCCGGGGGTGTCCCCGCGGCCCCGGTGTCCCGGGGGGTGTCACCAATGGGAGGGTCACGGTGGTCCCGGTGTCCCGGGGGGTGTCCCCGCGGTCCCGGTGTCCCGGGGGGTGTCCCCACGGCCCCGGTGTCCCGGAGGTCTCCCCGCGGTCCCGGTGTCCCGGGGGTGTCCCCACGGCCCCGGTGTCCCGGGTCTGTCCCCACCGCGCTGACGGTACCGAAGCCCCCCGGTGCTCACGTCGGCGGCGGCGAAGGCGCAGCTCTCCCCGAGCTCCCGGGCCAGCTGAGCCCCGCCGGACCGGGGCAGGTCCAGCAGCACCGCCCGCGCCCCGCGCTCCACCAGCCGCTCCACCGTGGCCCGGCCCAGCCCGGAGCCGCCGCCGGTCACCAGCGCCACCATCCCCTGGGGGGACAGAGGGGTCAGCGAGGAGGGGAGACCCCCCCCAAATAATAAAACACCCCCGGGGAACGGGGAGGGGGGTCCCGGTACCTTCACGCTGCGAATCGCCGCCATCGCCGCCGTCCGGTGAATGCAGCGGGGGCGGGACCGGGAGGGAGGGGAGGGACCGGAGATAGACCCGGGAGGCACCGGGAGGGAGGGGAGGGACCGGGGGAGGACCTGGGGGGACACCGGGGGGGAGGGGAGGGATGGGGGAGGGACCGGGAGGCACCGGGGGAGGACCTGGGGGGACACCGGGGGGGAGGGATCGATGGGGGAGTGACCGGGGGAGGACCGGGGGGGACACCGGGTGACGGGGAGGGACCGACAGGGGGATCCCGGGGGGTGTCCGAGGCACCGGGGGGGGGTCAGGGGCGTCCGGAAGGGTCCCATAAATATTAGGGGGGGGTCCCGATCTCCTTTTCCTCCTCATCCCGGGGATTGTGAACCCCAAAATTGGGACCCCCGCAAAGGGCCAAGAGTGAGACATTTAACGAGAGGGGCACCAAGACCCCCCCCCAAAAAAAAAAGGGGGTGAGGACCCTGAGGCGACAAAATCCGCTCCCCACGGGGGGGGAGGTTTGGATCCCCCTCCCCACACACGAGACCCGGGGAGGGGGATGGGGGTCACCGGGGTCGGGTCAGCACGGGGGGGCCCCGCTGGTCCCCCCCACTTTGTCCCCTCCCAGCCCGGCCAGCGGCCAGGGTGTAAAGTTACCGGCGACCTTCCCGGGGGGCACCGCCAGCACCCGCCGGGGCCCCCCGAAATGGAGGAGAAATCCCCCAAAATCCCAGGTGCGAGGGGCAGGGGGTCCATTTTTGGGTGGGTGGGCGGGGGGGGGGGGCACAGAGGTGCTGTGAGAGGGAAAATCCCCCTCCAACCCACCCCATAGAGGGATTTCCCTTTTTAGGGCAGTTTTTTTAACCAAAATTGGGGTGCAGGAGGGATTTGGGGGTGCAAAAAGCGATTGGGGAAGGTCTGGGGGGGGGTTGGAATTTGAGGGGGGGCACAGAGGTGCCGTGAGGGGGAAAATCCCCCCCAAACACACCCCAAAGTGGGGATTTCCCCCTTCAGGGCAGGTTTTTCTACCCAAAATCGGGGTACAGGCGGAATTTGGGGGTACAAAACTGATTTTTTGGGGGGTAAAAGTGTTGTTCCCCCTCTGAAATGCCCCCCCAGCCTGCGTGCCTCAGTTTACCAACTGCCCCACCATGGTGATCCTGGTGGGGTTACCCGCCCGAGGCAAGACCTACATCTCCCGAAAACTCACCCGTTACCTCAACTGGATCGGCACCCCGACTCGCGGTCAGTGATTTTGGGGGGCGGGCAGAGGCACCCCAAAATATTTTGGGGTGTCTTAACCCCCCCCACCCACCCCACAGTGTTCAACGTGGGTGAGTACCGCAGAGAAGCCGTCCCCAACTATAAAAATTACGAATTTTTCCGCCACGATAACCCCGAGGGGGTGGAAATCCGCAGGTTAGATTTGGGGAAAAAGGGGGGTGGGATTTTTTGGGGTGTATTTGAGGCAGTTGCACCCCAAAAAAATTTTTAGGCACTGCGCTCTGGCCGCCCTGAAGGATGTTCGTGCTTACCTGAGCTCTGAGGAGGGGCAGGTGGCGGTAAGAGACCCCCGAAAATCCCCCCAAAAATAAAAATGAACCCCTGCATGGGCAAACTTCACCCCAAATATTTTGGGGGGGTTCAAATTTCTCCCCCCACCCCCCAAAAAAAAAAATAAAAATAAAAAAGGTGTTTGATGCCACCAACACCACGCGGGAACGGCGGGAGGTGATCCTGCAGTTCGCCAAGGAGAACGGGTACAAGGTAGGATTTGGGGGGTCGGCAGGAATTTTGGGGGTCCTGAGGAATTTTGGGGTTCGTGAGGAATTTCGGGGGGGTTTTGAGGAATTCTGGGGGGTTTTTGAGGAGTTTTGGGGGGGTTTTGAGGAGTTTTGGGGTGGCCATGAGGAATTTTGGGGGAGTTTATGGGGGGGGTGCTGCTTGGGGTGGGGTCTTGGGGGGGTGGAAAAATTTTGGGGGTGCCCACAGGATGAGGGGGTGACGCTGTTTTGGGGTGTCACAGTGCGGGGAGGGGTGGTGGCACCAATTTGGGGGTGTCACAGCACGGGGAGGTGACACTTTTGGGGTGTCACCGGTCCCCCCACCCCAGGTCCTGTTCGTGGAGTCCATCTGTGACGACCCCACCATCATCGAGGAGAACATCAAGGTGAGACCCTGGTGGGGAGGGGACAAATGGGACCCAGAGGTGACAATTGGGGCCGGGGGGTGACAGCTGGAACCTGGAGGTGACAACATGGGCTGGGAGGTGACAGCTGGGGCCTAAAGGTGACAACAAGGACCTGGAAGTGACAACAAGGACCCAGAGGTGACAGTGGGGACCCGGAGGTGACAACATGGGCTGGGAGGTGACAGCTGGGGCCTAAAGGTGACAACAAGGACCTGGAAGTGACTATTGGGACCCAGAGGTGACAACAGGAACCTGGAGGTGACAACATGGGCTGGGAGGTGACAGCTGAGGCCTAAAGGTGACAACAAGGACATGGAAGTGACAACAGGAACCTGGAGGTGACAACAGGGACCAGGAGGTGACAAGAGGTACCCAGAAGTGACAGCTGGGGCTGGGAGGTGACAATTGGGACCCAGAGGTGACAATTGGGACCTGGAGGTGACAATTGGGACCCAGAGGTGACAGCAGGGACCCAGAGGTGACAGCCAGGGCCAGGTGCACCCCCCAAAACCCCGCTGTCCCCCGACCCCGCAGCAAGTGAAGCTGAGCAGCCCCGACTATAAGGGCCGCGCGCAGGACGAGGCCGTGGCCGATTTCCTGAAGCGCATCGAGTGCTACAAGGCCACCTACGAGCCCCTGGACGATGAGCTGGACAGGTGACCCCCACCCCAAACCCCCCCAGCGCCCCCCCAGACCCGCCCTGACCGGGGTGTCCCCCCAAAATCCCGCAGCGCCCTGTCCTACATCAAGATCTTCGACGTGGGCGTGCGGTACCTGGCGAACCGCGTGCAGGGCCACGTGCAGAGCCGCACCGTCTATTACCTGATGAACATCCACGTCACGCCCCGAACCATCTACCTGAGCCGCCACGGCGAGAGCCAGCTCAACCTGCGGGGCCGCATCGGGGGGGACTCGGGGCTGTCCCCCCGGGGGCAGCAGGTGGGTTAGAGCGGGACAGGGGTGAAGGGACACACCTGGGGAGGGTCAGAGCAGGACAGGTGTGAAGGGACACACCTGGGGGACATGGACATGTCCCCTCATGGGTACCAGGTGGGGTCAGAGCCACCTCAGCCTGCAGGGACACACCTGGGGCTGTTCCCCCGTGGGATCAGAGCCCCCAGGTGTGCAGGGACACACCTGGGGATGTCCCCTCGTGGGGTCAGAGCCACCTCAGCCTGCAGGGACACACCTGGGGCTGTTCCCCCGTGGGGTCAGAGCCCCCCAGGTGTGCAGGGACACCTCCCACCTGTCCCAGTACGCGCAGGCGCTGGCCCGGTTCATCGGCAGCCAGGACATCGGCGAGCTGAAGGTGTGGACCAGCCACATGAGGAGAACCATCGAGACGGCCGAGGCGCTGGGCGTGCCCTACGAGCAGTGGAAGGCCCTCAATGAGATCGACGCCGTGAGCCACACCCCGTTTTTGTGGGGATTTTGGGGGGTGGGGACACCCCAAATTAACCCCTCAAAGCCCCCCAATGCTGCTGTCCCTCCCACAGGGGGTCTGCGAGGAGATGACCTACGAGGAGATCCAGGAGCGCTACCCCAAGGAGTTGGCGCTGCGGGACCAGGACAAGTACCGCTACCGCTACCCCAAGGGCGAGGTAACCCCCGAAAACCCCCAAAAATCCCCCAAAAATCCCCAAAAATGGGGGGCAGAGGTTTGGGACACCCCCTAAAGCCTCTCGGCAGTCCTACGAGGACCTGGTGCAGCGGCTGGAGCCGGTGATCATGGAGCTGGAGCGGCAGGAGAACGTCCTGGTCATCTGCCACCAGGCTGTGATGCGCTGCCTGCTGGCATATTTCCTGGACAAGAGCGCAGGTGACAGCGGGGACGGCTGGGGACACACCTGGGGACAACTGGGGACAGCTGGGGGACAGCCGGGGACAGCTGGGAACAGTTGGGGACAGTTGGGGACACACCTGGGGACAGCCAGGGGACAGCTGGGGACAGTTGGGGACAGCCAGGGATGGTTGGGGACACACCTGGGGACAGTTTGGGACAGTTGGGAATAGTTGGGGACACACCTGGGGACAGTTGGGGACAATTGGGGGACAGCCGGGGACAACCAGGGACAGCTGGGGACAGCCAGGGATGGCTGGGGACACACCTGGGGACAGTTGGGGAAACACCTGGGGACAGCTGGGGACAGTTGGGGATGGTTGGGGACAACCAGGGACGGTTGGGGACACACCTGGGGACATTTGGGGACAGCCCAGAGCTGCCGTGCCCACCTCAGCTCTCCGGAACCCCCTCCCCAGATGAGCTGCCCTACCTCAAGTGTCCCCTGCACACGGTGCTGAAACTGACCCCCGTGGCCTACGGTGAGTGGGGTCACCCCAAAAACGGGACTGTCCCCCCCAGAGCGGGGCCAGAAATTGGGGATCAATCCCCTAAAAAGGGGAATTGTGTCCCTCACAGAATTTGGGACAAAGTGCCCCAAAAACGGGACTGTCTCCCCCAGAGTGCTTCCCCAAAATGGGGACAATTCCCTCCAAAAAGGGGATTTGTGTCCCTCCTAAAATTTGGGACAAAGTGCCCCAAAAATTGGACTGTCCCCCAAGACTGGCTCCAGAGAATGGGAACAAATCCCCCTAAAAAGGGGACAATTCTCCCTAGAGGAGACCCAGCAGAAAATGGGGAAAAACACCCCAAAATAACCCAAGAATAACCCCAATATCCCACCTGAAAAAGGGGACAATCCCCCCCAAAAAATGATTGTTCCCCCTGTGTCTCACCCCCAAAATTGGGACAATCCACCCCGAAAAGGGACTGTTCCCCGTGTCCCACCCCAAAATTGGGACAATCCCCCCAAAAACCGCTCCCTTCTTCCCCTGGACCAGGCTGTGAGGTCGAGCCCATCTTCCTCAACATCGAGGCAGTGAACACCCACCGGGCACGACCCCAGGTCAGAGCCCCCATCCCCAAATCCACCCCAAAAAGCGGGTGCAGAGCTCATTAACCCCCCCCAAATAACTGAGGGGGTGTTAAATGTTGGGGAGATTCCCCCAAAACCCCCGTTTTCACCCCACAGAATGTCAACATCAACCGCACCGCAGCCGACGCCCTCAACACCGTCCCTGAGCACTTCTGAGGGGTCCCTTGGGGAAAAGGGGAGCCCCCACCCCAAAATTAAACCTTGCACAACCAAGCACCGAGCCTGAAAATTGGGGGGGCTGCAAACCAATGGGCTGCCTTTATTTTTTTTGGGGGGGGATCGGGTCAGGTTGTGGCCTTGTTGGCCTCGCTGTACTGGCTCGCCCAAAATTTGGGGTCCTTGCCCTGCATCTGAATGGAAGAAAAACAGGGGAGGGGGCATCAAATTGAGCCCTGGGAGCCCCCAAAAAATCAGAGATGCCCCCCAAAAGCACGGCCTCACCTTGGCCACGAAGTTCAGCACGTCCTTCTTGGAGGTTTCCTTCTCTGCCCGCGGCCCCCACTGGTACTTGAATTCGGGGGGGTCCGTCAGGGGGATGGCCGTGGTCTCCAGGTACCTGCACAGGGCTGGTGGTGACCCCTCCCCGCAGGTTTTGGGGTGCACAGGGGTGTTTTGGGGGCTGTCCAGCGTTGCCCTGACCCCGTGAGGGACCCCTGGAGCCACGGGGCGCGGGGCTGCGGGTGTTGCTCTGCGGTGTGGTATAAACAGCCCGGCTGAGGCTGGCGCCGAGGCCGCTCTGGGCACACCGACCATGGGGACCCCCCGTTTGCACCCCAAATTCCGCCCCGGCGGCCCCCCACTCACTTCTGCCGCACAAACTCCTCCGCCACCAGCTTGCGGACGTCCCCGAAGACGCTGTGCTGCTTCCTGAGGAGGGGGGCTAGTGAGGGGTGGCACTGAGCAGCCCACCCCTCCCGGGGGTCCCCACCCGTGCCCTACCCGGGGTAGACACGGAGCAAGTGCAGGAATTCCCACAGAGCACCTGGAAAGAAAAAGGGGGTGTCAGTGAGTGGGGTGCAAAGGGAAAAGTGGGGGACGGGGTGGGGGGTTTGGGGAGAACTCACTGTCTTTGACCGAGTTGCCCTTCATGAAGATGAAGCTGAGGATGACTAAGAGGAGACCCATCTTCTCCTTCTCCTTGTCCCTGAGGCATACACCGGGGTGTCAGCCCTGTGGGACTTGTGTCCCCCCTAAAACTGGGGACAAAGTGCCCCAAAAAGGGACTGTCCCCCCAGAAACCCTCCCCAAAATGGCAACAATTTCCCCTAAAAAGGCAACCTGTGTCCCTCCTAAAACTGGGGACAAAGTGCCCCAAAAAGGGACTGTCCCCCCAGAAACCCTCCCCAAAATGGGGACAATTTCCCCTAAAAAGGCAACCTGTGTCCCTCCTAAAATTGGGGGGAAAGTGCCCCAAAAAGGGACTGTCCCCCAAGAAACCCTCCCCAAAATGAGGACAATTCCCCCCAGAGGAGACCCAGCATAAAATGGGGACAAACACCCCAAGAGACCCCAAAAGACCCTAAGAATAACCCCAGTATCCCACCTGAAAAGGGGGAGAATCCCCCCCAAAAATGGACTGTTCCCCATGTCCCACCCAAAAATAGAGACAATCCCCCCAAAAATGGACTGTTCCCCCGTGTCTCACCCAAAAATGGGTACAATCCCCCCAAAAAGGGACTGTTCCCCAAATCCACCCCAAATTTGGGGACAATCCCCCCAAAAAGGGACTGTTCCCCCTGTGTTTCACCCAAAAATGAGGAGAATCCCCCCAAAAAGGGACTGCTCCCCGTGTCAGCCGTGTGGGACACGCTGATGGGGTTCCCCACACCTGGAATCACCCAGGGGTGCACCCAGGGGTGCTGCATCCCCTCACCTGCACAGCTGCTCGCCCTCGGCACAGGGCAGGTTATTGATGAGGACGTAGATGTGGCGTTTGGCGTCGATCTCCACCAGCTGCAGCCCAAAAACCTGCGGGAGGACGAGGGTTAATCCAAGGGTTAACCCCCCCAAAACCTTCCCTTTCCCTCCTGCCCCCACCTCCTGCAGGGTCCTGTCCGCCCTCCTGATGATTTCCGAGTAGGCATCCCTGTATTCCCGGATTATGTTCTTCAGGATGTCTGTGGAAAACAGGCAGGGAACGCTGAGAGAGGTTGGAGCTCTGAGCCAGCAAGGATTTAGGGGTTTAAACACCGTGGAAACGCACCTGCCCTCTTGATAGGAATCTTCTTCTGGTCCTTGACGAGCAGGAACTGCACCAGCTCACTCACCTGTGGGGAAGGAGCAGGGAAGGCCGAGGGCGGGCTGATATCAAAAGGAGGCAGAGACGGGACTCCGGCAGCGGGTAGAGAGGGGATCACCGCAATCCACCTTCTGGTTCAGCTGCTCCTGGGAGCGCCGCTCCACCTGCGTCGGGATGGAATCATCCTCCCCGTCGAGCAGCTGAGGGGAAACGACAGGAAAAGCGGGGGAAGTTGATGGCAGAGAATGGGAGCAGCCATGAGAGTAAATGAGGGGGGAACGGGGGTGTGGGGGAGCAGCCCCTCACCTGAGAGCAGCCGAGCCCTTTGCTGCGCTTCCGCTGGGACATTCCTCACAGCAGCTCTGAGAGGAAAATAAGCACCGGCTGGGCTAAAACCTCCACCAGAGCACCCCTAAGGCCGCCCCGCGCGTTCCACCCTCAGCAAGGCCGCAGAAACCCCATCCAAGGCCCGGACAACGACCCGAGACACGAACCGCCACCGACGGCGCTCCGCCCGCGACTGCGCCGGCCCCGCCCACACCCTCCGACCCCACCCGCACAGCCCCGCTTCCCATTGGTCCAGCCGCTACTCGCCCCGCCTACCATCCCAACCCCGCGTCGCGATTGGCCGAGAGCCAGAGTTCGCCCCGCCCCCGGCTCGCGCCGCGCGAGACTCGCGCTCCTCCCCCCGCCCCCCCCACCTGAGGGGGCGAAAAAGGCGGGAAAAGAGCGGCGCGCGCGGCCCCCACCCCGCTAGGCCACGCCTACTTCCGGGTAAGCCGCGTCCGGTTGCCGTGGTAACCTTTTTTTAAACAGGAAGAGACGAGCGGAAGCGGAAGAGGCGCCATGAAGCTGCTGACCCACAACCTGCTGAGCTCCCACGTGCCGGGGCTGCGGCCCGGGGGCGGTTTCCCGCTGCGCATCGAGGTGGGGGCTCGGGGGGCACCCCGGGCACCGGGAACGGCCGGGGGGACGCTGCCAGTCCCGCCCCCCGCCGTTAGCGCTGTCCCCGGTACCGTTACCGGTGCCCCCGTTACCGGTTCCCAGCTTCCTCCCCGTTCCCCTGACACTGCCGGGGCTCCGCTCTCTGTCTCCTTGTTCACCTCCCATCACCTCCGTTACCTCCCCCGTTACCCCCGGTAACGCCTCCGTTAACGCCCGGTAATTTCTCCCGTTGCCCTCAATAAATCTCCCGTTAAACCTCCCGTTATCGGCCTCGTTCCCCGTTTGTTAATCCTTTTAATCCTCTCCCGTTATCCCAGTTTCCTCCCGTTATCCCAGTCCCCGTTATCCCAGTCCCCGTTATCCCGGTTCCCTCCCGTTAACGCCCCGCTCCCCCCGGTTCGCTCTTCCTCCCCGTTAACCCCCGTTAATTCCCCGTTACCCTCATTACCCACCGCTCATTCCCGCCATTAATCCCCGCCCGAACCCCGTTGTTCCCTCCCGTTAACCCCCCCGTTATCCCCCGTTCCCCCCGGCCCGGTGCCCCCCGGTAACGGCCCCGGTGCCCGCAGGCCGCCGAGGTTCGGGTCCGCCCGGTGCCGTTCAACGCCGCCTTCGTGTCCCGCCTGGTGCCGCGGCTGCGCTGGGACGCGCTGCGGGAGGCGGCGGAGAGCGTGAGCGGGGACCGGGAACGGGAACGGGAACCGGGAATGGGGACGGGAACCGGGAATGGGGACGGGAACCGGGGAACGAGGGGAAACGGGAACCGGGAACGGGGACGGGAACCGGGAACGGGGAACCGGGAACGGGAACGGGGACGGGGACGGGGGGGGACGGGAACCGGGAACGGGAACCGGGGACGGGAACCGGGAATGGGAACCGGAACGGGAACCGGGAACGGGAACCGGGAATGGGAACGGGAACCGGGAACCGGGAACGGGAACGGCAGGGGATGGGAACCGGGAACGGGAACTGGGAACGGGAACCGGGAACGGGAAACGGGAACGGGAACCGGGGACGGGAACGGGAACGGGGACGGGAGTTGGGGGCAGTTTTGGGGGTCCTGGGGGGGATTTTGGGGGGAGTTTGGGGCAGTTTTTGGGGTCTGGAAGGGAATTTTGGTTTCTGGGGGGGATTTTGGGGGTCTGGGATTCCCCTCTGACCCCTCCCCCTCCCCACTTTGTGCCCTCCAAAGTTGGGGCGCCCCTCGGAGCTGCCCCCCGAGCCCACCCCCGGCTACGAGGACGACGAGGAATTCCTGCGCCGCCTCCACCACGTCCTGCTCGAGGTCAGGACCCCCAAAACCCCTTTGGGGGGAGGTTCCTGAATTTTGGGGACCCCCCCTGACCCCCAAATTTCCCCCCAAACCGCAGGTGGAGGTGCTGGAGGGGTCCCTGCAGTGCCCGGACTCGGGGCGGCGCTTCCCCATCTCCAGGGGGGTCCCAAATCTGCTCCTGACCGAGGATGAAGCCTGAGGGGGGCGTTGGGACCCCCAAATCCGTTTGGGGGGGTCCCCAAAATGGGGCTGAGCCTCTCGCATCGAGGCAGGATCGGCGGGAAAACCCCGAATTCCCACGGTTGTACCCCAAAATCGGGGCTGAGATTTCAGCGATGTTAAAGCGGTGGTGGGCGTGGTTTGAGCAGCCTCATTTGCATAGGGGTGTGGCCACCGCAACGCCCCTCCCCTATGCAATTTGAGAATGTGCTTATTTGCATTTTGAGCGGGAATTGTTTTGTTTGCATAACGGGAGAGGAATTTTCCCTTTTTTCCTCCCAGATTCTCTTTTCTTCTCTCTAAACTTCTTCTTCCTTCCCAAACTTCCCAGTTTTGCCATAAATCCTTTTATTTTCTTGGAATGTCAGCGTTATTTTTTTCCCCAAACCTTCTTTTTATCTCAAAATCCTCCAATTTTGCCCTCCTTTGTCCCGCTTCCCTCCCTTGTTCCCCAAAATCCGGATTTTACCCCAAAACCTCAACTTTTTGCCTTCAGTTTTTTATATTTTTCCATCACATCTTTTTTTGTGCCCTAACCCCCTCCTTTCCCCCCCAAATCTTTCCTTTCTATTCCAAAACCCTTGTTTTTCCCAAAATCCCATCTCTTTTCCATATGTTGTGGCTTGTTGTATTTGTAATTTTCCCCATCAATTTAATAAAAACTTCTCTTTTTTTGCCCGATATTGGGCCAAAATCGCCTCTTTTGCTCTCTTTGAGGATCCTCTCGGGAAAATCCTTCGGGATGGAGGGAACGGGGCTGTGTGAGGAGGGAATTTTGGGACAACATGGAGGCATCCACATGAGCGGGGAAACCTCAGAGTGGCTCGGAGCCGCTGTTTGGGAATTCGGGAATCTCGGGGATGAACCCGGAGGTGTCCCTGGGGTCACCTGGAGCCTTTTCCGGGTGTCCCTGGGGTCCCCTGGAGCCTTTTCCAGGTGTCCCCGGGGTCACCTGGAGCCTTTTCCAGGTGTCCCGGCTCACCTGGGAGGACCCAGCGGGCCCTTGGAGGACCCAGCGGGCCCTTGGAGGACCCGGCTCGTCTCTATGGTCGGGGAGCGCCGCGCGTCTCGATGGTTCCGCGCGGGGCGCCGCCGGATGTGACGTCAGCGCGCAGCGGCTGAGGCGGGAGCGGCGGTTGGAGCGGCCCGAGGGGACGGTGAGGGGGGGAGGGGGACCGGGAGGGGACAAAGGGGACAGGGAGGGGACAGAGGGGACCGGGAGGGGACAGGGAGGGCACCGGGAGGGGCGGGAAGGGCCGGGAAGGGAGGAAGGGGAGGGGCGAGATGGGCCCGAGGGGCGGGACGGGGCGGGCGAGTCTGTGAGGGGAGGGAGGGCCGGGGGTGGCCCCTCAGTGTCCCCCCGGTGTCCCCTTAGTGCCAACTCAGTGTCCCCTTAGTGTCCCCTCCGTGTCCCCTCATTGTCCCCTTAGTGCCACCTCACTGTCCCCTCAGTGCCACCTCTGTCCCCTCAGTGTTCCCTCCGTGTCCCCCCATTGTCCCTCCATTGTCCCCTCATTGTCCCCTTAGTGCCACCTCAGTGTCCCCTCATTGTCCCCTCATTGTCCCCTTAGTGCCACCTCAGTGTCCCCTCAGTGCTCCCTCACTGTCCCCTCAGTGTCCCCTCATTGTCCCCTCACTGTTCCCTCAGTGCCACCTCAGTGTCCCCTCATTGTCCCCTCATTGTCCCCTTAGTGCCACCTCAGTGTCCCCTCAGTGCTCCCTCACTGTCCCCTCAGTGCCACCTCATTGTCCCCCCATTGTCCCACCATTGTCCCCTTAGTGCCACCTCAGTGCTCCCTCTGTGTCCCCTCAGTGTCCCCTCATTGTCCCCTCATTGTCCCCTTAGTGCCACCTCAGTGTCCCCTCACTGTCCCCTCAGCATCCCCTCATTGTTCCCCCAGTGTCCCCTCACTGTCCCCTCAGTGCCACCTCAGTGTCCCCTCAGTATCCCCTGGGTGTCCCATGAGCGTCTCTGGTGTCCCCATGTCCCCTCAATGTCCCCTGAGTGTCCCCGTGTCCTGGTGTCCCCATGTCCCCTCAGTGTCCCCTGAGTGTCCCCTCCATGTCCTGAGTGTCCCATGTCCCCTGAATGTCCCCTGACTGTCCCCAGGCGCCATGTCCTCGACGTCACAGAAGCACCGGGACTTCGTGGCGGAGCCGATGGGGGAGAAGCCCGTGGGGAGCCTGGCGGGGATCGGGGACGTGCTGGGCAGGAAGCTGGAGGAGAAGGGCTTCGACAAGGTGGGCTGGCACCCTGGGGACATTGGGGACACTGGGGACACTTGGGGACACTGAGGGACAGCGAGGACAGCGAGGACAGCAGGGACACCTGGGGACATTGGGGACACTTTGGGACACTGAGGGACCTTGGAGACAGCAGGGAACGGGTTTGGACGAGTGGGGACACTGAGGAAGGGCTCGGGGACATTTGGGGACAGCCTTGGGGACAATCAGGGGTGATGTGGGGACAAGGGGAGGGGGCACAGGGGGGACACGGAGTGAGGGGGGTGTGGGGACACAGGGAGGGTGTCACTGTCACCAGCGGGGTTTGGGGACACAGGGAGGGTGTCACTGTCACCAGCGGGGTTTGGGGACACAGGGAGGGTGACAGTGACCCCTGGCAGTGTCCCCACGCCCCGGTGACACCGCTGTCCCCTCCTGTCCCCCCGGCAGGCGTACGTGGTGCTGGGGCAGTTCCTGGTGCTGCGCAAGGACGAGGAGCTGTTCCGGGAGTGGCTGAAGGAGACGTGCGGGGCCAACGCCAAACAGAGCCGCGACTGCTCGGGCTGCCTGCGCGAGTGGTGCGACGCCTTCCTCTGAGCCCCTCCCCAAAAACGGCACCCCGAAACCCCCCCAGCCCCTCCCTGCGCCCCAAAACCCCCCCAGCCCCTCCCTGCACCCCAAATCCCATCCCTGCACCCCACATCCCATCCCCGCGCCCCCAAAATCCCCCAAACTCCGCCGAGCTCCGGCTGCCGGGCGCTCCTTGGAGGGGCTGGGGGCTCTCCAAAATCATCCTGGGGGACCCCCAAAGTTCCTCAAGGACCCCAACACCAGCTGTGGGGACCCCAAAACCACCTCTGGGGATTCCAGAACCACCCCAGGGACCCCCCAGACCATCTCTGTGGAGCTCAAAACCCACTCAGAGACCCCAAAACCACCTCTGGGGATCCAAAAATTCACCCAGAGATCCCAAAATCAGCTCTGGGGACCCCAAAACCACCCCAGGGACCCCAAAACTCACCCAGAGATCCCAAAACCACCTCTGGGGACCCCAAAACCACCTCTGGGGATCCCAAAATTCACCGAGGGATCCCAAAATCAGCTCTGGGAACCCCAAAACCACCCCAGGGACCCCGAAACCGCCTCTGGGGACCCCAAAACTTCCCCAATCTTCCCCAACCCCTCTCCCCCACACCTATGGGACCCCCAAGCCGGTGCTGCCACCCCCAAAACCCATCCCGGGGGGGGTCCCACGGTGCCCCGATCACCCCAAAATCACCTGGGGGGGGCTGAGGGGGTCCCCACCTCCCCCTCCCCCCCCACCGGGTGGGATTTTGGGGTGTCGCCCCGGCAGGGAGGTTCGTGTTCATTTGGGGTGCCCCTCCCCCCGTCATTAGTGTTACTTTGGGGTGCCCCCACCCCACCCCCCCAGCGTGGGGGGGGGTCTGTGTTGTTTCGGGGGTGCCCCCCCGAGTTTGTTTCTAAACTGATTTTCTAAACAATAAAGGTTTTGCTGTGCTGCAGCTGCACATGTCCTGGGATTTGGGGGGGCCTGGGAGCAGAATTTTGGGGTTTGGGGGCAGAATTTTGGTGTTGAGGGGAGGACATGGGGGTTGGAGGCAGGATTTGGGGGTTGGGGGCAGAATTTTGGGGTTGGGGGCAGAATTTGGGGGTTGGGGGCAGAATTTGGGGGGCCCGGAGAAGATCTGGGCCCGGGGTCCTCCAGAGCAGACGAGTTTGACCTCCGAGCGGCCAGAGCGGAGTCCTCCAGAGCAGACG
This sequence comes from Taeniopygia guttata, assembly GCF_048771995.1. Lineage (NCBI taxonomy): Eukaryota > Metazoa > Chordata > Aves > Passeriformes > Estrildidae > Taeniopygia > Taeniopygia guttata. Next base: position 211,360 of record NC_133056.1, read on the forward strand.
AGTTTGACCTCCGAGCGGCCAGAGCGGAGTCCTCCAGAGCAGACGAGTCGCCGCTCCCGGAGCAGCGAGCGCAGCCGGAGCGGCCCCGCGGGGCGGTCACTTCCGGGTGGCGGCGGCAGTGGCGGGAGGGTTCGAACATGGCCGCGGCCGCCGCCGCCGCCATCTCCTCCGCCTCCTCCGCCTCCTCCGCCTCCTCCGCCTCCGCCGCCTCCTCCGCCTCCTCCCGGCGCCGCCGCCGCCCCCGCGGCCACCCCAACCCGCTGTTCGCCCGCTGGCTCCGGGAGTGGCGGGACGAGGCGCAGGGCACCTGGGCGAGGGGCACCTATGAGAGGGTGGGTGTGGGGGGGGGGGGCCCGGTTGGATTTTGGGGTCCCCAGGTGTGTTTTGGGGTCCCCAGGTGGGTGATTTTGGGGTCCCCAGGTGTGTTTTGGGGTGCCCAGGTGTGTTTTGGGGTGCCCAGGGGGCCGATTTTGGGGTTCCCGGGTGGATTTTGGGGTTTCTGGGTGGGGTTTTAGGGGTCTCCAGGTGAGTTTGGTGGGTCTGGGGTCTCTGGGTAGGAGATTTTGGGGTGCCCAGGTGTGTTTTGGGCTCTCCAGGTGTGTCTCAGGTGTATTTTGGGTACCCCCAGGTGTAGCCAGGTGTATTTCAGGTTCCCCAGGTGTATCCCAGGTGTGTTTTAGATCCCCCAGGTGTGTCTCAGGTGTATTTTGGGTACCCCCAGGTGTATCTCAGGTGTACCCAGGTGTGTCTCAGGTGTGTTTTGGGTACCCCCAGGTGTACCCAGGTGTGTCTCAGGTGTATCTGAGGCCCCCCAGGTGTACCCCAGGTGTATTTTGGGTTCCCCAGGTGTATCCCAGGTGTGTTTTGGGTTCCCCAGGTGTATCCCAGGTGTGTCTCAGGTGTGTCTCAGGTGTACCCCAGGTATATTTTGGGCCCCCCAGGTGTACCCAGGTGCGTTTCCCCCCAGGCCCTGCGCTCGCTCTCCCGGTTCCCGCTCCCGCTCCCTTCCGGCCGTGCCGCCGCCATCTTGCAGCACTTTGGCCCCGCCCTCTGCGCCCGCCTCGACCAACGGCTGCGCCAGCACCGCCGCGGTGGGCGGGGCCTGAATGGGTGGGGCCGGTGGGTGGGGCCTAAATGGGTGGGGCAGTGGGTGGGTGTGGCCTATGAGGGTGTGGCATTGATAGAGGTGGCGGGGTTTTGGTGGTGGGTGTGGCCTGATCGATCTGTTTTGCGTACTAATTTGCATCTCATTTGCATGCCGCAGAGCAGGGCCTCCCCGCCACGCCCCCTCGGCAGGAGCGGCCCCCAGCCCTGCCCCCAGCCCCGCCCACAGTGAGTCCTTCCCTCACCCCTCCCCCACCCCACCCCCCCCACCGAGGGGGGGAGGGGCAGCAGAGGCCACGCCCCAATCTCTGCCCCTCCCCCCCATCTCCAGCGCCGCCCTCGCCCTCCAGTGCCCCCCGGGCAGGTGCCCCCGCAGCGCCCTCTGGCGGAGCAGGACGAGAACTGCGCCCCCTCCCCCCCCTTGTGAGCGCTGGGGGGGTTGGGGACACTTTGGGGGGTTTGGGGACACTTTTGGGGGGGTTGGGGACACTTGGGGACACTTTAGGGGGTTGGGGACACTTGCGGACACTTTGGGAACAATTTGGGGGCCCTTTGTGGGGTTTGGGGACACTTGGGGACACTTTTAGGGGGTTGGAGACACTTTGGAGGGCTTGGGGACATTTGGGGACACTTTGTGGGGTTTGGAGACACTTGGGGACACTTTGGGGACATTTGGGGGGGTTTGGGGACACTTTGGGGGAGTTTGGGGACACTTTGGGGGAGTTTGGGGACACTTTGTGGGGTTTGGAGACACTTGGGGACACTTTGGGGACATTTGCGGGGGTTTGGGGACACTTTGGGGGAGTTTGGGGACACTTTGGGGGATTTGGGAACACTTTAGGGGTTTGGGGACACTTGGGGACATTTCAGGAGGTTTGGGGACACTTTGGGGTGTTTGGGGACATTTTGGGGACACTTCGGGGTGTTTGGGACACTTGGGGACACTTTGTGGGGGGGTCTCGGCCCTTGGGGACACCGGAGGTGACTTTGGGGTCCCCCAGGGGTGACCCCGAGCAGGAGTTGGAGCTGAGGCCCGGCCAGTTCGACATCGTCCTGTGCGCCGACGTCACCGAGGCCAACGGGTGCCCGTCCCTGTCACCCCCTGTCCCCTCGTGTCCCCTCCCCTGGGACGTGTCCCTGTGTCACCCATGATGTGTCCCCAAAGTCCCCCATGTCCCCGTGTCCCCTGTGACATGTCCCCAATGTCCCCAACGCCCCCAATGTCCCCAACATTCCCAATGTCCCCAGTGTCCCCAATGTCCCCATGACCCCATGACGTGTCCCCGTGACCCTATAACATGTCCCCGATGTCCCTGTTTCCCCAATGTCCCCACACCAGTGATGTGTCCCCAATGTCCCCTCTGTCCCCGCTGTCCCCACACCGGTGACGTGTCCCCGCTGTCCCCAATGTCCCCAATGTCCCCAGTGTCCCCATGTCCCCCATAACATATCCCCAACATCCCCAATGTCCCCAATGCCCCCAATGTTCCTAAATGTCCCTGATGTCCCCAACGTCCCCGGTGTTCCCCAATGTCCCCACACAGTGACACGTCCCCAATGTCCCCACCCCGGGGACGTGTCCCCGTGTCCCCCGTGTCCCCACCCCGGTGACACCCTGCACTGTCCCCAGCCCGTCCGGGGGGCTCCCGGCCCTGCTGCGCTCTCGGGGGGTTCCGGTGCTGCTGCGGCGCCTCCCGGTGGGCGACTTCCTGTGGGTGGCGCGCGAGAAGGACCCGCCCACAGGTGGGTGGGGCCTGGGTGACCACGCCCCCAATGCTGGGTGTGGCCGAGGGGGCGTGGCCTGATTGGGTGGGGCACTTTAGTGGGTGTGGTCATCACTAATGGGTGTGTCCACGCTGTGACCACGCCCTCTGGGTGGGTGGAGCCATGTACTGACCACGCCCTCCAATTGGGTGTGGTCAGTGGGGGCGTGGCCAAATCCAGACTCCGCCCATTAAGGTGTGATGGGTGTGGCACTGTGGGTGGGGCCAATGTGGGCATTGTCTGAGTGGGTGTGACCCCGCTGGCCACGCCCCCAGGCCACGCCCCGCGGGAGTTGGCGCTGGAGGTGGTGGTGGAGCGGAAATCGGCGGCGGATTTGGGGAACAGCATCCGGGACGGGCGGTACCGCGAGCAGAAGGTGGGGCCGGGCACGGGGGGCACTGGGACGGACTGGGGGGCACTGGGAGCGGGTCTGGGGGTACTGGGAGGGACTGGGAGGGATTGGGGGGCACTGGGAGCGGGTCTGGGGGCACTGGGAGGGACTGGGACGGACTGGGGGGTAACTGGAGGTAACTGGGAGGTAACTGAGACAGACTGGGGTAACTGGGAGGGACTGGGAGGTAACTGGGAGGTAACTGGGATGAACTGGGATGAACTGGGCCGCACTGGTGTGCCGCAGTTCCGGCTGTGCCGCTCGGGGCTGCGCTGTCCCGTTCTCCTCCTGGAGGAGCCACGGGAGGGGGAGGCGCTGCCCCTCCCCCTGCCCACCCTGCGCCAGGCGGCCGCCAACAGCCAGGTACCCCCTGAGACCCCTCGCCAAATTCCACTGAGACCCCTGAGACCCCTCCCCTAAATCCACAGAGACCTCTCCCCAAAATCCAGGTACCCCCCAGACCCCTCCCCTAAATCCACAGAGACCTCTCCCCAAAATCCAGGTCTTGGGGGGGGGAGATTTTGGGGGTCCTGGGGGTGTTTTTGGGGGGGGTCACGGTGGGATTTGGGGGTCCTGGAGGGGAGTTGATGGGTCCCGGGGGTGTTTTGGGGGGGATTTGTGGGTCCCCAGTAGATTTGGGGGTCCCAGGGAGGATTTTGAGGGTCCCAGGGGTGTTTTGGGGGTCCCGGGTGTGTTTTTGGGGCTCCCGGGGGTATATTGGGGGTCCCGGGGGTATTTTGGGGGTGTTTTAGGGGGTCTCAGGTGTGTTTTTGGGGCTCCCGGGGGTTTTTTGGGGGTCCCAGGGGTATTTTGGTGCTCCCGGGTGTGTTTTTGGGGGGCTCCCGGGGGTCTCGGGCACTCAGACCCCTCCCCAGGTGGTGGACGGACTCTTCGTGGTGCGCACCAGAGACCCCCAAGACTCGGCCGCGTATTTGGGGGCGCTGGGGGAGCAGCTGAGGAGGAGATTTGGGGTGAGGGGGGTTTGGGGGGGGGTTTGGGGGGGAGGGGGCTGGGGGGGCTGTGGGGGGAGGGGCAGGGGGGAGGTAAAGGGGGGAAAAGGGGGGAAATTTGGGGGGGGTCACGGGAAGGATTTGGGGGGGGTCACGGGAAGGATTTGGGGGGTCACAGGAAGGATTTGGGGGGTCACGGGAAGGATTTGGGGGGGTCACGGGAAGGATTTGGGGGGTCACGGGAAGGATTTGGGGGGGGTCACGGGAAGGATTTGGGGGGTCACGGGAAGGATTTGGGGGGGGTCACGGGAAGGATTTGGGGGGACATTTGGGGGTGGGGGGGGGGTTGGGGACATCAAAGTGACACTGAGGGGTCCCTGACCCATCCCCCCCCCCCCAGGGCCGCGTGCTGAGGGCGTGGGGGGGGTCCGTGACCGGCCGGGGACCCCCCGAGCCCCCCGGGACCCCCCTGACCCTGCTGCCCTTCCCCAGGCTGCGAGAGGGGGGGGGCAAGAACCAGGTTTGGGGGGGGGGAGGGGAAAAATGGGGTGGGGGAGGGGAAAATGGGGAGGGGGAGGGGGAAAATGGGGTGGGGGAGGGGAAAAAATGGGGTGGGGGAGGGGGAAAATGGGGTGGGGGAGGGGGAAAATGGGGAGGGGGAGGGGAAAAATGGGGTGGGGAGGGGGAAATGGGGAGGGGGAGACCCAGACCCAGCCTGTGGAGGGTCTGTGTCCTTTTTGGGGGGATTTTGGGGTCGGGGGGTGTTTTGGGGTCCCCTCACCCCGATTTTTGTGTCCCCCCAGACCCAAACCGTGGGGGCCGTGTCCTTTGTGGGGTTGGGGGGTGTTTTGGGGTCCCCTCACCCCGATTTTTTGTCGCCCCCAGACCCAAACCGTGGGGGCCGTGTTCGCCCGGCAGCTGCTGCAGCTCGGGGGGCTCAGTGGGGGCAGGGCCGGGGTCGTCCTGAGCCGCTTCCCCACCCCCGCCAGGTCTGGGGGGGTCCCCCATGAGGGATCTGGGGGTCCCCAAAAGGGGGAGGGGGAGGGGAGGGTCCCGAAGGTGGGGGATGGGGGGCGGTCGCAGTTTGGGGTTTTTTTGGGGGGGGTTTTGGGGTGGGGGTCTGTTCTCGGGGGGTGTTTTTGGGGTTTTTGGGGTGGGGGTCGGGTCTCGGGGGGTTTTTGGGGGGGGTTTTGGGGTGGGGGTCCCCTGAGTTCTGTCCCCTCCCCCACAGCCTCATGGCCGCCCTGGGCCCCCCCCAGGACCCCCAAAAGTGCCAGGAGGTGCTGAGTGGGCTGCGCTGCGGCCCCACCCAGAGGTGAGACCCCCCCCAAATCCGGGGGACCCCAAATCCTGGGGATCTCCTAATCCTGGGAACCCCCAAATCTCAGAAACCTCCCCAAATCCTGGGGAACCCCAAATCCTGAGATCCCCAAATCCTGGGGAACCCCCAATTCCCAGGACCCCCCCCCAATTCCTGTGTCCCCAAACTCCTGTCGTCCCCTCCCCCCTCCCCGATTTTGGGTCCCCCCCGGATTTTGGGGGGACTCACCCCTCTTTTCCCCCCCACAGGAATTTGGGCCCCTCCCTCAGCGGAGCCCTCGTGAGGCTCTACGGGACCCCGGGGCCACTGTCCTGAGGGGACAGCCCATTGTCACCCCATTGTCACCTCCTGTCACCCCATTGTCACCTCATTGTCACCCCATTGTCACCCCATTGTCACCTCCTGTCACCCCATTGTCACCTCCTGTCACCCCATTGTCACCCCATTGTCACCCCCCAATAAAGCCCCTCCCCCACCACTGGAGTTTTGGTTTGGGGGAGAGCGGGAGGGGGAGGGGACAGGGGGTGACACCGGTGACAGTGACAGTGGTGGCAGTGACAGGGTGAGGGTGACAGGGGGTGACACCGGTGACAGGACTGGGGTCAACCTGGGGTCACCAGCTCCCCAAAATGGGGGCTGGGGTCTGTCCTGAGCCCTGCGGTCACTTGGGACCCCCAAAGGGTCCCCAAAAAGGGGGCGGGGTCACCCTGGGGTCATTTTGGGGGGGCTGTCCTGGGACCCCAAAGAAATGGGGGGAGGGTCCCCAAAAAGGGGGCGGGGTCACTCAAACCTCCCAGGCGGGGGAGGGGCCGCCCTTGGCCGGGTTTGGGATTTTAGGGGGGGTGGGGCCGGGTTTGGGATTTTGGGGGGTGGGGCCGCGTTTGGGAGGGGTGGGGGCCACCATTGGGATTTTTTGGGGGGGTGGGGCCGGGATTGGGATTTGGGATTTGGGATTTGCGGGGAGGGTGGGGACGGATTTGAGGTTTGGGGGGGGGTGGGGATGGGGCCGCGTTTGGGGTTTGGGATTTGGGGGCGCGGGGGCGGCGGGGCCGCCCTTGGCCGGGTTTGGGGGATTTGGGATTTGGGATTTGGGATTGGGGGGGCGGGTCTGGCCGGGAGGAGGAGGAGGAGGAGGAGGAGGAGGAGGAGGAGGTGACAGCGATGCTGGTGGCGCTGGTGGCGCTGGTGGCGGTGGCGGCGGGGGGGGACACGGGGGTCCCGCCGACCCCCCCCCCGTGCCCGCTGGGGTTCGGGCCGGTGGCCGCGGGCGGCTGCGGGGACAGGGACGAATGTCGCACGGCCGCCGTGTGCCACCACATGTGCCTCAACCACCACGGCGGCTTCGCGTGTCACTGTCACCGCGGCTTCGTCCTGCAGCCCGACGGTGTCACCTGCCGCCGCCGCCGCCACCGGGGGCAGCCCGGGACCCCCCCCCAGCGCCCCGGGGGACAGCGGGGACAGCCCGGGACCCCTCCCCAGCGCCCCGGGACCCCTCCCCAGCGCCCCGGGACCCCTCCCCAGGCGGCACACCCGGAGCTGCCCGAGGGGACCCGGCGCGGTTGGAGCTCCCGGTGGGACCGGCGGCCGGACGGGACCGGCGGAGGTGAAGCCTCGGCCCGGGATTCGGTACCGGAGCGGCACCGGAGCGGCTCGCGGGAGGATTTGGACCGGGATCCCCGCCCGGATTCGGATCCAGGCTCGGTTTGGGATCCTCAGAGGGATTTGGGTCCGGGAAGGCACCGGGAGCAGCGGCCGGGGCGGCACCGGGATTGGGACCGGGACTGGGACCGGGATCCCCACCAGGATGTGAACCGGGACTGGGACCGGGATCTGAACCGGGATTGGGACCGGGATCGCCGCCGGGAGCTGGACCGGGATTCGGACCGAGATTGGGACCGGGATTCGGACCGGGATTCCCAGGAGGATTCGCCCCCGGGATGGCACCGGGGCTTGCACCAGGATGTGCCTGAGGATTCCCACCGGGACGTGCCCCCGGAGCGGCCCCGGGGATCGCCCGGGGATTGGAGCCGGGATCCCCACCGGGATTCCCATCAGGATTTCCGTGAGGACTCCCAGCCCGCCGGGCAGCGGGGTTGGCATCGGGGTTCGCACCGGGATTTGCACCGGGACCGGGATCCAGGCTCGGCCCGGCACCGGGAGCCGCACGGGGATTCCCGGGAGGGTTTGCACCGGGATTGGAACGGGAATTTGCACCGGGACTCGCACAGGGAGCGGGGGCTGGGACCGCCCCGGCTCCGGGGGTGGCACCGGGGGTGGCACCGGGACTCCCCCGAGGGGTCCCACCGGGATTTTCACCGGGATTTTCCCCCTTCCCCCACGCCCCCCTATAGGGACGAGGACCCCGATCCTTATGGGGACCCCTATGGGGACCCCGACACCTACGGGGACCCCTATGGGGGTCCAGCCCCCCCCTATAGGGCCGAGGACCCCGGGGAGGGGCCGTGGGACCCCGAAACGGAGCCCTGGGACCCCGACATTTATGGGGACCCCTACGGGGACCCCTACGAGGATGAGGACCCCGAAGAGGAGCCCTGGGACCCCTCCCCACCCCCCTCGGACCCCTACAGGGACCCCGAGCCCGGGAGCCTCCGGAGGGGCCGGGACCCCCAAACCCGGCCCTGGGACCCCCAGAGTGAGCCCGGGGACCCCCAAACCCGGCCCTGGGACCCCCAGAGTGAGCCCAGGGACCCCCAAACCCGGCCCTGGGACCCCTATGGGGACCCCTATGGGGATGGGGACCCCCAAACCCGGCCCTGGGACCCCTATGGGGACCCCTACAGTGATGAGGACCCCCAAGATGACCCCATAGGAGACCCCCATAGGGTCCCCGACCCCAAGGCCGAACTCTGGGACCCCCCGAGGGACCCCCATGGACTCAGCCCCTCCCCCAGCCCCCATGGGAACCCCCAAACCTCCTCCTCCACCCCCCTGGCTTCCCCCCCAGTTGCCCCCCCGGAATCCCAGTTGCCCCCAGTTACCCCAGTAACTGCCCCCTCCAACCCCAGAGCCCCCCAGTTTGTCCCAGTTACCCTCCCAGTTACCCCTCCCAGAACCCAGGACCTCCCAGTTGCCCCCCCAGTTGTCCCAGTTACCCCTCCCAGAACCCAGGACCTCCCAGTTGCCCCCCAGTTTGTCCCAGTTACCCTCCCAGTTACCCCTCCCAGAACCCAGGACCTCCCAGTTGCCCCCCCAGTTGTCCCAGTTACCCCCCCCAAAGCCAAGGACACCCCAGTTTCCCTCCCAGTTCTCCCAGTTACTCCCCCAGTTACCCTCCCCAGAGTCAAGGACCCCCCAACAACCCCCCCAACTGCCCCCCCTAAATCCCAGTTACCCCCAGTTACCTCCCCTAAATCCCAGTTACCCCCAGTTACCCCTCCAGTTACCCCCCCACAGGCCAAGGACCCCCCAGTTATCCCAGTTACCCCCCCAGCTCCCCCCCCCAGAGTCGGGGACCCCCCAGTTGCCCCAGTGACCCCCCCAGTAGCCCCCCCAGTTGCCCCAGTTGCCCCCAGGGCCCCTCCCAGTACCGGGTCGCTGCGGGTCGGGCTGGGCTTGGCGCTGCCGGTGGCACTGGGAGGGGCACTGGTGATACTGGGAGCACTGGGAGGACTGGGAAGACCCCCCCGGCCGACCCCCCCGAGCCCCCAGGGCTGAGGGTGCTGGGGGGGGGGGCAAACTGGGAGGGACCCCCCAAACTGGGAAAGGAACCCCCAAACTGGGAAAGGAACCCCAAACTGGGAAAGGAACCCCAAACTGAGAGGGACCCCCCAAACTGGGATTTCTAACCCCAAACTGGGATTTCTAACCCCAAACTGGGAATTTTAACCCCAAACTGGGATCATTCACCCCAAACTAGGATTGTTCACCCTAAACTGGGATTGTCCGCCCCAAACTGGGAATTTTAACCCCAAACTGGGATTGCTCACCCCAGACTGGGAATTTTAACCCCAAACTGGGATTGTTCGCCCCAGACTGGGAATTTTAACCCCAAACTGGGATCATTCACCCCAAACTGGGACTGCCCCCCCTCCCCCAGTCCCGCCCTGCCCCCCGGGTGGGGGAGGGGCGGGGGGGGGGGCTGAGGGCAATAAAGGGTCGGTGCTGCCCCTCCCCCACCCCGCGCTGAGTCCCGTTGTTTTTTTGGGGGGGGGCAGGGCCGGCTCCCCTCCCCCTCCCCCTCTCCCTGCCCCTCCCCCTCCCGCTCCAGCTGTTGAGCGGATCCAGCTGTGGGTGGGGGAGGGCGCGGCCCTGAGTCACCCTCGGGGTCCCCCGGGGGGGGGGAGGGGCGGGGAACGCCCGGGAATGGGGGTGCCCCCGGGGGGGGGAGGGGCGTGACGTCATCGCTGAGAGGGGGAGGGGGCTACTGGGAGCGTCCCAGTTCGGACCAGTAGAGCCCGGGCGGGACCAGTTCGGACCAGTGCCCCCGTCCCAGTCCCACCAGTGCCCCCATCCCAGTCCCACCAGTACAAACTGGGCGGGACCAGTTCCCACCAGTGCCCCCGTCCCAGTGCCACCACTGGTGGGGGCGGAGCGAATGCAAATCGCAGCGCGCATTCACCAATCAGGTCGCGCGCAGGCGGCGAAGGGGCGGGGCGTCCGCGCGGGCGGAGAGGAGGGCGGAGCGATGCAAATTAGTCACGGCACGCCGCCGAGTGCATCATGGGAGCGAAATTTGGGGAGATTTTCGGGATTTTTGGGATCAGTGTGTGCAAAGCGCGGGAGGAAAGCACGGAATGAGGCGGGAAGGGAGATGCGGGAGCGGAGCGGGGCGGGCGGGGGGCGGCGCGGGGGTGCCCGTGAGGTGCCGGCGGGCCGGGCGGGGCCGGTGCGGGGCCGGGCCCGGGTCCGGTATCGCTTCTCGGCCTTTTGGCTAAGATCAAGTGTAGTATCTGTTCTTATCAGTTTAATATCTGATACGTCCTCGATGAGAGGACTTCATATTAAACGGATTTTTGGGCTCGGGAGTTGGACCCGGAGCTTGCTCCCTCCGCTCCGCGCATCGTCCCGGTATTGCAGCGCCTCCGGGAACGGTGCACCCCTCCGGGGACCTGAAATGGTGAAAAACAGATGGAAAATGGGTCAGATCGCGGTTATATCCCGATAGCGGCCACAGCGTCCCGGTATTGCAGTGCCTCCGCAGCGGTGCACCCACCGGGGATCAAACACAGTGAAAACCAGATCCGAAATAGTTGAGCGTGGGTTATATCGCGATTATATCGTGATTGTCCCTTTCTGTCACCCCCCAACCGACCGGGACTTCCCGGGGGAACCGAGGGGGTGGCTCCCCAAAAACCCCGGGACCCCCGCGTGTTTTGGGGGGTGGGGGGAAGTTGGGGGATCCCCCCCCGCCAGACCCATGGGGGACACCGGGGGTGTCACCCCCTGTCACCCTCCCGGTGAGCCCGGGGACACCCCCGGCCCTGGGGGGGATTTGGGGTCCCACCTGGCCTGGGGGGGCTTTGGGGTCCCACCTGCCCTGGGGGGGATTTGGGGTCCCCCTGCCCTGGGGGGATTTGGGGTCCCCCTTGCCCTGGGGGGGATTTGGGGTCCCCCCTGGCCTGGGGGGGATTTGGGGTCCCACCTTCCCTGGGGGGGATTTGGGGTCCCCCCTGGCCTAGGGGGGTATTTGGGGTCCCCCCTGCCCTGGGGGGGATTTGGGGTCCCCCCTGGCCTGGGGGGGATTTGGGGTCCACCCCCTGATCTCGAAGGGGTCCCAACCCCCCCACACACACCCGAGACAGGTTTTGGGGCGCTCGGAGCCGTTTGGGGGTTTGGGGTTCGGGATCTGGGCTCAGGAGGGGCCGATTTGGGGTTTTTGGGGTCCCGCTCCCCCCCCACCCCCGAGCGCCTCGGCGGGGAGGTGGGACCCCAATGGGAACAGCGGCGGGGGCGGAGCGAATGCAAATGAGCGACCGCAAATTACCATAATAACGAGGAGAGGCGGGGCTATGCTAATCAACGGCCGGTTAAAACGAGGCGGGGCGAATGCAAATAAAGCGGCGCGTTCGGCCAATCACGATGCGAGGCGGGGAAAAAGCGATGGGCGGGGCTATGAAGCAACTGCGCGTGTCTATTTGCATAAAGGGGCGTGGCTATGCACATTAATATAGCCACCACGCGCGCAGTGCGTGCTGGGAGGATTTTTTTGGGGAGATTTTCGGGATTTTAGGAATCGCAGCGTGCGGGACGCGGGCGGGAGGTGCGGGATGGAGCGGGGAAGGCGGCCGGAAGCGGAGCGGGGCGGGCGGGGGGCGGCGCGGGGTGTCCGTGAGGTGCCGGCGGGCCGGGCGGGGCCGGTGCGGGGCCGGGCCGGGGTCCGGTATCGCTTCTCGGCCTTTTGGCTAAGATCAAGTGTAGTATCTGTTCTTATCAGTTTAATATCTGATACGTCCTCGATGAGAGGACTTCATATTAAACGGATTTTTGGGCTCGGGAGTTGGACCCGGAGCTTGCTCCCTCCGCTCCGCGCATCGTCCCGGTATTGCAGTGCCTCCGGGAACGGTGCACCCCTCCGGGGACCTGAAATGGTGAAAAACAGATGGAAAATGGGTCAGATCGCGGTTATATCGCGATAGCAGTCACAGCGTCCCGGTATTGCAGTGCCCCGGGAACGGTGCACCCCACCGGGGATCAAACAGTGAAAACCAGATCCGAAATAGCTGAGCGTGGGTTATATCGCGGTTATATCGTAATTGTCCCTTTCTGTCACCCCCCAACCGACCGGGACATCCCGGGGGAACCGAGGGGGTGGCGCCCCACAAACCCCGGGACCCCCGCGTGTTTTGGGGGTGGGGGGAAGTTGGGGGATGCCCCCCGCGCCAGACTCATGGGGGACACCGGGGGTGTCACCCCCTGTCACCCTCCCGGTGAGCCCGGGGGCACCCCCGGCCCTGGGGGGGATTTGGGGTCCCACCTGCCCTGGGGGGGATTTGGGGTCCCACCTGGCCTGGGGGGGATTTGGGGTCCACCCCCTGATCTCTCACACCCGGGAGAGGTTTTGGGGCGCTCGGAGCCGTTTGGGGGTTCGGGGTTCGGGATTTGGGCTCAGGAGGGGCCGATTTGGGGTTTTTGGGGTCCCGCTCCCCCCCACCCCAGAGCGCCTCGGCGGGGAGGTGGAACCCCAATGGGAACAGCGGCGGGGGCGGAGCGAATGCAAATGAACGACCGCAAATTACCATAATAACGAGGAGAGGCGGGGCTATGCTAATCAACGGCCGGTTAAAACGAGGCGGGGTGAATGCAAATAAAGCGGCGCGTTCGGCCAATCACGATGCGAGGCGGGGAAAAAGCGATGGGCGGGGCTATGCAGCAACACCCCAGTGTGTATTTCCATAAAAAGGCGTGGCTATGTACATTCATTGAGGCACCACGCGCGCAGTGCGTGCTGGGAGGATTTTTTGGGGAGATTTTCGGGATTTTAGGGGTCGCAGCGTGCGGGACGCGGGCGGGAGGTGCGGGATGGGGCGGGGAGGGCGGCCGGGAGCGGAGCGGGGCGGGCGGGGGGCGGCGCGGGGCTGTCCGTGAGGTCCCGGCGGGCCGGGCGGGGCCGGTGCGGGGCCGGGCCGGGGTCCGGTATCGCTTCTCGGCCTTTTGGCTAAGATCAAGTGTAGTATCTGTTCTTATCAGTTTAATATCTGATACGTCCTCGATGAGAGGACTTCATATTAAACGGATTTTTGGGCTCGGGAGTTGGACCCGGAGCTTGCTCCCTCCGCTCCGCGCATCGTCCCGGTATTGCAGTGCCTCCGGGAACGGTGCACCCCTCCGGGGACCTAATACGGTAAAAAATAGATCAGAACTATCCGAATACCTTTAAAATGCAGATATGACAAATGAACTCTAGGTAGAGCTCCCATTCCTTGTTTTTAGCTCGTTTCAGAACAGAGGAGACCCAAAATTGTTAATGTCCCTAAAAGCTCTTTGTCAGTTTGTGTATTCTTCATTATGAACCCATTTAATCTGTTTTTCACCGTTCATGAATCCCCACTGGGGCTGCACCGTTCCCAGAGGCGCTGCAGTACCGATGTGGCTGCTATTGAAAGGTCAATTTTAAGGAATTTTGAGATTTTAGAGGAGCTAAGATCGTAGTTAGAGATAAGCCTTACTTGAGTTAATTAAAATAAATGAGTAGGCCTTGATGGAGTTAGGAATTAGCTAATAATTGATTGCTCGTCAGCACAAGGTTTGATTAGCTGGGTTCATAATGAGGAATACACAAACTGACAAAGAGCTTTGAGGGACATGAGACAATTTTGGGACTCCTCTGTTCTGAAACCAAATGAAGACAAGGAATGGGAGTTTTACCGAGAGTTCACACTTGCATTGAGAAGGTATTCGGACATTTCTGATCTATTTTTCACCATTTCAGGTCCCCGGAGGGGTGCACCGTTCCCGGAGGCACTGCAATACCGGGACGCTGTGACTGCTATCGCGATATAACCGCGATCTGACCCATTTTCCATCTGTTTTTCACCATTTCAGGTCCCCGGTGGGGTGCACCGTTCCCGGAGGCACTGCAATACCGGGACGATGCGCGGAGCGGAGGGAGCAAGCTCCGGGTCCAACTCCCGAGCCCAAAAATCCGTTTAATATGAAGTCCTCTCATCGAGGACGTATCAGATATTAAACTGATAAGAACAGATACTACACTTGATCTTAGCCAAAAGGCCGAGAAGCGATACCGGACCCCGGCCCGGCCCCGCACCGGCCCCGCCCGGCCCGCCGGGACCTCACGGACACCCCCGCGCCGCCCCCCGCCCGCCCCGCTCCGCTCCCGCATCTCCCTCCCCGCCTCTCCCCGCGCTTTCCTCCCGCGCTTCTCACACACCGAACCCAAAAATCCCGAAAATCTCCCCAAATTTCGCTCCCATGATGCACGCGGCGCACCCCGGTTCATTTACATGCACCGCCTGTTATCTGCATAACCCCGCCCCCGCTCCGCCTCTCTCCAGCCCTTCTAGTTTTCATTTTTTTCCTCCTCATCCCGCGCTTTTCTCTCGCTCCGATCCCTGAAATGCAGGATGGCCCAGGCAGCTGAGGGGAGAAATATTCCCTGTGAGGGGTAAAGGAGGGGAAAATGGAGCCCGTGAGGGTGAGAAATGGGAAATATAAAGTCTGCAACAGGGGAAAAGAGAGCCCGTGAGGGTGAGAAATGGGAAATATAAAGTCCGTGAAAGGGGAGAAGAGAGCCTGTGAGGAGGATGAGGGGAAATGGTGACAATAATTAAACGGATCATCATCAAATGATGCCTGTGAGGGGGATGAGGTTGGAAATGGCGCCTGTGAGGGGTCTGAGGGGCACCTGAGGGGGAAATGGAACCCATAAGGGGGATGAGGGTGGAAATGGTGCCTGTGAGGGGTCTGAGGGACAGCTGAGGGGAGAATGGAGGCCGTGAGGGAACAAATGGTGTCCCTGAGGGTGATGAGGGGGAAAATGGAACCTGTGAGGGGGATCGGGGAAATACGAAACCTGTGAGGGTGAAATGATGTCTGTGAGCGGGATGAGGCTGGAAATGGCGCCTGTGAGGGGTTTCAGGGGCACCTGAGGGGGAAATGGAATATGTGAGAGTGGGGAATTAAATAATTAAAGATATTATAATCAAATGATATCCATGAAGGGGATAAGGTTGGAAATGGTGCCTGTGAAGGGTTTGAGGGGCAGCTGAGGGGGAAATGGAACCCATAAGGGGGATGAGGGTGGAAATGGTGCCTGTGAAGGGTTTGAGGGGCACCTGAGGGGGAAATGGGGGAAATGGTGCTTAGCTGGGCACACCTGGGCACAGCTGGGTACACCTGGGCACAGCTGGGCACACCTGGGCACAGCTGGGTACAGCTGGGTACACCTGGGCACAGCTGGGCACACCTGGGCACAGCTGGGTACACCTGGGCACACCTGGGCTCAGATCCAGGCGCTGTCACCGGGTCCCTGTGGCACTGAGGGGGCTCAAGAGCCGAGGGGGTCCCTGAGGGGGGCAGAATTTGGGGGGGGGGGGGTTTCCATGGAGACCTCCACCACCGGAGGGCGCCCCCACAAAACATGGGGGGGTCCCTACAGATTATATTGGCCCTGAGGGGATCCCCGCGCTCCCTCTGGGAGGGCGGACACAGCTCCAGACCCCTCCCAGACCCCCAAAACCGCGGAGGGAGAAGGTTTGTGCCGCCCCGAGGGGATCTTTAGCCGCATGTACGCGCTCTATGGTCCCGCCGGGGAGGACTGAGCGCTGCGCTCCGCCCGGCCGCTCTGGCCGCCTTGGAGGTCTAAACTTCAGCGTTCTCCCGGCCGCTCTGGCCGCCTTGGAGGACCGAACTCTATGATCCTAAAGCCCGGCGGTGCTCGGGCGTCTCTATGACCCGCCGGGGTAGAGCGGCCACTTCCGGCCCCGCCTGAGGGAGGGGAGCCGAGCGCCAAGATGGCGCAGGCCCTGTCGGCCGAGGAGTTCCAAAGGATGCAGGTGCGGCCGGGGGGCCCGGGGGGCTCGGGGAGGAGCTGGGGGGGCTCCCGACGGTCTGAGGAGCCTGAGAGGGGTCGTGGGAGAATTATGACGGGGTCTTAAAGGGTCCTCAGGGGGGTTTGGGGGGGATTCGGGGGTGCCCCGGGGGGCTGGGGGAGGTTGTGAGGGGTCCTGAGGGGCTCTGGGGGTGGTCGGGGGGTTCTGGGGGACTCTGGGGGGTGGTCGGGGGTGATTGGGGGGGTCCTGGGGGGCTCTGGGGGGTGGTTGGGGGGTCCTGGGGGACTCTGGGGGTGGTCGGGTGGGTTCTGGGGGACTCTGGGGGTGGTCTGGGGGGTCCTGGGGGACTCTGGGGGTGGTCGGGGGGGTTCTGGGGGTGGTTGGGGGGTTCTGGGGGGCTCTGGGGGTGGTCGGGGGGGTTCTGGGGGGTCCTGGGGGGCTCTGGGGGTTCTGGGGGGGGTCCTGGGGGGCTCTGGGGGTGGTTGGGGGGTTCTGGGGGGCTCTGGGAGAGCTGAGGGGGTCCTGGGGTCGGTTTTGGGGGTCCCTGGGTGTGTCAGGCTCGGGGGTCTCGGGGGGTTCTGGGGGGATTTAGGGAAGATCTGGAGGGTCTTGGGGGTCTCGGAGGAAGTGAATGTATTTTGGGGGGGTCTCGGGGGTCTCTTTGCCCCCCCCAAACCCCCCCCCGGTGCCCCACCAGGCGCAGCTGCTGGAGCTGCGCACCGAGAATTACCGACTGTCGGATGAGCTGCGCAAGAACGGCGCCGGTACGGCGGGGAGGGGGGAAATTTGGCGTTTTTTGGGGGTTTTGCTTTTGGGGGGTCCCGCAGCCCCCCCCTCACGGCTGTGACCCCCCCCCAGAGCTGTCGGGGCTGCGGCAGCGGGTGCAGACGCTGGACAGGGACCTGGCCAAGGCCAACAAGGTGAGGCTGGACCCCCCCAAAAAAACCCAAATTCTCCTCGTGATTCCCCCAAAAAAACCCTCAAATTCTGCACCGCCCAAAAAAACCCCAAATTCCCCTTGCGACCCCCCCAAAAACCCCCAAATTCTCCTTATGACCCATAAAAAAACCACTCAAATTCTTGACCCCCCCAAAAAAAACCCCAAATTCCCTCCACGACCCCCCCAGAACCCTCCTGTGGCTCCCCCTAACTCCTCCTCCCCTCCTGGGACCCCCAAATTCCCCCCCTGGCACCCCCCATGAGCCCCCCAAAACCCCCTGTGACCCCTCCCCTTCTTTTCCAGGCTCTCAGCAAGAGCAAGAAGGCCCAGGTGGGTCCCGGGGGGATTTTGGGGGATCTTAGGGATGTTTTGGAATCTCTGGGTTCATTTTGGGGTGTCTGGGGGGATTCAGGTGGACTTTGGGGGTGTCTGAGGCCATTTTTGGGATGTCTGACCCCAATTTGGGGTGTCTGACCCCATTTTTGGGGTGTGTGAGTCTGTTTTTGGGGTGTGTGACCCCATTTTTGGGGTGTGTGACCCCATTTTTGAGGTGCCTGATCCCATTTTTGGGGTCCCCAGGAGGTGGAGGCCCTGCTGGGGCAGACCTGGGTGCTGCAGGGGGGCTCCTGAGGGTGTTTTGAGATATTTTGGGGGTTTCAGAGGATTTCTGGGTGGGTTCAGGGCTGTTTTTAGTGTTTCTGACCCCGTTTTTGGGGTGTCTGAGCCCATTTTTGGGGTCCCCAGGAGGTGGAGGCGCTGCTGGGGGAGACCAGGATGCTGCAGGGGAAGCTGCAGAGCCAAGAGGACGATTTCCGTCTGCAGAACAGCACCCTGCTGAGGGAGCTGGCCAAGGTGGGCCCAAAACCCCCCAAAATCCCCCTAAAATTCCCCAAAACACCCCCTAAAATTCCCCCAAACTTCCTACAAAATCCCTTCCAAAAATCCCCCCCAAGATCCCCCCAAAAATCCCCCCTGATGCCCCCAGCACCCTGCTGAGGGAGCTGGCCAAGGTGGGCCACAAAACTCCCAAAATTCCCCCCAAAAATCCCCCCAAAAATCCCCCCAAATCCCCCCAAAAATCCCCCCAAAATCCCCTCCAAAATACCCCCAAAATACCCCCTCAAATTCCCCCAAATCCCCTCCAACTTCCCCAAAAAACCCCGAAAAATCCCCCCAAAATCCCTCCCAAAATTTCCTCCAAAATTCCCCCAAAATCCCCCCAAAATCCCCCAAAATCACTCCTGGACCTCCAAAATTTCCCCTGGATCCCCAAAATCTCTGGGACCCCTAAAATCACCCCCGGACCCCTAAAATCGCTTCCTGGACCCCTTAAATCCCCTCAAAGGGGGGATATTTTGGGGGTCCCAGAGGTGAATTTGGGGTGGATTTTGGGGGTCCCAGGGTTGATTTTGGAGGGAGTTTAGGGGGGGTCCCAGAGTTGATTTTGGGATGATTTTGGGGGTCCCAGAGGTGATTTTGGGGTGAATTTTGGGGGTCCCAGAGGTGATTTTGGGGTTGATATTTTGGGGGTCCCAGAGGTGATTTTGGGGTGAATTTTGGGGGTCCCAGAGGTGATTTTGGGGTTGATTTTTGGGGGGTCCCAGCTCTGTGCCCAGATCGAGGGGCTCGAGGAGGAGAACCGGCGGCTGCAGGAGGGGGGGGCGGGGGGAGCCCCCCGAGACGCCCCCGGGGCCCCCCAAGACCCCCCCGGGACCCCCCCGAGCTCGGCCCAGCCCCCCCAGGGCGATGGGGGGGCCCCCGAAGGTGAGGGGGGGTCTGGGAGGGATTTTGGGGGGGGTCTCAGAGGTTTGGGGGTCGGGGGGGGCTCCTGAGAGGTTTTGGGGGGGGTTCTGAGAATTTTGGGGGGTCCTGGGGGGGATTTAGGGGGGGGCTATAAGAATTTGGGGGTCTGGGGGATCTTCTGGGTGGGATTTTGTGGGGGGGGGTCTCAGAGGTCTGGGGGGGCTCCTGAGAGGTTTGGGGGGGGCTCTGAGAATTTGGGGGGTCCTGGAGGAGATTTTGGGGGGGGTTCTGAGAATTTGGGGGGTCCTGGGGGAGATTTTGGGGGGGGCTCTGGGAATTTGGGGGGTCCAAAGGGGATTTTGGGGCGGTCTTGGGGTTTTTTTTCTTTTTTGGGGGGGGGGGGGGTTCTGAGAGTGTCCTTGAGGAGAAATTTCGGTTCCCAGAATTTTGGGGGTCCCAGGTGGGATTTTGGGGGGGGGATGAATTTTGGGGGGGGGGGGATTCAGGGTCTCTGATACCCCTCCCAGCCCCCCCAGAGCCCCCCCAAAAAGAAGAGGAAGAGGAGGGGGGAGGGGGGGACGCCCCCCCCAGGGACCCCCCAGCACCCCCTGCCCAGGTAGGGGCGATTTGGGGGGATTTTGGGGGGTTTGGGGGCTTTTTTTGGGGGGATTTTGGTTTTTTTTGTGGGGGGAATTTTGGGGGGTCTGGGTTTTTTTGGGGGTCTGGGTTTTTTTTGGGGGGGCTTTTGGGCCTGGGGTATTTTTGGGCAGATTTTGGGGCTTTTTGGGGGGCTGGGGAGATTTTGGGGGGATTTTGGGGTTTTTTGGGGGGATTTTGGGGGTCTGGGTTTTTTTTTGGGGATTTTGGGGGATCTGGGGAGGTTTTTTTGGGGATTTTGGGTTTTTTTGGGGGGGGACTTGGGGAGTTTTGGTTTTTTGGGGGGGATTTTGGGGGTTCTGGGTTATTTTGGGTGGGATTTTGGGGGGGGTCTGGGTTATTTTGGGGGGGTTCAAGGGAATTTTAGGGGTTGGAATAAATTTGGGGGTCTTTTGAGGGTTTTTTTTGGGGGGGTTGGGGGGCTCTGAGGGAGGAGATTTTGGGGGGAAATTTGGGATTTTTGGGGGGATTTTGGGGGCTTTGGGGAGGGGGGAGGTGGATTTTGGGGGGGTCTCACTGGGGTCTCTTGCAGGCAGAGGTGGCCCAGCTGCAGGAGGAGGTGGCCAAGGTGAGGGGGGGAAATTTGCATTTTTTTGGGAGGATTTGGGGTTTTTTGGGTGAGATTTAGGTTTTTTTGGGAGGATTTTGGGGGGGATTTGTTTTTTTTTTTTGGGGGGACTTGTTTTTCTTTTTGGTGGGATTTGGGGGGAATTTGGGACATTTTTGGGGGCTCCAGGGGGCAATTTGGCAGTTCCTGGACGTGAATTTTTTGGGATTTTGATCCCAGAGGCATTTGGGATTTTGTGGAGAGTTTTGGGGTCTCCAGGGGAATTCTGGGGAGGAATTTTGTGATTTTGGGGGGGCTCCAAGTGATGCCCCCCCTCAGTTTTGTGCCCCCCACCCCAAATTTCCCAGCTGACGGAGGAGCTGCAGGAACAGCGGGAAAGGTGAGAATTTTGGCAACATTTTGGGGTTTTTTTTTATGATTTTTTTTTGCCCATTCTTCTTCCTTTGCCTCCATTTTCCCCAATTTTTCTTCCATGTCCCCCCATTTCCCCATTTTTCTCGTTTTTCTTATTTTTTCCCCACACCCTCGCAGTTTCTTCTCTTTTTTTGCCTATTTTTCCTCATTTCATCTCAATTTTTAATCCATTTTCCACCATTTTTCTGTATTCCACTCCAATTTCCCCCATTTTTCCTTCTTTCCCCCATTTCCCTCAATTTCCCCCTAATTTTCCCCGTTTTCCCTGTTTTTTCCCCATTTTCTCCCTTTTCCCCCCATTTTCCCCCATTTTTTCCCCATTTTTCCTTCTTTTCCCCCATTTCCATCAATTTTTCACCCATTTCCCCCAAATTTTTTCCCCATTTTCCCAATTTTTCCCCATTTTCTCTTTTTTTCCCCCATTTCTCCCATTTATTTTCCCATTTCCCCCCTTTTTTGCCCATTTTTACCCATTTTCCCCTGTTTTTTCCCCAGTTTTCTCCGCCTGCAGGAGGAGAAGGAGATGCTGCTCCAGGAGAGCCGGTGGGCGATTTTTGGGGCAATTTTGGGGGATTTTTGGGGGAATTCTGGGTCCCAGGAGGATTTTGGCGGGTCCTGGATGGATTTGGGGGTCCCAGTGTGTTTTTGGGGTGATTTTGGGGTGATTTTGGGGTGTCCCAGGTGGGGTTTGGGGTGGTTTTGGGTGTTTTTGGGTGTCCCTGATGTTTTTGGATGTCCCTGATGTTTTGGGTGTTTTTGGGGAGGGTTTTGGGGTGTTTTGGGCTGTTTTTGGGTGTCCCTGATGTTTTGGGGTGATTTCGGGGTGTTTTTGTCTGTACCCATGTTTTGGGGTGTTTTTAGGGTGTTTCGGGTGTTTTTGGGGATGTTTTTGGGGTGTTTTTAGGGTGTTTTTGGAATGTTTTGGGGTGTTCTGGGGTGTTTTTGGGTGCCCTCTCATTTTGGGGTGTTTTTGGGGTGTTTTGGGTGTTTCTAGAGCTGTTTTTGAGGATGTTTTTGGGATGTTTTGGGGTGTATTTGGTTTTTGCCTGTCCCCACGTTTCGGGGTGTTTTTGGGTGTTTCTGGGGCTGTTTTGGAGGATGTTTTTGGGGTGTTTTTGGTGTCCCCACGTTTTGGGGTGTTTTTGGGTGTTTTTGGGTGTTTTTGAGGACGTTTTTGGTGCCCCCAGGGCCCGCTGGGACGCGCAGGCGCAGGAGCTGCAGGCTCGGGGCCGGCGGCTGCAGCAGGAGCTGGAGGCGGCCACCAAGGTGGGGCAGGGCCCCATAGGGACCCTATAGGGACCCCCCAGACCCCATAGAGCCCCACAGGGATCCCACAGACCCCATAAAACCCTATAGGGACCCCATAGACCCTTCAGAGACCCAACAGACTCTATAGGGACCCCATAGAGCCCCATAGACCCCATAGACCCCACAGGGATCCTACAGACCCCATAGGGACCCTACAGACCCTATAGAACCCCACAGACCCCATAGGACCCTACAGAACCCACAGGGATCCTACAGACCCCATAGGGACCCTACAGGCCCCATAGAGCCTATAGGGAAGCTACAGGCCCCATAGAACTCCATAGAGACCCCATAGATACCCTACAGAGACCCCATAGAGACCCCATAGAGACCCCATAGAGACCCCATAGTACCTGATAGGCACCCCATAGGACCCTATAGGGACCCATAGAATCCCATAGAACCCCAAGGAGACCCCATAGGACCCTATAGGGACCCCACAGAACCCCATAGGGACCCCCCAGGACCCCATAGATACCCTATACAGACCCTATAGGATCTTATGGGGACCCCATAGGACCCCATAGAGAACTCATAGGACCCTACAGGACCCCATAGGGACCCCATAGAACCCCATAGGGACCCCCCCAGGACCCCGTAAATACCCTATACAGACCCCATAGAGACCCCATAGTACCTGATAGGGACACCATAGAACCCCATAGAGACCCTACAGAACCCCACAGGACCCCATAGAACCCCATAGAGACGCCATAGAGACCCTATAGGGACCCCATAGGACCCCTCAGTGGCCGTGGGGTGATTTTGGGGTGATTTTGGGGTTTTTTTTTATTTTTTGGGGCAGGCCCAGGGGGGGCTGCGGGAGCTGAGCGAGGCCCAGGCCCGGGAGCTGCGGGACAGCCGGAGCCAGAGGGAGAGCCTGGAGAGGGAGCTGCAGGTACGGGGGTTTGGGGGGTCCCGGGGGGGTTTGGGGGGTCCTGGGGGGGGTTTGGGGGGGTCCTGGGGGGGGTTTGGCGGGTCCTGGGGGGGTTTGGGGGGGTCCTGGGGGGGGTTTGGGGGGTCCTGGAGGGGTTTGGGGGGTCCTGGGGGGGTTTGGGGGGTTCTGGGGGGAATCTGGGGGTCCTGGGAGGGATCTGGGGGGGTCCTGTGTGGGTTTTGTGGGGTTTGGGGAGTTCTGGGGGGGTCCTGGAGGAGTTTGGGGTCATTTTAGGAGGGATTTGGGAGTTCTGAGGGGGCTTGAGGGAGGATTTGGGGGGGTCCTGGAGGAGTTTGGGGTATTTTTTGGGGGATTTGGGGGTCCTGGGAGGGATTTGGGGGGGTCTGGGGGGGCCTTGGAGGAGTTTGGGGCCATTTCAGGGGGGATTTGGGAGTTCTGGGAGGGCTTGAGGTGGGATTTGGGGGGGTCCTGGAGGAGTTTGGGGTGTTTTTGGGGGAAATTTGGGAGTCCTGGGGGGAATTTGGGGGGGTTCCTGTGGGGGTTCTGGAGGAGTTTGGGGGTCCTGGGGGAAATTTTTGGGGGTTTGGAGGGAGTCCTGGAGGAGTCTGGGGTTCCCGGGCAGATTTTGGGGGTCCCAGGGGATTTTTGGGGGGTCCCCAGGCAGATTTTGGGGTGCCCCCAGGTGTGCTCAGGTGAGCGGGAGGAGCTGCGCCAGCGCCTGCACGAGGCCGAGGCCGCCCAGGTGACCCCAAAACCCCCCCCCGAGACCCCTCCCCACTTTTGGGGTCCCCCCCAGGCATCGGGGACCCCCCAAAAACCCCCCTGTGCCCCCCCAGGAGCGGCTGCGGGAGGAGCAGGAGCAGCAGCGGGGGCAGCTCGAGGTCAGTGAGGTTTGGGGGATTTGGGGGGAAATTGGGGGATTTTGGATAAATTTTTGGGGGAAATTCGGGGGGATTTTGGGGTAAATTTTAGGGGATTTTGGGGGAAATTTTAGGGGATTTTGGGGGAAATTTTGGGGGGATTTTGGGAGAAATTTGGGGGATGGGATGCAAGGAGTTGGGGATTTTGAGGTGTTCTGGGAATTTTTTAGGGGGATTTTGGGGGGAATATCATGACATCTCTGTCTCCGTCACAATTCTTGTCCCTGTCAGTGTGCCAGGACCCCCAAATGTCCCCAAAATGTCCCCAAAATCACAAAACGTTTCCAACTGTCCCAAAAATTCCCCAGTGTGTCCCCAACTCTCCAAAAATTGTCCCCAGGTATCCTCAAATGTCTCCAACTGACCCCAAAATGTCCCCAAATGACCCCAAATGTCCTCAAAAGTCTCCAGATTATCCAAAAATGTCCCCAGATTGTCCCCAAATGTCCCCAAACATTTGCAAGTTGTCCCCAAATGTCCTTAAATGTCCCCAGAGGTCCCCAGATTGTCCCAAATGTCCCTGAATTGTCCCCAAATGTCCCCGAATATCCCTGAATTGTCCCCAAATGTCCCCTGTGTCCCTCAGGAGGAGCTGGGGCAGCTGCGGGCGGCTCTGGGGGAGGAGCAGCGGCTCCGGGAGCTGCACGAGGCCGAAGGACGTGCCCTGAGACAGGTGAGAGCCCAAAATCCCCAAAAACTGCCCCAAAATCCCCAAAAACTTCCCCAAAATCCCTTAAAACAGCCCCAAAAATCTAAAACAGCCCCAAAAGTGTCCCACAATCCCCCAAACCAGCCCCAAAACTGCCCCAAAATCCCCTAAAACAGCCCAAAAAAATCCCCTGAAACCCCTAAAAATCCCCTTAGCCCCCCTAAAACTCCCCAAAACCCCCTCAAATCCCCTAAAAACCTTCCAAAAATCCCCTAAAACTCCCCCAAATCCCCAAAAATCGCCCCAAAATCCCTTGAAACTCCCCAAAGTCTCCTAAAGCCTTCCAAAAATCCCCTAAAATCTGCTGAACACCCCCAAAATACCCCCAAAATCTCCTGAAACTCCCCAAAAATCCCCAAAACCCCCTGACCCCGCAGGAGCTGAAGGACGTGCGGGACGGGCAGCGCATCCTGGAGAAGAAAGGCAGCGCCGCGGTGAGCGACCCGGGGGGCTTCGGGGACACCCCGAAAGCTTTGGGGACCCCCCTGAGAGATCTGGGGGTTCCCCAAACATCCCCCAAAACCCCGAATTTCCCCCCAAACCAGCTGAAGGACCTGCGGAGGCAGCTGCAGCTGGAGCGGCGCCGGGGGGAGCGGCTGCAGGAGCGGCTGCAGGAGCTGCTGGTGCCCAGCAGGACCCGCTCGGGTCAGGGGCACCCCAAATCTGGGGAGGGGGGAACCCCAACATTTGGGGGGTGGGGAACCCCAACATTTGGGGGAGACCACAAAATTTGGGGGAAATTTTAAAAATCTGTGCGGGGAGGGGGGTCCCTGGTGGGATTTTGGAGTCCCTGATGGGATTTTGGGGTCCCTGATGAGATTTTTGGGTCCATGACAGGTTTTGGGGTCTGTGACGAGTTTTGGGGTCCCTGATGGGATTTTGGGATTCCTGATGGATTTTGGGGGTTCCCAGGTGCATTTTGGGGTCTCTGATGGATTTTGGGGGTTCCCATGGGCATTTTGGGGGTCCCTGATGGGATTTTGGGGTCCCTGATGGAATTTTGGGGTCCCAGATGGGATTTTGGGGGTTCCCAGGTGCATTTTGGGGTCCCAGATGGGATTTTGGGGTCCCTGATGGAATTTTGGGGTCCCTGATGGGGTTTTGGGGTCCCTGATGGATTTTGGGGGTTCCCAGGTGCATTTTGGGGTCCCTGACGGGGTTTTTGGGGTCCCTGGTGGGATTTTGGGGGTTCCCAGGTGCATTTTGGGGTCCCTGACGGGGTTTTGGGGTCCCCCAGGGCTGGAGGAGCTGGGATTGGACGGGGGCTCGTCCCCGGGGCGGGGCCCGGGCGGGGACAGCAGCTCCGTGTCCTCATTGGGCCGCGACGGCTCCGCCCCCGGCAGCACCAAGGTGGGCGGGGCCTCGGTGGGGGCGTGGCTTGGGGAAAAGGGGGCGTGGTCTCAGGAAATGAGGCGGGGCTTGGAATGGGCGGGGTCTCTGTGGGTGTGGCTTAGTTGGGTGTGGGTTTTGGGAGGGCGTGGCTTAAGAGGGTGTGGTCCAAAAGGTTGTGACGTAAGGGTGGGGTTCAGTTAGGGCTTAATTGGGGGTAAAAATCTGGGGGTGTGGCTTGGGTGCTAATTGGGGGTGTGGCTTTAAAGGGTGTGGCGGGGGTGTGGCTTAGAAGGGTGTGGCCGGGTGGGCGTGTCTTAGAGCACAGGTGGGTGTGGCCTAAATGGTTGGGCAGGGCTTGGTGGGCGTGGTCTGACGGGCTCTGGCCCCGCCCCGGCCCCGCCCCGGCGCAGTCGGGCTCGGGCAGCCCCGGGGGCGGCAGTGCCGGGGGGGTCCCGGCCGGGGGGGGCCTGTCCCCGGCAGAGGTGGCCGAGCTGTTCCAGAGGCTCGCCCAGAGCCAGCAGGAGCGCTGGCTGCTGGAGGAGAAGGTACTGGGAGCACTGGGAGGGACTGGGAGGGGACTGGGATAGAACTGGTTTATATTGGGAGGGACTGGGAGCAGTGGGAGGGACTGGGAGGGACCTGGGAGGGACTGGGAGGGAACCGGGAGGGACTGGGAGGGACTGGGATGGACTGTGAGGGAACTGGGATGGAACTGGGAGGGAACTGGGAGGGACTGGGAGGGAACTGGGAGCGAACCGGGAGGGACTGAGAGGGAACTGGGAGGGAACTGGGATGGAACTGGGATGGAACTGGGAGGGACTGGGAGGGAACTGGGATGGACTGGGAGGAACTGGGAGGGACTGGGAGGGAACTGGGAGGGACTGGGATTGGCTGGGGCGCCGCTCACCTGGAGCTCCCCGGGCAGGTGAGGCACCTGGAGGTGTCGAGCGCGTCCATGGCCGAGGATCTGTGCAGGAAAAGCGCCATCATCCAGAGCTTCGTCAGGGACAGCCGCACAGGTGAGGTCACCTGGGCCTCACCTGGTGGCACCTGGTCCACCTGGGCCTCGGGTGTACCTCACCTGTCTCACCTGTCACCTGTCCCCTCACCTGTGCCCTCACCTGTCCCTCACCTGTCCCTCACCTGTCCCTCACCTATCACACACCTGTCCCTCACCTGTCCCACACCTGTCCCTCACCTGTCCCTCACCTGTCCCTCACCTGTCCCTCACCTGTCCGCAGAGGCGGCGGGGCCGGCGCGGCGCGGGGCGGGGCCGGGCCCCGGTGAGGAGGGGCTGCGGGAGATGAACAAGAAGCTGCAGAACCTCCTGGAGGAGCAGCTGACCAAGAACCTGCACCTGGCACAGGTGAGGGGGTGGGGCCTAAAGGGGTGGGGCATAAAGGGGTGTGGCTTGTGAAAAAAGGGGTGGGGCCTCTAAAATGCCCGTGGTTTATCAAGATGGGTGTGGTCTGTGGAAAGGGGTGTGGCTGAAGGGGGAGGGTGTGGCTTAATGGGGTGTGGCCGCTCTGAGGGCGTGGCCTAGCGCAGTGGGCGTGGTCTGTTCCCATCCTCATTCCCCCTTTTCCAGGACCTGGAGTCGCTGTCGCAGGAGCTGGCGCAGCTCAGGAAGGAACAGGCGACCCCCTCGGGACCCCCCTGAGGGGCGGGGCCGCTCCGGGTGTGGGGGCGCTGCTGCGGGGGAGGCGTTGCCCCTTTAAGACCGGCATTGCCCCTTTAAGACGGGACGGTTCTTTACATGGCGTTGCCCCTTTAAGGGTGGTTGGGGCTCCTGGGGGGGGTGTTGCCCCTTTAAGAGCTGGGTCGGTCCCCGCCGCGGCGTTGCTGCTTTAAGGAGGAGGTGGTCCCCACTGTGGCATTACCCGTTTAAGGGGGTCCCGCATGCGCCCCCCTCCCCACAATAAACCCGATGTGAATCGCTGCCTCTGACGTCATTTTGCTGCCTTGGGAAAGGGTGGGCGGACTCGGTGACGTCATTAAAAGGCCTGTCTGCGGAGCCCGCCCCGTTACGTCACTTCCGCGCGCTGCCCCGGATGTTGTTGCCGCGGCGGCGGCCGCAGGACGGGCACGGGCGCGGCGCTGCTCCGGATCCCCCCCCAAGAACCGCGCACCGCCCGGCCGGGGGGCGCGGCGTGACGTCAGCACGGTGACGTAACACCAGCCCCCCGCTTCCCCGGCTCGGGGGGGGCGGCGGCGGCGGCGAAACCCCCCCAGAACCCCCAACCCCCCCCCGGGACCCGCCCCAACATGGCGGCGGCGGCGGGGGGCGGGGCCTCGCCGGGGGGCGGGGGCGGGGCCGCGCTGGAGGAGGAGTGCGAGGTTGTGCGCGTGCGCGTCAAGGTAAGGGGCGGGGTTGCGTGGGCGGGGCCTCTCATGGGCGTGGTTATGTCCTGGGTGTGGTTTGGGGGTGGAGTCACGCGCGTGTCCGGCAGCCAATCAGCTCTTAGTGCGTTGCCGCCTTCGGGTGTGGCATCGGCGGGAAATTTTCCCGCCTCTCGTGTCACGTGGGGGCCAGCGGCCAATCAGCGCGGCCGGAGGCACGCGGCGTTGCCGTGGTGACGGGGCTGCGCCGCCATGTTGGATCGCCGTGAGGGGCGGGGGGCTCCGGGACCCTCCGGGACCCTCCGGGACCTTCCGGGACCCTCCGGGACCTTCCCGGGACCCTCCGGGACCCTCCCGGACCCCCGGACGCTCCTCCCGCAGAAGAACGAGGGGCAGCAGCCGCCCGAGTTCCGCTCGTTCGCCGTGGACCCGCAGATCACATCGCTGGACGTGCTGCAGCACATCCTGGCCCGGGCGTTCGACCTGCAGGGGTGAGCAGGGCCCCCTTTTCCCCTTTTTGCACCTGGGACCCCCCAGAGC
This sequence comes from Taeniopygia guttata, assembly GCF_048771995.1. Classification (NCBI taxonomy): domain Eukaryota; kingdom Metazoa; phylum Chordata; class Aves; order Passeriformes; family Estrildidae; genus Taeniopygia; species Taeniopygia guttata. The sequence continues at coordinate 239,728 of NC_133056.1, forward strand.
AGCCAGGTGAGCTGAGCTGTGCCCCCTCAGGAAGAAAAGCTTCGTTCTGAGCTTCGCAGCGCAGAACGGGCAGGGCCAGGACACCTTTGTGCCTCTGCTGAGCGATGGCGACCTGGCCAACGCCTTCACCTGCGCCCGGCCCACCCTGAGGCTGCGCCTGGATGTCAGGAACCCCCCTGAGAGTGAGCGGCGCACCTGGGATACACCTGGGGGGGGAGACACACCTGGGATACACCTGGGACATACCTGGGGTAGTCACAGATTTATCTGGACACACCTGGGCCACAGGGGGACACACCTGGCTGGGGCAGGACACACCTGGGGACACACACCTGGGACACTTGGGGGCCTGGGCTGGGTGTCAGGAGGTGCTGGCTACCTGGGGAGCCCGGTGGGGCTCAGGTGTGCGAGGCGGGGCTCCGAGGGCTCTCAGGTACCTGTGGCTCAGGTGTGCTGTCCCCAGGCCCGCTGCTGGAGGACTGGGACATCATCAGCCCGCGGGAGGTGGCGGCGGTGGAGCCGGTGCCCGAGCGCCGCTCGCTGCTGGCGGCGGCCCTGCCCTTCACCCAGGCGCTGCTGGCACAGGTGAGCACACCTGGCGCAGGTGAGGCGCACCTGGAGTGCCGCACTTTGCTGGAAGCTCACAGAGAGCTCCAGCTGCTCTCCTGGCCATCCCAGTGCCCTCCCAGTGCCCTCCCAGTGCCCTCCCAGTGCCCTCCCAGTGCCCTCCAGTGCCCTCCCAGTGCCACCTGTGCTGTCCCCACAGGTGGGCCGGACGCTGGCGCGGGCACAGGCGGCGCTGGCGTGGCCCGAGGGGACCCCGGCCGTGTCCCCGCCCCCTCCCCCACCCCCACCCTGCGCCCCCCTGAGCGATGCTGACCTGAGGGCGTACCTGGGCCCAGGTGGGCGCCTGCTGCGGCCCCAGGACCTGCGGCTGCACGTCTTCCACGGCGGCGTCGAGCCCGGCCTGCGCAAGGTGAGAGCCCAGAGACATACCTGGGACACACCTGGGGGTTGGGGTCACACCTGGGACACACCTGGGGGTTGGGGTCACACCTTGGATACTTCTAGGGGTGGTTCTGATCGCACCTGGGGTTCTCTGAGCCACACCTTGGGGCCCTGGGGGTTCTCTGATCTCCCCAAGCCGTACCTGGCAGCTGTGATCACACCTGAGTCACACCTGGGGTGTTCTGATCTTGCCTGCTGTCACTTCAGCCTCACTTGGGAGTTCTCAGATCTGTCATGAACAACACCTGAGAGTTCCTGGTGTCCCTAACCCCAGTTCCCCCCGTACAGGTGTCCTGGCGGTACCTGCTGAACGTGTCCCTGCTCTCACCTGTCCCCATTCCCCGTACAGGTGTTCTGGCGTTATCTGCTGAACGTGTTCCTGCTCTCACCTGTCCCCATTCCCCCCATACAGGTGGTCTGGCATTACCTGTGTAACACATCCCTGCTCTCACCTGTCCCCATTCCCCGTACAGGTGTTCTGGGTTACCTGTGTAACACATCCCTGCTCTCACCTGTCCCCATTCCCCGTACAGGTGTTCTGGGTTACCTGTGTAACACATCTCTGCTCTCACCTGTCCCCATTCCCCGTACAGGTGTTCTGGGTTACCTGTGTAGCACATCCCTGCTCTCACCTGTCCCTGTTCCCCCCGTACAGGTGTTCTGGCGTTACCTGTGTAACACATCCCTGCTCTCACCTGTCCCCATTCCCCCTACAGGTGTTCTGGGTTACCTGTGTAACACGTTCCTGCTCTCACCTGTCCCCGTTCCCCCCGTACAGGTGGTGTGGCGGTACCTGCTGAACGTGTTCCCCGCCGGCCTGACGGGGCAGGAGCGCCTGTCGCACCTGCGGCTGAAGGCGGCCGAGTACTCGGCGCTGAAGGTGTCGCTGGCGGCGCGCGCGGCGCCGGCCGAGCTGGCGCAGGTGGCGGCGGCGGTGCGCAAGGACGTGGTGCGCACGGACCGCGCCCACCCGTACTTCGGCGGCCCCGAGGAGGGCCACCCTCACCTGGCGGCGCTGCAGGCGCTGCTGACCACCTTCGCGCTGGGCCACCCGCGCCTCTCCTACTGCCAGGGCATGTCGGACGTGGCGGCGCCGCTGCTGGCCGTGCTGGACGACGAGGCGCAGGCCTTCCTGTGCTTCTGCGCGCTGATGCGCCGCCTGGCGCCGCGCTTCCGCCCCGGCGGCCGCGGGCTGGCCCGCGCCTTCGCGCACCTGCGGCGGCTGCTGCGGCGCGCCGACCCCCCGTTCTGGGCCTTCCTGGCGGCGCGCGGCGCGCACGACCTGCTCTTCTGCTACCGCTGGCTGCTGCTGGAGCTGAAGCGCGAGTTCGCCTTCGAGGACGCGCTGACGGTGCTGGAGGTCACCTGGAGCTCGCTGCCCCCCGCGCCGCCCCCGCCCCCCGAGGGGGTCCCGCTGCTCGGAGCCCCCCTGGGCGCCCGCAGCGCCGGACGGGCGCTGAGGGAGCGCCGGGGGCTGCGGCCGCGGCCGCCCCGCAGGAGCAGGAGGAGGAGGAGGAGCGCGGAGGACGAGGAACGCGGAGGAGAAGGTGCCGGAGGGGTCACGGAGGGTTCTGGTGGTGGCTTTGGGGGTCTCAAGGGTTCCAGTGATGGTCATGAGGGTCCCAAGAGCCCCAGTGACGTCCCAGGTGGTCCCACGAGCTCCAGTGGTAGCCCTGAGGGTCTCAAGACTTCCAGCGATGGCCCTGAGGGTCCCAGGAGCTCTGGAGATGTCCCCAACAGTCCCAAGGTCTCCAGCGAGCTCTTTGAGAGCCCCAAGAGCTTCAGCGGTGTGCTGGAAGGTTCCGAGGGCATCCAGGAGGGTCCCAACAGCTCCAGTGATGTCCCCAACTATCTCAGGGACAGCCAGAAAGGACCCAGGAGCTTTAAGAGTGTTCAGGAAGGTCGTGAGAGCTCCAGCGATGTCCCCAAAGGTCACAAGAGCTCCAGGAAAGTCCAGGGCAGACCCCCCAGGGGTGCTGGAGGAGCCCCCGAGGGCTCCAAGGACTCGGAGCCAGGGGGCCCCAGGAAGGTGGAGGAAGGCACCGACGCCCTGGAGATGGACCAGAGACCCCGCAGCCTCTGCTGGGGGGCTGGAGAAGAGCCCAGAAAAGGACAGGATGGCCCCAGAGAGGGACATGATCCAAGAGAAGGACGAGATGACCACAGGAAAGGACGAGGTGGCCCCAAAAAGGGACTGCGTGACCCGAGAGAAGAACCAGATGACCCCGGGACGAATCGTGGTGACCCCAGAGAGGGCGATGACGATCTCAGAGAAGGACACAACTTGGGAGAAGGCCAAAACAGCCCCAGGGATGCCCACCATGACCCCAGGGATGCCCACCATGACCCCAGGGATGCCCACCATGACCCCAGGGATGCCCACCATGACCCCAGGGATGGCCACCATGGCTTCAAGGATGGCCGTGATGACCCCAAGGAAAGATGTGATGACCCCAGACGTGGCCGTGATGACCTCAAGGATGACCACCACGACCCCAAGGGCAGACAGGACGACCTCAAACACGGCCACGACGGCGCCGAGGAAGGACGTGACGACATCAAGCAGGGCCACGATGACCTCAAGGACGACCACCGTGCCGCCAAGACCACCCACAGCAACCCAAAAACCCCCGAAGACCCTTGGGGCGGCCGTTGGGCTTGGGAAGAGCCTTCCTCCTCCTCCTCCTCCTCCTCGTGCTCCTCGGGCTCGTCCTCCTCGGACGAGGAGGTGGCGGTGGAGGACGACGGGGCGCCGCTGCCGCCGCCGGAGGAGCTGGGCCAGGGGAACCCGTTCCTGCTGTTCGTGTGCCTGGCCATGCTGCTGGAGCAGCGCGAGGCCGTCATGGCGCGGGCCGGCGACTACAACGAGGTGGCCATGCACTTCGACCGCCTGGTGCGCCGCCACCACCTGCCGCGCGTCCTGCGCCGCGCCAAGGCGCTCTTCGCCCGCTACCTGGAGGGGTGGGGCGCCGCCGCGCCGGGGGGACCCCAAACCGGACCCCCCTCGGGGTAGGGGTGCCTCAGGAGCCCCACTGGGGTCGGGGATGTGGGGAGAGAGGGCGGGGAACATCGAGGCCACCGCAGGGAGGTCTGTAGGACGAGGTGGTGACCCCATAGGACATCTCAGAGTGGTCCTGAGGGGCCCCAAAGTCACTGCAGGTCTGTAGGACAAGGTGGTGACTCTGTAGAACATCTCCAGGGACCCTGTGGTCACTGTGGCGGTCTGCAGGACAACGTGGGGGCCCATAGGACAATGGGACAGCGTAAAACGTCCCCTTAAAGCCACCATGGGGACTCCGAGGTCACTGGAGGTCTGTAGGACAGGGTGGTGACTCTGTAGAACATCTCCAGGAGGTCCTGAGGTCACTCCGGGGACATTTGGTCATTGTCAGGGTCTGTAGAGGACGTGGGGACACCCTAAAATGTCACCCTGAGGTCACCTTGGGGACTCTGGTCACTGTCAGCGTCTGTGGGACACTGTGGGGACACTGTGGGGACACCACAGACCCCACATGGGGCCAGGTGGGCCCTTTTGGAGACCCCAAGGCCACCATGGAGACCCCAAGGTCACCACGGGGACCCCAAGGTCACCCTGGAGACCCCAAGGTCACCACAGGGACCCCAAGGTCACCATGGAGACCCCAAGGCCACCATGGGGACCCCAAGGCCACCACAGGGACCCCAAGGCCACCACAGGGACCCCAAGGTCACCACAGGGACCCCAAGGCCACCCTGGAGACCCCAAGGTCACCATGGGGACCCCAAGGCCACCATGGGGACCCCAAGGTCACCCTGGGGTCAGCAGGGACCCCCCAGAGCTCCCCATGACCCCCCATGGCAGCAGAGACCCCTCCCAGTATGAACCAGTATGAACCAGTATGAACCAGCACAGCCCAGTGCCTCCTGCCGGGTTCTGCACCACCGTGGGACATCCCAGTATGAACCAGTAGGAACCAGTAAGAACCAGTGCAACATCCCGGCTGGGAACTCCTACATCTGCATTGCCTTGGGCCGGACCAGTATGGACCAGTACAGACCAGTATGGAGCAAGAGGGGGCTGGGAGCCCAACTGGGAGCCCCACATGCATCACCTTGTGCCGGACCAGTACAGACCAGTACGGACCAGTATGGACCAGTGCCTTGCCATGGCCTTCAGCCATCCCAGCACGCACCAGTATGGACCAGTATGGACCAGTATGGACCAGTCCGGCAGCCAGACTGGGAGCTCTTCACCGGTGTGGCCTTGCGTCCTCCCAGCATGGACCAGTATGGACCAGTATGGACCAGTACAAACCAGTCCAGATCTGTCTTCACCTGCCTCGCGCGCTCCCAGTACGGACCAGTACAGACCAGTATGGACCGGTAGGGTGCCCCCACTGCTGTGTTGATGCCCATAGGCCTTCTCCCAGTATGGACCAGTACAAACCAGTTCCTGCCTCCCACCCTGGGTGCCTTCTCCCCTCCCCCCCCTTATTTATTGCCCCTCCCCCTCCGGCCGGGGGGTCCTGGGGGGTCCCAGAGGTGCCGCAATCGCCAATAAACGATGCCTGTTACTGGTGTGGCTCCCAGTATGGACTGGGAGGGACTGGGAGGGGGTTTGGGGCTCCCAGTATGGACTGGGAGGGGGTTGGGGGTTCCCAGTATGGACTGGGAGGAGTTGGAGGTTCCCAGTATGGACTGGGAAGGAATTTCCTATTCCCAGTATGAACTGGGAGGGAGTCTGGGCTTCCCAGTATGGACTGGGAGGGACTGGGAGGGGGTTTGGGGTTCCCAGTATGGACTGGGAGGGACTGGGAGTTCTCATTATGGACTTGGGAGGGGGTCTGGGGCTCCCAGTATGGACTGGGAAGGGATTTCCCATTCCCAGTATAAACTGGAGACTTCCCAGTATGAACTGGGAGGCTGTGGGCAGGGACAGGGTCAGGACTGGGATTTTCCCAGTGCTCCCAGTTTGTTCCCATTGCTGGTTGAGGGTGCTCCCAGTTCCCCCCCAGTCCCTCCCAGTTCCCCCCCAGTTCCCCCCCAGTCTCTCCCAGTTCCCCCCCAGTCCCTCCCAGTTCCCCCTCCCAGTTCCCCCAGTCCGGAGGTGACGTCCCCGCCACCTTTGGGTGCTTCCGGCCGGAAGAGGCCTCGGGGGCACCCAGAGATTTTTGGGGGGCGGCTGCGGGGGGGGTTTGGGGTTCCTGGGGGAGTTTTTGGGGTCCCAGCGATTTTTTTGGGTGTCCCGGGGGGATTTTTGAGTTCCCAGGGATTTTTTGGGGGGTCCCAGGGGGGATTTTTGGGTTCTCAGGGATTTTGTGGGGGGGGGGTCCCAAAATTTGGGGATGAGCCGGGGGGGGCGGCAGGGGGGGGACAACGTCCCCTCGGAGCTGCTGGAGGAGCAGGAGAACCTGCGGATCTTCGAGCTGCTGGGCAGGAAATGCGTGGTGAGAACTGGGGGAACTGGGACGGACTGGGAAGGGGAACTGGGGGGGGTTGGGGGAGTTTGGGGGGGTTAAGGGGGATTTGGGGGGATTGAGGGTGGGATAGGGAGGATTTCGGGGGTTTGAGAGGGGGAATTGAGGGACTGGGGGAGCTGTGAGCCACTGGGATGGACTGGGAAGGGGAACTGGGAGGAACTGGGACGGACTGGGAGGGACTGGGAAGGGGAACTGGGAAGATTTGGGGGGATTTGGGGTGGGATTGGGAGGATTTGGGGTTTTGTGGGGGCAATTTGGGGTCTTGGGAGGATTTTGAGGATTCTGGGGGGATCTGGGACATTAGGGGGGTAAATTTGGGGTCCTGGGAGAGCCATGAGGGGAATTTAGGGGTCCCTGGGCTGGATTTTGGGGTCTCTTGGGCCATTTTGGAGTCCCTGGCTGGATTTTAGGTACTCTGCACCCATTTCTGGGTCTCTGGGATGAATTTTGGGGTCTCTGGTGAGGTTTTGGGGCAGTCTTGGGGGATTTTGGGGTTTCTGGGGCCATTTTGGGGTCTCTGGGATGAATTTTGGGGTCTCTGGTGAGGTTTTGGGTTCTCTGGAGCCATTTTGGGGTCTCTGGGGCCATTCTGGAGTCTCTGGGATGGATTTAGGGGTCTCTGGGCTGGATTTTGGGGTGTCCCCGCAGACCCTGGTGACCGCCGTGGTCCAGCTGGTGGTGGCCGAGCCCGGGGGGGTCCCCGTGGGGGTCCCGGGGGGCTCCTGGAGCCTCCGGGGCTGCGGCGTCGCCTGCCTGGTCCGGGACAGCCCCCGGCGCTCCTACTTCATCCGCATCTTCCGCCTGCCCGTGAGTCGGGGGACCCCAAATCCCGGAGGGACCCCAAATCCCGGGGGGACCCCAAATCCCGGGGGGAACCCAAATCCTGGGGGGACCCCAAATCCTGGTGGAGAATCCCCGAAATTCCAGGATGGGGGGAGATGAAGGGGTTGGGGTTGGGTGGGGAGCCCCTGAGGGGGTTTTGGGGGGTCCCGGAGGGGGTTTTGGGGGGTCCCTGAAGGGTTTTTGGGAGTCCCTAAGGGGGTTTTGGGGGGTGCCTGAAGGGTTTTTGGGAGTCCCTGAGGCTTTGGGGGTTCCTGAGGGGTTCTGGGGTCCCTGAGGGGTTTTGGGGGGGTCCTTGAGGGGGTTTTGGGGGGTCCCAGAGGCTTTGGGGGTCCCTGAGGGGTTCTGGGGTGCCCGAGGGGTTTTGGGGGGCCCCAGGAGGGTCCCTGAGCCCGAATCCCCCCCAGGCCGGGGAGCTGTGGTGGGAGCAGGAGCTGCAGGGGGGGATGGGCTACAAGACCCCCACCCCCTTTTTCCACACCTTCGTCAGCCACGTGAGTGGGCGGGGCTGGGGGCGGGGCCTGGGAGGGCGTGGCTGGGTGGGGTCAGTGGGCGGGGCTATGGAAATGTGGGTGGGGCAGTGGGCGGGGCTATGGAAATGTGGGTGTGGCAGTGGGCGGGGCTATGGAAATTGGGTGTGGCAGTGGGCGGGGCTGGAGGTGGCCATGGTCGGGTGGGAGGAGCCATTATGGGTGTGGCAAAGGGGAGGGGCTTATATGGGTGTGGCCGGTTGTGGGCGTGGCCATCTTGAAGTGGGTGTGGCATGTTCTCAATGGGTGGGGCGTGGCCATATAGGGGAAATGGGCGTGGTTATTTTAATGATGGGTGTGGCCAATAGGATGTTGCCATATAAGGGAAAGTGGGTGTGGTTTGGCTAAGTGGGCGTGGCCTGGCCACCCACGGCTGCTTCTGATTGGCTCAGGAAGGGTGGGCGGGGCTGAACTTCGCCTCTGAGGCCGAGGCCGCCACGTTCGAGGGTCGAGTCCAGGAGAGGCTGCGGCGGCGGCAGCAGCGGAGCGGTGAGAGACCCCTCCCCAAAACGCACCTGGGACCCCGAAATCCACCCCCAAAATGGATCTGTGAACCCCGAAACGCACCTGGGACCCCCAAATCCACCCCCAAAATGGATCTGTGAACTCCGAAATGCACCTGGGACCCCCAAATCCACCTCCAAAATGCATCTGTGAACCCCAAAATGCACCTGGGGACCCCGAAATCCACCCCCAAAATGGATCTGTGAACCCCGAAATGCACCTGGGACCCTGAAATCCACCTGGGGACCCCCAAAATCCACCCCCAAATTGTATCTGTGAACCCCAAAATGTACTTGGAGACCTCCAAAATGTACCTGGCGACACTCAAAATGCACCTGGGATCCCCAAAATGAACCTGGGGACCTCCAGAACACGCCTGGGAACCCCCAAAATGTAACTGGAAACTCTCAAAATGTACTTGGGACCTCCAAAATACACCTGGAAATGCCCAAAACGCACCTGGGGACCTCCAAAACCCTCCTGGGAACCCAAAATGTACCTGGGAACCCCAAAATACACGTGGGGACTTCCAGAACACACCTGGGAAGCCCAAAACGTACCTGGGACACCCAAAATGCCCCTGAGACCCCCAAAACTGCATCAGAACCCTCCCAAACCCCCCTTGGAATGCCTCAAATCCACTGGAAACTCCCAAAAAAATCCTTTGGGCATCCCCCAAAAATCTCCTGGCACCCCCAGAAGTCCCCCTCCCCCACCTCTGACCCCCCCCCCCCTTTTCTCCCCCCACAGAGAAGCAGCTGCTGCCCCCTCCCCCACCCCCCGGCCATGGTGAGTCCTGACCCCCCCCGGGAGGATTTTGGGGGGATTTTGGGGGGTTTTGGGGTCACTGGGTGGTCCCCACCCCCCCTGACTCACTGTGCTCCCCCCAGAGCGTTGGGGGAGCCTCCCCAGGACCCCCAACCCTGATGGTGAGTGTGTGTGGGGGGCTCCTGCCCCATTTTGGGGGGTCCTGCCCCAGTTTGAGGGTGTTCTGCCCCATTTTGGGGAGTCCTGCCTCAATTTGGGGGGGGCGGTCCTGACTCATTTTGGGGGGGTTCTGCCCTATTTAGGGGTGTCCTGTTTCATTTGGGGGGGCTTGGGGTGGGCTCAGAAGGGCATTTGGGGGGAATTCGGGGTCTCTGGGGCGGTTTTGGGGGTCTCAGGGGGGGGAGGTTTAGGGACTCTGGGGGGATTTTGGGGTCTTCAGTAGGTTCGGGATCGCTGGGGGGGCTGCAGGGCAGTTTGGGGTGGGGCTTTGGGGGTCTTTGGGGTAATTTTGGGGTCTCTGGGAGGGGGTTTGGGGTCTCTAGGGTGGGGTTGAGGTTGCTGGGGGTGTTGTAGGGTGGTTTGGGGGGGGGGTCTTTGGGGTCTCTGGGGAGGATTTTGGGGTTTCTCAGGAGGATTTTGGTGTCCCTGGAGTGATTTTGGGGTTCCTAGAGTGATTTTAGGGTTTCTGGGGGGGATTCTGGGGACTTTGGAATGATTTTGGGGTCTCTGGGGGGGGATTTTTGGGTCTCGGGGGAGGATTTTGGGGTCTCTGGGGTGGATTTGGGGTCTCGGGGGAGCATTTTGGGGTCTCTGGGGTGGATTTTGGGGTCTTTGGAATGATTTTGGGGTTTCTGGGGTGGTTTTAGGGTGTCTGGGGGGGATTTTGGGGTCTCTGGGGTGGATTTGGGGTATCTGGGGGGGATTTTGGGGTCTCTCAGGAGGATTTTGGGGTTCTCCCCGTAATGGGGGAGGGTCCCACAATGATTTTTTCCCCCCAGGCTCCCCCATCCCGGCCGTGCCCATCCCCAACCCCGACATCACCCCCAGCCGGTACCGGGGGCTGCCCAGCCCCCCCTCGGGACCCTCCCCCACCTCGGGACCCCCCCCCGCCGCCGGGGCCCCCCCTGGGGAGCGGAAAAAGGGGAGGGGGCGCAAGAAAATCTCCAAGGCCGATATTGGGGTCCCCTCCGGATTCAAGTGGGTCTGAGGGGGGGGAGATTTGGGGTCTGGGGGGGGGATTTGGGGGTCTGGGGGGGGGATTTGGGGGTCTGGGGGGGGAGATTTGGGGTCTGGGGGGGGATTTGGGGGTCTGGGGGGATTTTGGGGGGGAGGATTTGGGGGATGTGGGGGTGGATTTGGGGTCTGGGGGGATTTTGGGGGGGATTTGGGGTCTGGGGGGGAGGATTTGGGGGTCTGGGGGGGGATTTGGGGGGCATCTTTTGGGAGGTTTTGGGGGGGCTGTGAAGTGGTTTTGGGGGGGGTCTCCAGGGAGGGTTTGGGGTCTCGGGGGGGGGTCTCACCCCTCTCCCCTCCCCCCTCCAGGCACGTCGGTCACATCGGGTGGGACCCCAATGGCGGCTTCGATGTAGGTGACACCTCCTCCCCCCGTGGGGGTGACAGTGACCCCTGGGGTGACCCCATGGGGGTGACAGGGGGTGACAGGGGTGACAGGGGTGACGGGGGTGACAGTGCTGTCCCTGCCCAGGTGGCATCTCTGGACCTGGCTCTGGTGTCCCCATGGGGTGACCCCGGGGGTGACAACGATCCCGTGCAGGGTGACACTGACCCTGTGGGGGGTGACACTGACCCCGTGGGGTGACACTGACCCCGTGGGGTGTGACAGTGTCCCTGTGGGGTGACACTGACCCCGTGGGGTGTGGCAGTGTCCCCTCAGCGTGTCCCTGTCCCTGTCCCTGTCCCCAGCTGGCCGCCCTGGACCCCGCCCTGCGGTCACTCTTCGCCCAGGCCGGGGTCAGCGAGCGCCACTTGGCCGACGCGGAGACCTCGCGGCTGATCCACGACTTCATCGAGCGGCGGGGCGGGCTGCAGGCCGTGCGCGAGGAGATGCGGCGGCAGGGTGGGCACGGGGGCACTGCGGGCACCTGGGGCACCTGGGGGCACCTGGGAGCACCTGGGGGGCACCTGGGAGACACCTGGGGGCACCTGGGGGCACCTGGGCACACCTGGGGACAGCTGGGAGGGATCTGGGGGGCACCTGGGCACACCTGGGGGCCCCTGGACACATCTGGGGGGCACCTGGGAGACACCTAAAGACACCTGGGGCCACCTGGGCACACCTGGGGGCACCTGGGCACACCTGGGAGACACCTGGGCACACCTGGGGGCACCTGGGCACACCTGGGAGACACCTGGGCACACCTGGGGGCACCTGGGCACACCTGGGGGGCACCTGGGCACACCTAGGAGGGACCTGGGCACACCTGGGATGGAACTGAGCACATCTTGGCACAATTGGGGGGCACCTGGGCACACCTGGGGACTGCTGGGAGGGATAAGGGGAGCACCTGGGCACACCTGGGCACACCTGGGGGTCACCTGGGCACACCTGGGGACTGCTGGGAGGGATAAGGGGAGCACCTGGGCACACCTGGGGGTCACCTGGGCACACCTGGGGGCAGCTGTGAACACTTGAGGGGCACCTGGGCACACCTGGGAGTAGGGCAGGAGGTGCCTGGGCACACCTGGGGGGCACCTGGGGATACCTGGGACCCCCGGGGGCGGGGCCGGGCACACCTGGGGGGCACCTGGGGATACCTGGGACCCCTGGGGGTGGGGCCGGGCACACCTGGGGGGCACCTGGGGATACCTGGGACCCCCGGGGGCGGGGCCGGGCACACCTGGGGGGCACCTGGGGGCAGCTCCGCGGGTCTCTGTGCCCCCCCGTGCCCCCTCTGACCCCTCCCCCTCCTCTCTCTCCCCTCCAGGGCCGCCCCCTCCCCCACCGGGCCGCGGCAGCCCCGCCCCTCCCCCCGCCCCTCCCCCCCCCTCCTCCGGCCGCTCCCGCTCGGGGGTCCCGACCCCTCCCCCACCCCGCGCCGGCCCCGCCCCTCCCCCGGCCCCGCCCCCTCCGCGAGGCCCCGCCCCTCCCCCGCGAGGCCCCGCCCCCTCGGGAGCGGCCGCCCCTCCCCCTCCCCCCCCTCCGCCGCCCCCTCCCCCCTCCGGGGGCGCCCCCCCCGCGACCCCCCCGGGCCGGGGGGCGCTGCTGGACCAGATCCGCCAGGGGGTGACGCTCAACAAGGTGGGGGACCCCAAAAATGGGGGGTGGGACCCCAAAAATGGGGAGGGGGACACCAAAAATGGGGGTGGGAGCCCAAAAATGGGGGTGGGAGCCCAAAAGTGGGGGTGGGACCCCAAAAATGGGGTATGGGAGCCCAAAAATGGGGAGGGGGACCCCAAAAATGGGGGTGGGAGCCCAAAAATGGGAGGGGGACCCCAAAAATCGGAGGTGGGAGCCCAAAAATGGGAGGTGGGAGCCCAAAAATGGGAGGGCACCCCAAAAGCGGGGGTGGGGTGTCCAAGGGGGGGGGGGTCCTGTGACCTTTGGAGGACCCGATGTGATGGGGGAGGGGCTCTTCCATGCCCCTTTTTTTTGGGTGGGTGGTCTCGTTATCATTGGGGGGGCTCCCCTGACCTTTTGATGTGTCTGTTGGGGAGGGGCTGGGGGGGGGGAGGGGGGCCCTGCCTGACCCCTCCCCGTTTTCCCACCCCCTCCACAGACCCCTGAGACCCCCGAGGTGGGCGCGGGCCCCGGCGCGGGGGGGCTCGTGGGGGCGCTGATGGACGTGATGCAGAAGCGAAGCCGCGTCATCCATTCCTCGGGTGAGACCCCCCCCCAAAAAAACCCCAAAGACCCCCAAAACCCCCCCGAAAACCCCCAAAAAACCCCGACCCCCCCTTTGTCGCCCCCCAGATGAAGGCACAGCCAGCGAGGAGGAGGAGGATGATGATGAATGGGACGAGTGAGACGCCCCCTCCCTTCCCCGCTTCTAAAGACGCCCCCAGACCCAAAATGTGCCCCCCCGCCCCTCCCCCCCCCCCGTCTGTGCCCCTCCCCCAGCTCGGGGGGGGAGGGGCCCCGGCTTTTCCTGCCCCCCCCCCTTTTCCATCCCATCCCAATTCCCCCCCCCCCCCCCCGCAGAACCAAATAAACGGAGTCACGTGAGGACTGCCTCGTTAATTAATTCATTCATTAATTACCGTTTAATGAGCCGGGATCGAGGAGGGGAAGCGGGAATGGAGCGGCTCGGGGAGGGGCTCGGAGGGGATCCCGGCGCTTCCAGCGGCTCCGAGCCGGGAAAACCGCGGGGAAAAATGGGGAAAAAACGGCGGAATTCGGGATCGGCGCCGCGCGCGGGGGCTGCTGGGAGCCATATGTAAATGAGACAGCGCCGCGACCAATGGAAATCGGTCAATTCATACCAGTATGTAAATGAATCATCGCGGGCGCTGCTGGGAGAGATATGCAAATCAAGCGACGCGACGACCAATGGCGGGATCAGATATTATGCAAATAAAGCGGCGCGGTGGCCAATAGAGAACGGGCGGGAAGTTGTCAGCATGCAAATAAATCACCACGTCAGCCAATGGAAGGCGCTCATCCCGCTGTCACTATGCAAATCAGCAGCCGGGCCAGCCAATGGGCGCTGGGCGCGGGCAGAGGAAGCCCCGCCCCTCGCTCTGCCCGCCGGGCGGAAGCGGCGCCAGAAAAAAAAAAGGAAAAAGGCGGAAAAAGACAAAAAAAAAGCGGCGGCGGCTGAAAATGGCGGAAAATTTAAAAGGTGGCGAGAGCGGGGCGGGCCCGAGGGGTCTCCGGGGCGGCGTGAGGGGGAAAAGAGGGGCGGGGGGCGCTGTGAGGGGACGGCGCCGCTTCCCGCGCGCGGCCGTTGGCGCCTGAGGGGAGGGGGGGAAAGTGGCGGGAACGCGCGGGGGGGGGGGGGGGGAGCGTGTGAGGGGGGGGGGGGCGCTGCCCCGTCCCCAAATTCCCCCTCAGTGTCCCCCTCGCCCACCCGCTGTCCATCCCCTGTCCATCCCCGCCTGTCGCTGTCGTGTGTCGCGACAGCGCCGGCGGTGCCGGGAGGGGCTGCGTGAGGTGAGGGGTGAGGGGGGGGGCTGCGGTGTCACCTGTCCCCTCACGCTGTCACCGCGGTGTGTCAGAGTGTCTATCGCGACAGAGCGAGCGATACGGGGGGGCTGCTGAGGTGGGGGGGCTGTGGTGTCACCTGTCCCCTCACGCCCCCTCCCCACCCCTGTGTATCCCACCCCGGTGACACTCGTGTGCTGCCTGTCGCGACAGAGCGGGCGGGTCCCTGTGTGTGGGGTGTGTCCGAGGTGAGCTGTGGCTCTGTGGTGTCGCCTGTCCCCTCACGCTGTGCCCGGTGGCCCCGCAGGGTGCTCCGTGTGCTGCCTGTCGCCCTGGCCGCGGCTGCAGGAGCTGTGTCGGCTGCAGCGGCTGCGGTGCCGCGCCCTCGGCGTCACCCGCCGCAACCTCGGCGACTTCGAGGTGGAGCTGCTGTGCGACTACCGGCGAGTGCGGGTGAGGGGCGCGGGACCCCCGAACCGGGACCCCCGAACGGGGAACTGACACAGGACCCCCAAACCGAGACCCCCGAACTGGGCCCCCCGAACGGGGAACTGACACAGGACCCCCATACAAAGACCCCCCCCAAACTGGGACCCCCACAGACACCCACAACACAGCTGGGACCCCTACAAAGGACCCCCAAACCAGGACCCCCCCACAGACACCAAGAACTGACTCAGGACCCCCACACTGGACAGCAAACTGGGACCCCCAAACTCAGAATTGGCCCAGGACCCCCCAACTGGGCACTGCCAGGTCCCCTGGGGGCAAACGGGGACCCTCTGGTGACCCCAGGACCCCCCTGGCCTCGTGAGCCCCCACAGGGACATCGGGGTCCCCTTTAAGGTCCCCAAGCTTCCTTTGGCACCCCAAAAATCCTCTGACCCTGTTTGGCCCCACAGGGTCCCTGGACACTGGGGTCACTCCAGGACCCCCCTGACCTTATTAGACCCTTTTAGAGCCCCACACTGGGGTCACTCCAGGACCCCCCTGACCCTTTTAGACCCCAGAGGACCTGACATGGGGGTCACTCCAGGACCCCCTGACCCTTTTAGACCCCCACACTGGGGTCACTCCAGGACCCCCCGACCCAAAAAAGCCCCACAGGGTCCCTGGACATTGGGGTCACTCCAGGACCCCCTGACCTTATGAGACCCCAGAGGACCCCCACACTGGGGTCACGTCAGGACCCCCCAGACCCAAAAAAGCCCCACAAGGTCCCTGGACATTGGGGTCACTCCAGGACCCCCCAGACCCTATTAGACCCCAGAGGACCCACACTGGGGTCACTCCAGGACCCTCAGACCCTATTAGATCCTAAAGGACCCCCACACCGGGGTCACTCCAGGACCCCCTGACCCTTTTAGACCCCCACACTGGGGTCACTCCAGGACCCCCCGACCTCATGAGACCCTCGGAGTCCCCCCGATTCCCGCGTCCCTCCCGACCTCATGAGACCCCCCAATGTCTCCAGACCTTGTGGTCACTCCAGGGCCCCGCAGACCTTTTGAGTCCCCACACTTGGGGGTCCCCACTGCCCACCCCTCCCCCAAATCCCCTTTAACCCCCCGTTATCCGCCCACGCAGGACGAGGAGTTCTACCTGGTGAAGTGGCGCGGGTACCCCTCCTCGGCCAACACCTGGGAGCCGCGGCGCAACCTGCGCTGCCGCGGGCTGCTGCAGCAGCTGCACGCCGACCTGGCGCGGGCGCCGGGCGGGCCGGTGCGGCCGGGCCCCCGCGGGCTGCCGGCGCGCGCCGTGTCCTACCTGGCGCAGAAGGCGGAGCAGCGGCGTGCGCTGCGGCGCTGGGAGCGCCACCTGAACCGCACGCGCAGCCACCGCGGCCGCATCGCCGTGGAGAACGAGGTGGACCTGCACGGGCCGCCGCGCGACTTCGTCTACGTCAACGAGTACAAGGTGGGCGCGGGCGTGGCGCTGACCCCCGTGGCGGCCGGCTGCGAGTGCCGGGACTGCCTGGCCGAGGCCACGCTGGCCGGCGGCTGCTGCCCCGGCGCCTCGCGCAACAGGTTCGCCTACAACGAGGCCGGGCAGGTGCGCATCCGGGCGGGGCTGCCCATCTACGAGTGCAACTCGCGCTGCCGCTGCGGCGCCGAGTGCCCCAACCGCGTGGTGCAGCGCGGCATCCGCTACGACCTGTGCATCTTCCGCACCGGCGACGGGCGCGGCTGGGGCGTGCGCACGCTGCAGCGCATCCGCAAGAACTCCTTCGTCATGGAGTACGTGGGCGAGGTGAGCGCGCAGGTGTGGTACAGGTGTGTGTGATACAGGTGTGTGTGACACAGGTGTGACACAGTACAGGTGTGTGTGACAGGGCGTGCGCACGCTGCAGCGCATCCGCAAGAACTCCTTCGTCATGGAGTACGTGGGCGAGGTGAGTGGGACAGGTGTGTGTGACACAGTACGGGTGTGATACAGGTGTGACACAGGTGTGACACAGTACAGGTGTGTGTGACATGGTACAGGTGTGATACAGGTGTGTGTGGTACAGGTATGTGTGATACAGGTGTGTGTGGTACAGGTGTGTGTGATACAGGTGTGTGACACAGTACAGGTGTGTGACAGGGCGTGCGCACGCTGCAGCGCATCCGCAAGAACTCCTTCGTCATGGAGTACGTGGGCGAGGTGAGTGCGCAGGTGTGGTACAGGTGTGTGTGGTACAGGTGTGTGTGACACAGGTGTGTGTGACACAGTACAGGTGTGTGATACAGGTCTGTGTGACATGGTACAGGTGTGATACAGGTGTGTGACAGGTGTGTGTGACACGGTACAGGTGTGATACAGGTGTGCCCCAGGTGTGACATGGTGCAGATGTGAGGCAGTACAGGTGTGACACAGGTGTGCGGGGTGGTTCAGGTGTGCCCCAGGTGTGACATGGTGCAGATGTGAGGCGGTACAGGTGTGCCCCAGGTGTGCGGGGTGGTTCAGGCGTGCCCCAGGTGTGACAGGTGTGTCCCTGCCGCAGATCATCACCTCGGAGGAGGCGGAGCGCCGCGGACAGGTGTACGACCGCCAGGGCGCCACGTACCTGTTCGACCTGGACTACGTGGAGGACGTGTACACCGTGGACGCCGCCCACTACGGCAACATCTCGCACTTTGTCAACCACAGCGTGAGTGCGGTTACCTGGCTCAGGTGGGCTTACCTGCCCACAGGTGGGGATTTAGCTGGGCTCAGGTGTGGGCTTACCTGCCTTGTGGGTGAAGCTTCCAGCACCTCTTCCCCCAGGTGTGGGTGTGTCTCAGGTGTTGGGGTGGGTCAGGTGCTGGGGCTGGGGCTCACCTGCCAGGTGTGTCTCACCTGCCGGGCGGGGCAGTGTGACCCCAACCTGCAGGTGTACAACGTGTTCATCGAGAACCTGGACCAGCGCCTGCCCCGCATCGCTCTGTTCGCCACGCGGCCCATCCGGGCAGGGGAGGAGCTCACCTTCGACTACAACATGCACGGTACCTGCCACACCTGTACCTGCCACACCTGTACCGGGCACACACCTGTACCTGCCACACACCTGTCCCTGGCACACACCTGTACCTGCCACACACCTGTACCTGTCACACACCTGTACCTGTCACACACCTGTCCCTGACACACACCTGTACCTGCCACACCTGACCCTGGCACACACCTGTACCTGCCAGACCTGCCACACACCTGTCCTTACCTGTCACACACCTGTCCTGCACAGACCTCCCTGCCCTCAGCCCACCCTGCACTGTGGGGTCGCTGCAGGGCTCAGGGCCACACCTGGATGGGTCCTGACCACACCTGGGGGAGTCAGAGCCATACCTGGGGGTTCCTGGCCACACCTGGGTGGGTCCAGGCCATACCTGGGGGGGTCAGGGCCACACCTGAGCAGGGCAGGGTCACACCTGGAGGGTTCCTGGCCACACCTGGGGGTTCCTGGTCACACCTGGGGGAGTCAGAGGCACACCTGGGGGTTCCTGGTCACACCTGGGGGCATGCAGCCGTACCTGGGCGCTGCCAGGTGTCGCTGAGCGCACCTTTCCCCGCAGTGGACCCCGTGGACGCCGAGAGCACCCGCATGGACTCCAACTTCGGGCTGGTGGGGGGGTCCCTGGGGGGCTCCCCCCGCGCCCGCGGCCGCATCGAGTGCAAGTGCGGGGC
The DNA here is from genome assembly GCF_048771995.1 of Taeniopygia guttata. NCBI lineage: Eukaryota > Metazoa > Chordata > Aves > Passeriformes > Estrildidae > Taeniopygia > Taeniopygia guttata. The sequence continues at coordinate 258,081 of NC_133056.1, forward strand.
GGCCTCGTGCCGCAAGTACCTGTTCTGAAACACCTGGGCCCACCTGGGCCACACCCACCGCACACCTGGGCCACGCCTCCACTGCCGCCAGCAGCGCCCCGGGGGGGTTGGGCTGTTCTGAGGGGTTCTGGGGGGATCTAGTTGGGGTTTTGGGGATCCAGGTGGGGTTTTGGGCATCCAGGTGGGGTTTGGGGATCGAGGTGGGGTTTTGGGGGGATCCAGGTGGGGTTTTGAGGATCCAGGTGGAGTTCTGGGAGATCCAGGTGGGGTTTTGAGGATCCAGAAGGAGTTTTGGGGATCCAGGTGGGGTTTTGGGGCTCCAGGTGGAGTTTTGGGGATCCAGGTGGGGTTTTGGGGATCCAAGTGGGGTTTTGGGGATCCAGGTGGAGTTTGGGGATCCAGGTGGAGTTTTGGGGATCCAGGTGGGGTTTTGGGCATCCAGGTGGGGTTTTGGGGGGCCACACGATGACAACACCTGTGGAGTTGTTCGCGGCCATGCTGGGGAGGTTTTAGGGGGTGTCCAGGTGGGTTTTGGGGGGATCTGAGAGGTTTTTTTGGGGATCCAGGAGTGCTGGGGGTGCCACACAATGACCTGGGGCAGTTTTGGGGTGGTCCAAGAGGGGATTTGGGGAGGTTTGGGGGGGTCTCGGGATTTTGGGGAGGGTCTGGAAGGTTTTGGGAAAGGTTTGGGGGAGTTTTGGGGTCACACGTCAAGGACCAGACTGGGTGGATCGAGGGGAATTTTGGGGGAGTTTTGGGGTATTTGGGGGGAATATCAGGGTGGTTTTCAGAAGGAGTTTGGGGAAGGTTTTGGGGGGATTTTGGGATGGGTTTGGGGGTTCGGGAAGGGTTTTGGGGGATTTTGGCACCACGCAACACCTGCACAACTCGCCGCACTTGAATTCCAGGGAGGGGCGTTTTGGGGTATTTTTGGGAAAATTCCAGAGTAGGGTTTGGGAGGTTTTGGAGATGGTTTGGGGAAGGGTTTTGGGTAGAGTATTGGGGTATTTTGGGCAGGATTTTGGAGTGTTTTGGAGCCGCACGCCAGCCACAAAACTCGCCGCACACCGAGGCCGCACCGGGGCAGTTTTTGGGGTATTTCCAGGCAGATTTTGGGGTTTCCCGCGGGGGTTTGGGGGTTTTCGGGGCGCTCAGGCGTGCTGGCGGCGCCAGACGATGACGGTGCCGGCGGCGTCCCCCGAGGCCAGCAGGGACTCGTCGCAGTTGAAGGCCACGGCCAGCACGGCGGCCCCGTGGCCCTGCAGCGTGTTCACCGTGGCGCGCGCCGCACGGCCCACGTCGAAGAAGTGCACGGAGGCGTCCTCGCTGCCCGTCACTGGTGGGGACATGGGGACATCAGGGACATGGGGACATCGGGGACAAGGAAATGGGATGGCACCCGAGTGCTCTCCTCGCTGCCCGTCACTGGTGGGGACATGGGGACATTGGGGACATGGGGACATTGGGGACAGGGATAAGGGATGGCACCCGACTGCTGTCCTCGCTGCCCGTCACTGGTGGGGACATTGGGGACACTGGGGACAGGGATAAGGGATGGCACCCCACTGCTCTCCTCACTGCCCGTCACTGGTGGGGACATGGGGACATCAGGGACAGGGCTGGGAAATGTCATCCTATTGACTCCCTCGCTGCCCGTCACTGGTGGGGACATTGGGGACATCGGGGACATCAGGGACAAGGAAATGGGATGGCACCCCACAGCTCTCCTCACTGCCCGTCACTGGTGGGGACATCGGGGACATCGGGGACATTGGGGACAGGGATAAGGGATGGCACCCAAGTGCTCTCCTCACTGCCTGTCACTGGTGGGGACATGGGGACATTGGGGACATCAGGGACAAGGAAAAGGGATGGCACCCCACTGCTCTCCTCGCTGCCCGTCACTGGTGGGGACATGGGGACATCGGGGACATTGGGGACAGGGATAAGGGATGGCACCCGACTGCTCTTCCTGCTACCTGTCAGTGGTGGGGACATGAGGGACATTGGGGACAAGGACAAGGGATGGCACCCAAGTGCTCTCCTCGCTGCCCATCCCTGAGGGGACGTTGGGGACGTTGGGGACAGGGTTGGGGGTGTGGCTGTCCCCGCACCCACCCCAGTCCCTCCCAGTCCCTCCCAGTTTGTCCCAGTCCCTCCCAGTCCCTCCCAGTGCCCCCCAGCGCTCACCCACGCAGGCTCCCTGCCGGAAGGACATCAGGGGGCAGAAGCAGCTCCTCAGGGGCTGCTCCCGGTGCCGCGTGGGGAAACTGCGCCGGAGCCGCAGCCCCGGGGCCCCCGAGCCCCCCTCGTCCTCCACCACCCTGGGGAGGGGTAAAAGGGCTCAGAAACACCCCAAAATTACCCCAAAAACTGCCCCTAAAATCTTCCTGAGACCCCACCTTGTCCTCCACCACTTCAAGGGATCAAAAAAGGGGTCACAAATACCCAAAAATCACCCCAAAAACTGCCCCTAAAATCCCCCTGAATCCTCCACCACCCTGGGGTGTGGAAGGGGGGAAAAAAGGATCAGAAACACCCAAAAATCACCGAAAAAACCTCCCCCAATGTTCCCCCATAGCAGAAGGACAGCAGGTGGTCGGGTTCACCCCAAATCCCTGAAGGATCCCTCATGTCCCCAAGGCCCCCGTCATGTCCCCAAGGCCCCTTCGATGTCCCCAAAGCCCCCCTGCCCCCCCCCAAATGTCCCCCTGGTACCACAAGAGGAGGGACAGGCACTGATCAGCAGGGACGGCTCTGGTTCACCCCAAACCCCCCAATCCCCTGAAGCCCCCCGCTGTCCCCAGTGTCCCCCCGATGTCCCCAGCGTCCCCCCGATGTCCCCAGTGTCCCCCCGATGTCCCCAGTGTCCCCCCGATGTCCGCAAGCCCCCCATCGTACCGGAAGAGCAGCAGGCGGTCGGGGCAGGCGTTGACCAGCAGGGACGGGTCCGGCGCCTCCCGGCTGGCCCAGGCCCGCGCCGAGAGCGACGTGATGGCGCCGCCGGCCTGGACCAGCACCCGCGAGGCCTTGGTCAGCCGGCCTGGGGGTGGGGGCAGGGAGTGAGACCCCCCCAAAATCCCACAGTGCCCCCCAGTACTGCCCAGTGTCACCCCAGTGCCCCCCAGTACTGCCCAGTGTCACCCCAGTGCCTCCCAGTACTGCCCAGTGCCACCCCAGTGCCTCCCAATGTCACCCCAGTGCCTCCCAGTGCCTCCCAGTGGCACCTGGACCTGCATCCCTGAGGCCTTGGTCAGCCGGCCTGGGGGGGTGGGATGTGGGACACTGCCCCAAAACCCCCCCAGTCCCCTCCCAGTGCCCCCCAGTCCCCTCCCAGTCTCCCCCAGTCCCTCCCAGTGCCCCCCAATCCCCTCCCAGTCCCTCCCAGTGCCCCCCAATCCCCTCACAGTCCCCCCCAGTGCCCCCCAATCCCCTCCCAGTCCCCCCCAGTCCCCCCAGTGCCGTACCGGTGCCGGGGTCGCACAGGAACGAGGAAACCGAGCCCCGGTCGTCCCCGGCCCACAGGACGCGCCCGGGGGCGTCGAAGCAGAGGGAGAGAACCTGTCCCGGGAGGCGCCCGGTGCCCCCCCGAGCCGCCTTCCCCGTGGAGATGTTCACCACCCGCACCATGTGCCGGGCACTGCCCACCTGGGGGGCACAGAGGGGCTGGGGGGGCATCCTGGGACCCCCACACCCACCCTGGGACCCCCACACCCACCCTGGGGCCCCCACACCCACCCTGGGACCCCCAAACACACCCTGAGACCCCCACACCCACCCTGGGACCCCCACACCCACCCTGGGACCCCCAAACCCACCCTGGGACCCCCACACCCACCCTGGGACCCCCAAACACACCCTGAGACCCCCAAAATCCCCCTCAAACCCCCTCCCCGAGCTGCGTTCCCTGTGGAGATGTTCACCACGTGCCGGGCACTGCCCACCTGGGAGACCAAAGAGGGGCTGGAGCAACGCCCTGGGACAGCCACACCCACCCTGAGACCCCCAAAATCCCCCCATGAGACCCCCCAAACCCACTCTGAGACCCCCAAAATCCCCCCGTGAGACCCCAAAATCCCCCCCGAGCCACCTTCCCCACGGAGACGTTCACCCCCCGCACCAGGGGTGGGTCTGGGGGGATGTTTGGGAGTCTCAGGGGGGTTATTCAGGGCTGTGATGTTTTGGGATATTTTGGGATGATTTTGGGGTGATTTCAGGGTATTTCGGGGTTTCTCTCACCACGGTAAGGTTGTTGTTGAGCGGCTGGAAGGCGCAGCACAGCAGCGCGGCGCCGTCGGGGTCGGGCACGCGGCGGATGCAGCGCCCGTCCGAGGGGTCCCAGAGGCGCAGGGTCCCGTCCAGCGAGGCCGACACCAGCACGTCGTTGGACAGGGACCAGGCGAAGTCGGAGACGCCGCCGCCGTGGCCGCGCAGCCGCCGCAGCACCGCCGGGGGCCCCGGGGCCAGGCGGCACACCGAGAGCGTCCCGTCCAGCGAGCAGCACGCCAGGAGGTGCCGCTCGTCGTGGGCGAACTGCACCTTCCGCACTGGGCGGGGGGAATGAGACCCCTCCTCAAAATTCCGTAGGGTCGGGGGCCACCCAGAACAAAGAGATCACCCCCAGAGCGAGAGGAACCCCCAAACTCAGCCACTCAAAACCCCCAAAAGTGCCGCTCGTCGTGGGCAAACTGCACCTTCCGCACTGGGCGGGGGGAAAAGGGGGCGGGTGAGACCCCTCCTCAAAATTCCATAGGGTCAGGAACCCCCCCCAGAGCCAGGGAAGACCCCTAGAACATGGGGGAGCCCCCTGACCCACCCAGCAGGTGCTGCTTGTGGTGGGCGAACTGCACCTTCCGCACTGGGCAGGGGGAAAAGGGGGCGGGTGAGACCCCTCCCCAAAATTCCATAGGGTCAGGAACCCCCCCAGAACAAAGGGATGACCCCCAGACCCAGCAGTATCCCCCCAAACCCACCCGGTACATGCAGCTTATGGTAGGCAAATTGCACTGGAGGGGATGGGGGAAAGGTGAGACCCCTCCCCAAAATCCCCACAGAGGGAGGAACCCCCACAGACCCCCTTAGGGACCCCTCCCCACCCTTCTCATGGAAACCCCCACTCCTACCCCCCCAGGGACCCCCAGGGGACACCTGAAACCCCCCAGAGCACACCTGAGACCCCCTCAGGACCCCCCAGAACACACCTGAGACCCCTCAGGACCCCCTAGAACACACCTGAGACCCCTCAGGACCCCCCAGAACACACCTGAGACCCCCAAGGCCCCCCCAGAACACACCTGAGACCCCTCAGGCCCCCCCAGAACACACCTGAGACCCTCCAGACCCCTCCCTACAACTTCCTATGAAAACTCCCCCCTTCCTACTCCCTCAGGGACCCCCCAAGGAGTACCTGAGACCCCCCCGGGCACACCTGAGCCCCTGCCCGGCCCCCCCCCGGCTCACCTGCGCTGTCCAGGTGTTGGTCGAACACGTGGAACACCCCCGCGAAGGCGTAGTTCTCGCTCAGGGTGGTGTCCCCGGCCATGGCCCGGCTGGCCTCGGCCAGGGGGGTGGGCACCACGCCGGGGGGGCTGCGGGGTGGGGGGCAGCGTGAGACCCCCGCCCCGGATCGATCTGAACCCCCCGGGACCCCCCGAGCCCACCCGGCACCCCCCCGTTCCCTGCAATGGTTTCGTCCAGGGGAACGGGGGTCCCCATGGGAGGGAGGGGCAGTGGGAGACCCCCCCCCCAATCAGGACCCTGAGACCCCCCCCCGGACCCTGAGACCCCCCCAGAACCCTGAGACCCCCCCCCCAGATACCCCCTGACCCCCCCAGATACACCCTGACCCCCCCAGTACCGATTGGCACCCTCCAAACCCCCCCATCCCCCACAATGGTTTCGCCCACAGGTGGGGGGAGGGGGCGGCACCTGGAGACCCCCCCCAAAACACCGAGACCCCCCCCAAAACACCGAGACCCCCCCAAAAACCCCACAACCCCCTGAGACCCCTCCCCAAAACCCCCAGCAGCCCAAAACCTCCCCCAGCCCCTTCAAAACCCCCCGGGACCCCCCCCCCCAAAAAAATGTGTCCCCAGCACCCTGAGACCCCCCAGAAAATCCCCAAATCCTCCCAAAATTCCCCCGGGGGTCTCACCGCTCGTCGGGGCCCCCCCGCAGCCCCCCCGGGCCGGAGCTGCGGCTCAGGGAGCGCCGGTGGCCGCGGGACCCCCGCGGGTCCTCCTCGAAATCCTGGGGGGAAAAAGGGTTGGGACCCCCGAATTGGGGATGGGAAACCCAAAAATGGGGGTGGAGTCCCCAAAAGTGGGGGTGGGGTCCCCAAAAATGAGGGTGGCAAACCCAAAAACGCAGTGGAGTCCCCAAAAGTGGGGGCACGAACCCCCCAGAACCGCCAAAATAGGGGAGGGGTCCCCTCAAATCTCCCCAAAATTGGCGCTGGGACTCCCAGACCCCCCCCCAGAGGAATTTTGGGTTTGTGCAGCACCCCCCAGGTGTGTCCTGAGCCCCATGTACCTGCCCCAGGTGTGCCCCAAACCCCTCCAGGTGTCCCCAGGTATATACAGGTGTACTCAGGTGTGCCCAGGTGTACCCCAGGTGTGCCCAGGTGTGCCCCAAACCCCTCCAGGTGTGCCCCAGGTGTGCCCCAGGTGTGCCCAGGTACCTCCATGCAGTCCAGTGTGGTCCGGCTGGCCCTCAGGGCGCTGCGGCAGCTGCCCCAGGTGTGCCCATGTGTGCCCCAAACCCCTCCAGTTGTACTCAGGTATATCCCAAGTGTACCCAGGTGTGCCTAGGTGTGCCCAGCTGTGCCCCAAACCTCTCCAGGTGTACCCAGGTGCACCCAAATGTACTCAGGTGTATCCCAAGTGTATCCCAGGTGTGCCCAGGTGTACCTCAGGTGTACCCAGGTGTGCCCCAAACCCCTCCAGGTGTGCCAGGTGTATCCCAGTTGTACCCCAGGTGTACCTAGGTGTGCCCAGGTGTGCCCCAGGTGTGCCCAAGTGTATCCCAGGTGTGCCCAGGTGTGCCCCAAACCCCTCCAGGTGTACCCAGGTGTGCCCAGGTGTGCCCCAGGTGTGCCCCAAACCCCTCCAGGCATACCCCAAGTGTGCCCAGGTGTGCCCCAGGTGTGCCCCAGGTGTGCCCAGGTGTACCCCAGGCGTACCCCAGGTGTGCCCAGGTGTACCCAGGTGTGCCCAGGCGTGCCCCAGGTGTGCCCCAGGTGTGCCCAGGTGTACCCAGGTGTGCCCCAAACCCCCCCAGGTGTGCCCAGGTGTGCCCAGGTGTGCCCAGGTGTACCCCAGGTGTACTCAGGTGTATCCCAGGTGTGCCCAGGTGTGCCCAGGTGTGCCCCAAACCCCTCCAGGTGTACCCAGGTGTGCTCAGGTGTGCCCAGGTGTACCCAGGTGTGCCCAGGTGTGCCCCAGGTGTGCCCCAAACCCCTCCAGGTATACCCCAGGTGTACCCAGGCATACCCCAGGTGTACCCAGGCGTACCCAGGTGTGCCCAGGTGTGCCCAGGTGTGCCCAGGTGTGCCCCAGGCATACCCCAGGTGTACCCAGGCGTACCCAGGTGTATCCCAGGCGTACCCCAGGTGTGCCCAGGTGTATCCCAGGCGTACCCCAGGTGTGCCCAGGTGTATCCCAGGTGTGCCCAGGTGTGCCCCAAACCCCTCCAGGTGTGCCCCAGGTGTACCCAGGTGTGCCCAGGTACCTCCATGCGGTCCAGCGTGGTCCGGCTGGCCCTCAGGGCGCTGCGGCAGCTGCCGGGCTCGGACAGGGCGCCGTAGCGCTGCGCCAGGAGCCGCGCCCGCAGCCGCAGGTACCAGCGCCGCGCCTCCCCCGCCAGGTGCCCGCCCTGCGCCCGCTCCCGCAGCAGCTGCGAGCGCCGCCGCACGTACTGCGTGCGGAACTGCGGCAGCTGCGGCGTGCGGTACGCCGCGTACCTGTGGGGAGGGACAGGGGGTTAGTGCTACCCAAAATCACAGACATTCCACCCAAAAATAAACCCAGGTGTGCGGAACTGCGGCAGCTGCGGCGTGCGGTACGCTGCATACCTGCGGGGAGAAATGGGGTTAGTGCTACCCAAAATCAGAGAAATTCCACCCAAAAACAGACCCAGGCGTGCGGAACTGCGGCAGCTGCGGCGTGCGGTACGCCGCGTACCTGCCAGGTGAGGGACAGGTGAGACATGGGGTTATGCTACCCAAAATCACAGAAATTCCACCCAAAAACAGACCCAGGTGTGCGGAACTGCGGCGTGTGGTACGCCGCATACCTGCAGGGAGAAATGGGGTTAATTCTACCCAAAACCAGACCCAGGTGTGCGGAACTGCAATGGGTGGTACCTGCCGGGTGAGAAATGGGGTTAGTGCTACCCAAAATCACAGAAATTCCACCCAAAAATAGACCCAGGTGTGCAGAGCTGCGGTATGCAGTACGCCGTGTACCTGCCAGGTGAGAAATGGGGTTAATGCTACCCAAAATCACAGAAATTCCAACCAAAAATAGACTCAGGTGTGCAGAACTGTGGCAGCGGTGTGGTGCAGTGCACTGCGTACCTGCACAGGTGGGACAGGAGACACAGGTGAGGGACAGGTGAGGGTAGGTGAGAAACCGGGTTAATTCTACCCAAAACCAGAGAAATTCCACCCAAAAATAGTCCCAGGTGTGCAGAGCTGCGGCACCTGTGGGGTGCGTTACGCTGCACACCTGGGACAGGTAAGACAAGTGAGGGACAGGAGAGAAATAGGTTTAATTCGACAGAAAATCAGATAAATTCCACCCAAAAATGGACCCAGGGATGCGGAACTGGGTGTGGCAGGCCACACATCTGGGACAGGCGACACAGGTGAGGAATGGGGTTAATTCTTACCCAAAACCACACAAATTCCACCCAAAAATGGCCCAGCGGTGACAATCCCCCAAAAAGGTGCCCCGAGTACCTCCAAAATTCCGCATCCAGGTAGGAGCATCCCCCTCCCCAAAAAATTCCCCCAGGTATCCAAAATCCTCCCCAAAAATACCCCCCGAGCTCACCGCGCGTCCACGGCGAGCACCTGCTGCCACACGGCGGCCATGGCGGCCGCGGCCGCCGCGGGGGGACCCTGCCGAGGGAACAACGGCGTGAGCTGAGGGATAAAACGGGGAAAAAAGGGGGAAAAACACGGGAAAAGCGCACCGGGGCGGCCCTACCTGCGCGTCCCGCTCCACCTCCGCCTCAGGAGCTCCGCGGGGCCGCGGCTGGGCCGGGGAGCGCCGCTGGGCCTGACCGGAAGTTGCCGCGGCACCGCCTCACGCCCAAATGGCGGCGAGCGTCGCCCTGGAGACGGAGGGCGGAGGGAGGGGGCGTGGTCTTTGATGTGATTGGTTGGATTTGGAAATGGGGCGTGGCCTTCGGGCTCGCCGATGAATCCCGCCTTTCAGGAGCGCACGCTGATTGGCTGGTCACACAAAAGGGGCGTGGCGAACGCGCGGCCGCTCCGCCCGGCGCCTCTCGTCTGCTCCGGGTCCTCCCGCCCGCCGAGTTTGCGACAAGGCAGCGGGACGAGCGCTGCGCTTTACGGCAGCGGGCCGGGGGTCCCGGAGGGTCCCCAGAGCGTTTTGGGGGGACCCCGGGGGGGTCCCGGTGCCTCCGGGGCGGCTCGGTGAGCACCGGATCCCCCCCGCGCCCTCCTTCGTGCCGCTGCTCGGAGCGCGCCTCGCTTGACGGCGGGTTGTACGACAGCCTCAGGGGCGAGCGGCGCGCTTTACGGCAGCGCGCCGGCACCGCGGCCGGGGAGATTTTGGGGGTCCCGGGGGGGTTTGGGGGGTCCCGGAGGGTCCCGGGGGGGGCCGGGGGTCGGTGCCCCCCCCCGAGGATGCCGCTGGCCGTGCAGTGGCCGTTCCCCGCGGAGCCGTCGCGGCGCTGGGCCCTGGCGAGCCGCGTGGTCACGGGCCTGGTGGGCACCTACAGCTGCGTGTGGACCCGTGAGTGACCCCCCAAAATTCAATTCTGGGGTTCTGAGGGGAAAATCCCCCCCAAATCCCGGCTCGGAGGGGAGACCCCCCCCAAATTCTGGGGTTCTGAGGGGGAACCCCACCAAATCACATCTGGACCCCCCCCGTCACCCCCAGACCCTCCCAGTCCAATTTTGGGGGGGGTCTCATCTCATCCCTTTCGTCATTGCAGACCCCCCCTCCCCCAATAGGTTTGGGACCCCCCCCAAAATCCTTTCAGGTCCTCGGGACCCCCCTCCCTCCAAAGTATATTTGAGACCCCTCCCCAAACAGCTCTGGGGACCCCCAGCTCCTTTGGGACCCCCCAAAACTCTTCAGACCCCCCCAAATTCCTCTTTCAACCCTTTAGGACCCTTTGGGGACCCCCCCAAAACTCTTCAGACCCCCCAAATTCCTCCTTCAATCTTTTAGGACCCTCTGAGAACCCCCCAGAACTCTTCAGACCCCCCCCCAAATTTATTTTTCAACTCTTTAAGACCCTCCGGGGACCCCCCAAACTTTTCAAACCCCCTCTTTACGCCCTTGGGACCCTCCTGAACCCCCCCAAGCCCTTTAAAACCCCTCGAGGACCCCCCCAAACCCCCCCGGGACCCCTCCCCAGGGTACCTGAACCGGCTGCGGGTGCACAACGCGGAGGTGCTGCACGAGCTGGTGGAGAGGAGGGGGCCCGGGACCCCCCTGCTGACCCTGTCCAACCACGCCTCCTGCATGGACGACCCCCACCTCTGGGGTACCCGGGGGGGGTTTGGGGGGGTCCCGGGTGGGTCTCGCTGGGGTTTGGGGGGTTTCAGGGGGGTTTGGGGGGTCCCAAGGGGTCCTTGGGGGGTCCCAGAGGGGTCTCAGGGGGATTTGGGGGGTTCTAGGGGGACTGGATGGTGTTTGGGGGGGGTCTCAGGGGGGTTTTAGGGGGTCTGAAGGGTTTTGGGGAGTCCCAGGGGGACTGGATGGTGTTTGGGGGGGGGTCTCAGGGGAGTTTTGGGGGTCCCAGAGGGTCCTAAAGGGAGGTGGGGGAGGGCTTTAGGAGGGTCTGGAGGGGTTTTGGGGGGTTTAAAGGGGTTTTGGGGGGTTTCAGGGGGTCCTACGGGGGCGTTGGGGGGGGTCTGGAGGGTTTTGGGGGGTTTCAGGGGGGTTTGGGGAGTCCCCAGGGGGTCCTAAAGAGGTCAAAGGAGAAATTTGGGGGGGGGTCCTGGGTGGTCTTTGGGTGTCCTCGAGCTGTCTGGGGAATTTGGGGAGTCTGAAGGGTTTTGGGGGGGGGTCCCTGGGGGGTTTTGGGGGTCTCCGTGACCCCTGTGACCCCCCCCAGGGTCCCTGAAGCTGCGACACGTCTGGAACCTGCCCAGGATGCGCTGGTAGGGGGATTTGGGGGGGTCCTGGGGGGGAGTTGGGGATCCTGGTGGGGATTTGGGGGGTCCGGGGTGGGGATTTGGGGGTCCTGGGGGGGGGATTTGGGGGTCCTGGGGGGGGGATTTGGGGATCCTGGGGGGGATTTGGGGGGTCCTGGGGGGGATTTGGGGGTCCTGGGGGGGATTTGGGGGGTCCTGGGGGGGATTTGGGGGTCCTGGGGGGGATTTAGAAGGGGTCCTGCGGATGTTTTTGGGGGATTCCTGAGAATGTTTTGGGGGTGCCCCTGGGGGTGTTTTTGGGGTGTGCCTCGGGGTGTTTCTGGGGTGTCCCAGCGCCCCTCTCCCCGTTTCCCCCCAGGACCCCCACGGCCGCGGACATTTGCTTCACGCGGGAGCTGCACTCGCTCTTCTTCAGCCTGGGGCGCTGCGTGCCCGTCTGCCGCGGTAACTGGGCAAACTGGGAGCACTGGGAGGGACTGGGGGGCACTGGGATCAAACTGGGATCAAACTGGGATGGACTGGGGGCGCTGCGTGCCCGTGTGCCGCGGTAACTGGGCAAACTGGGAGCACTGGGGGGGAACTGGGACCACACCGGGAAGGACTGACACCAAACTGGGACCAAACTGGGAGCAACTGGGAAGGAATTGGGAGGGACTTGGAGGAACTGGAAGGGAGCTGGGAGGGGATTGGGGGGGACTGGGATGGAACTGGTTTATACTGGGAGGGACTGGAAGCACTGGGAAGGAATGGGAGAGACTGGGAGAGACTGAGGCGGGAACTGGGAGCAAACTGGGATGGACTGGGAGGGAACTGGGATCAAACTGGGACCAAACCGGGAGGGACTGACACCAAACTGGGAGGGAATTGGGAGGGACTTGGAGGAATTGGGAGGGGACTGGGAATGGACTGGAGGGAACTGGGAGGGACTAGGATGGAACTGGTTTATACTGGGAGGGACTGGGAGCACTGGGAAGGAATGGGAGAGACTGGGGGGGGACCTGGATCAAACTGGGATGGACTGGGAGGGAAGTGGGAATGGACTGGAATGAAACTGGGAGGGAACTGGGAGCACTGGGAGGGACTGGGCTGCTTTTAATCTGTACTGGGGGGCACTGGGTCATTCCCAGTCCGTACTGGGAAGGTCCCAGTTCCGAACTGGTGCCGCAGGGGACGGCGTTTACCAGCGGGGAATGGATTTTATCCTGGAAAAGCTCAACCAGGGAGACTGGGTGCACATGTTCCCCGAGGGTACTGGGAGCACTGGGAGGGACTGGGAGGGACTGGGAGAGAACTGGGAGGGACTGGGAGCACTGGGATGGACTGGGAGGGAACTGGGAAGGGACTGGGAAGGGACTGGGGGCATTGGGAGGGATCTTGGGGGGAATTTGGGGGTCCCTGTCGGGGATCTTGGGGTCCTTGGGGGGATTTTGGGGTCCCTGGGGGGTTTTGAGGGTCCCTGGTGGGGATTTTGGGGGTCCCTGAGGGGGAATTTGTGGATTCTTGGGGGATTTTGGGCATCCCTGGTGGGATTTTGGGGGTCCCTGGTGGGATTTTGGGGGTCCTGGGGGGATTCTGGGATCCCTGAGCAGGAATTTGGGGTCCCTGGGGGGATTTTGGGGTTTTTTAGGGGATTTTGGGGGTCTTTGGTGGGGGTTTTGGGGTCCTTGGAGGGATTTTGGGGTCCCTGGTGGAGGTTTTGGGGTCCCTGGGGGGAATTTTGGGGGTCCCGACCCACCCCAGCCCCATTTCCCCCCCAGGTAAAGTGAACCTGGGCCAGGAGGTCGCTCGCTTCAAGTGGGGTGAGACCCCCCAAAAAAACCCTCAAAACCCCCCCGGGATCCCCCAAAAATCCCAAACCAACCCCAGACCCCCCCCCAAAAAAACCCACTGGGACCCCAAAAATCCCCTCAAACAAATTTAAAATGCCCCAAACCCACCCAAACTCCCCAAAAAACCTTCTGTGATCCCAAAAATCCCCCCAAAACCCCAAATTCTGCCGCAGATCCCCCCAGAAAACCTCCAAGCACCCCAAAAATCTCCCCAAAAAACCCCAATCCTACCCCAGACCCCCCAAAAACACCCGGAACCCCAAAAATCCCTCCCAACCCTCCCCAAAACACCCTAATCCCACTCAAGAACCTCCCAAAAGCCCCAAAAATCTTCCCAAAAATCCCCTGAACCCCTCCCAGACCCCTCAGAGCCCCCCAAAACTTCCCCCAAATCCCTCCTGGGGTTCTGAAGACCCCCCCAAAACCCCCCCAATTGCCTTTAAAGCCCCCCCAAACCCATCCAATCACACTAAACCCCCCCAGGGTTCTGCAGCCCCCCCAAAAATGTCCCTGAACCCCTCCCAGACCCCCCCAAACCCCTTTGAGACCCCCAAATCCCTCCTGGGGTTCCAAAGCCCCCCCAAAATCCCCCCAAATTCCCCCCCAGGCATCGGGCGCCTCCTGGCCGAGTGTCGCCGGGACCCCGTCATCCTCCCGCTGTGGCACGGGGGTGAGGGGGATTTTGGGGGGTCTGGGGGGGTCTGGGGGGGTCCTGGGGGGCATAGGAGGGGTCTGGGGGGGTTTGGGGAAGGGTCTGGGGGGTTTGGGGGCACAGGAAAGGTCCTGAGGGTCACAGGGGAAGATTTTGGGGGGTCCTGAGGGCTCTTGGGGGGCTGGGGGACACTGGGGGGGCTTTTGGGGAGGGGTCTGGGGGGGTCCCAAGGGAATTTTTGGGGTACAGGGAGGATATAGGGGAGAGTGGGGGGAGTTTGAGGGGGTCCCAGAGGAGTTTGGGGGGCACCGAGGGCTTTTGGGGGGCTGGGGGACACTGGGGGGGTTTTTGGGGAGGGGTCTTGGGGGTTCTGGGGGAAGATTTTGGGGGATCCCAGGGGGGCCTGGGGGGTCCTGGGGGAATTTGGGGGGCTCTGGGGAGGGTTTTGGGGTCTTGACTTGGGGGGGTCTCAGGGGGATTTTTGGGGGGGGTGTCTTGGTGGGTTTTAGGCTGTCCCAGCTGATTTTGGGGGTTCGCCAAAAGGATTTTGGGGTGACCAGGGGTCATGGGGGGGGTCCCCGATATTGGGGGGGGTCCCACAGTTGTGCCCCCCCCTCATTTTGTGCCCTCCCCCCCCAGGGATGAGCGATGTCCTCCCCAACCAGCGGCCCTACGTGCCCCGGGTGGGGCAGGTGAGGGGCCTGGGGGGGTTTGGGGGGTTTTGGGGGGTTTTGGGGGATTTTTGGGGTCTCTGGGGGTTTTTGGGGGTCTTAAGGGGATTTCTGGGGTTCCTGAGGGGGTTTTTGGGGTCTCTTCTGGGGATTTCTTGTGGGTCTTTTGGGGGTTTTGAGGCCTGTGATTGGGGTTTCTGGGAGGATTTTTGGGGTCTCTGGAGGGTTTTGGGGGGGTCTTTAGGGGATTTTTGGGGCCTGTGCAAGAAGTTTTGGGGTTTCTGGGAAGATTTTGGGGATTTTAGGGTATCTCTGGGGTTTTTGGGGATCTCTGTGGGACTTTTCGGATCACTGGGGATTTTTTTTTGGGATTTCTGTGGGATTTTTTTTGTGGTCTCTGAGATTTTTGGGATTTCTATGGGATTCTATTTGGGATCTGTGTGGGATTTTTGGGATTGTTTTTGGGATTTCTATGGGACTGTTTTTGGGAACTCTGGGATTATTTTTGGGATTTCTATGGGATTATTTTTGGGGATCTCTATGGGATTATTTTTGGGGATCTCTGTGGGATTCTTTTTGGGATTTCTATGGGATTATTTTTGGAGATTTCTGTGGGATTTTGGGGTCCCTGACCCCGTTCCCCCCCAGCACATCACGGTGGTCGTGGGGCGCCCGTTCAGCGCTCGGCCCCTCCTGGAGCGGCTGCGCAGCGAGGGGACCCCCACGGTGGGTGAGACCCCCACATTTGGGTGTGGGGCAGGACCCCCAAGTGGGTGTGGGGTGGGACCCCCACATTTGGAGGTTTCTGACCCTGAGATTTGGGGTTTGCCCCATGGATTTGGGGGGGTTCTGACCACAAAATCCCAGCCCCATAAATCCTTACATCCCAGCCCCACAGACCCCAGCCCCACAGATCCCCGCCCTGCCCCACAGCTCGGTGGCTCTGCCCCACAGGTGGAGCTCCGCAAGGCCCTGACCGATTTTGTCCAGAGGGAATTCGAGGCTCTGCGGGGCCACGCCCGGACCCTGCACCCCACCCCACAGCGGGGTCCCCCTGCCCCACAGCTGGGGGGTTCTGCCCCGTAGCCGACGGTTCTGACCCAGAACTGGGGGGTTCTGCCCCATAACTTGGGGTTCTGCCCCATAGAAAAGCCCTCCTGCCCCTTAAGGGGAGATTTTACACCATAATTTGGGGTCTTGCCCCATAACTGGGGAGTCCTGCCCCATAGCAGGGGGTCCCTGGAGGAGTCTCTGCCCCATAGAAGGGGTCCTGCCCCTCACAACCCTCCCAACTGTGCACGGTGCCAATAAAAGAAGGTGGAACCTCGGGGGTCTCTGGAGAATTTTGGGGGTCCCAGAGGAGATTTTGGGGTCCCAGGAAGAATTTGGGAGGTGCCAGGATGGAATTTGGGGTTTTAGGGGGGAAATTTGGGGGTCCCGGGAGTGAATTTTTGACCCCCAAACCAACCAAGACCCAACCCGAGGTGATTTTATTGAAGCAGAAAAAAGGGGAGGGGTCCCCACTGCCCCCCAAAAACCCCCTGGGAAGAGGAGGGGGACAAAGGGGGGGTTCAGCCCCCCCAAAATGAGGCCTGGACCCCCCCAAAATGAGATTTGGACCCCAAAAAAAGGTGGGACGGTCCCAAAAATGGCGCCAGAACACCCCCAAAAACAGCGCTGGGGGCGTGGCCTGGTCCCGGGGGCGTGGCCTGGTCCCGGGGGGGCGTGGCCTGGTCAGAGGGAGCGGCTTTGGGGGCGTGGCCTGGTCACAGGGGCGGGGTTTGTAACCGTTGTGGGCGTGGCTTGTAGCTGCTGTGGGCGTGGTCTGGCGTGGCCACGCCCCTCACTCCTCCTTCTTGTCCCGGGGTCCCTCGTGGGCGGCCTGGGGGGACAAAGGGGGTCCCAGGGGGGTTTTGGGGTGCACAGCGGGGGTTTGGGGGGCAAAGGGGGTCCAAAGGGGGTTTTGGGGGGACAAAGGGGGTCCCAAGGGGGTTCAGGGGGTCCCAAGGGGGTTTTGCGGTGGTTCAGGGGGGGTTTGGGGGGGTTCAGGGGGTCCCAAGGGGGTTTTGGGATGCACAGGGTTTTTTGGGGCTCCCCTAGAGTTATTCTGGGGGTTCCCCCAGAGTATTTTTTGGAGTATTTTTGAGGTAGTTTTGGCTATTTTGGGGGTTCCCCCAGGGTATTTTTTGGGGTGTTTTTGGGGTGTTGTGGGGGTTCCCCCAGGGTATTTTTTGGGGTGTTTTTGGGGTGTTTTTGGGGTTCCCCCAGGGTATTTTTGGGGTGTTTTTGGGGTGTTTTTGGGTACCTGCAGCCTGGCGTGCTCCTCCAGCAGCCGATCGTACTCCCGGGTCAGGCCCTGGGCCTGGCGCCGCATGGCCTGAACCTCGCTCTCGGCCTTCTCCAGGGCTGGGGGATTTTGGGAGATTTTGGGGATTTTTGGGAATTTTGGGAATTTTTACTGACCCCCCAAACCTCTCCTGACACCCCCAAAAACCCCCTGGACACCCCAAACCCCTCATCGTCCAATTTGTGGGGGGTTCAGGCTCACCACAAATTCTTTTTTTAACACCCTCAGACTCCCCCAAAAATCTCCAAAATCTCCCCAAAATTCCTCTTTCATCCTGAAAATTCCCCAAAAAAAATCCCTCTTTAATTCCCCAGACCCCCTAAAATCCAAAAATTCCCCTTTAACCCCCTCAAAATCTCCAAATTCCTCTTTAATTCCTCCAGACCCCACAAAATCCCCCCTTAATCCCCAAAAGTCCCCTTTAACCCCCCCAAAACCCCAAAAATTCCCTTTTAATCCCCCCAAAATCTCCAAATTCCTCTTTAATTCCCCCAGATCCCCGCCAAGGTCCCCTTTAACCCCCCAAAATCCCCATAATTCCCCTTTACCTCCCCCTAAAATCCCCCTTTAACCCCCCCAGAATGCCCAAAATTCCCCTTTAACCCCCTCAAAATTCCCCTTTAACCCCCCCAAAATCCCAAAAATTCCCTTTTAACCCCCCCAAATTTCCCCCTACCCTTCTTGCTGAGCTCCAGCTCCTCCTTCAGCGACTCCACCTTGGCCTTGAGGGTCTCGTTCTCATCCCGGGTGGGGGACGGGGCCCCCCCAGACTCCTGCAGCTGCTGGGGGGCACAAAAAAAAAGGGGGTTCAGGGGTTTGGGGAGGGATCTGAGGGGTTAAATCAGGAGTTTTGGGGTTTTATCCTGATTTTTTGAGATTTTTTTGGGGAGGCTTATTCTGATTTTTTTTTTTTAAGGGGATCCCAGTTGTTTTTAGGGTTGTTTTTGGCAGATTCCAGGTGTTTCTAGGGTAACCCAGATGTTTTTGGGGATATTTTTAGGGATCCCAGGTGTGTTGGAGTGTGTTTTAGGGGATCCCAGGTAGTTTTGGGGTTGTTTTCAGGTGCTTTAGGGCTGATTTTTGGGATCCCAGGTGTTTTTTGGTTATTCTCAGGTGCTTTAGGGCTGTTTTTTGGAATTCCAAGTGTTCTAGAGCTGTTTTTTGGGATCCCAGATGGTTTTGGGGATGCTTTCAGGTCTTTTAGGGCTGGTTTTGGGGATCCCAGATGATTCTGGGGTTGTTTTTGTGGGATCCCAGATGATTTTGGGGTTGTTTTTTGGGATCCCAGATGACTTTGGGGTTGTTTTTTGGGATCCCAGATGATTTTGGGGTTGTTCTCAGGTGTTCTAGGGCTGGTTTTTAGGATCCCAAATGGTTTTGGGGCTGTTTTTTAGGATCCCCAATGGGTTTGGGGTTGTTTTCTAGGATCCCCGATGGTTTTGGGGTTGTTTTTTAGGATCCCCGATGGGTTTGGGGCTGTTTTTTAGGATCCCCGATGGGTTTGGGGCTGTTTTTTAGGATCCCCGATGGTTTTGGGGCTGTTTTTTAGGATCCCCGATGTTTTTGGGGCTGTTCTCAGGTGTTTTGGGGTGGCTGTACCTTCCTGAGGGCGTCGTTGTCCTCCAGGTACTGCCGGGCTGCCTGGCTGGCGCCCTCGGCCTGCTTGCGGAACGCCTGGCTGGAGGCACCCAGGGCGGCCTGCGCCGAGATCAGCGTCACCAGGCGCCTCAGGAGGCTGGGGGGCACAGAAACCGGGGTTCAGGGACCCCCCGAAATCCCACTCAGTCCCCCAAAATCCCACTCAGTCCCCCTGAATCCCCAAAATCCCCTCTAAGCCCCCCACGCCTGGCTGGAGGCACCGAGCACAGCCTGGGCCAAACTCAGCGTCACCAGGTGCCTCAGGAGGCTGAGGGGGCACAAACTGGGGTGAAGGACCCCCAAATCGGAGTGAAAGAGCCCCAAATTTGGGTTAAGGATCCCCCAAAATCCCCACGGATCCCTCAAATCCCCCTGAGCCCCCCAGGCCTGGCTGGAGTCTGCCCTAGGCTGAGATCAGGACAAGGAGATCACCTCCAAACCCCCCAAACTGTGCCTGGGACCCCCCAGATTCCCTTCAGCCCCCCAAAATCCGCCCCCCGGGCTCACAAGGAGAGCAGCAGGGCGAAGCCAGCCAGGTAGAGGTTCCTCTGGGCGCGGAAGAGTTTCATGTGGAAGTGCTCCAGCGCGGCCGGGCTGCTGCCCAGCGCCTCGCGGTCCCCCACGCTGTACCTACGGGTCTCCCGCAGCGCGTCTGGGGGGACAGGGGGGTCAGCGGGGGGACACCCCCAGAGACCACCCAGAATCCACCCCCAAATCCACACAGAGACCCCCCAAATCCACCCAGATCCACCCAGACACCCCCAGAGACCACCCAGAATCCACCCCCAAATTCACACAGAGACCCCCAGAGACCACCCAGAATCACCCCCAAATTCACACAGAGACCCCCCAAATCCACACAGACACCCCCAGAGACCACCCAGAATCACCCCCAAATCCACACAGAGACCCCCCCAATCCACCCAGACACCCCCAGAGACCACCCAGAATCCACACAGAGACCCCCCAAATCCACAACAAATCCACCCCCAAATCCACCCAGAGCCATCCCAGATCCACCTCACATCCACCCAGAGCCCCCCAAATTCACCTGGACCCACCCAGAGCCCCCCCCAAATCCACCCAGAGCCCCCAAATCCACCCAGAGACTGCCCAAATCCACCTGGACACCCCCAGAGCCCCCCCAAATCCACCCAGAGCCCCCAAATCCATCCAGAGACCCCCCCAAATCCACCTGGACACCCCCAGAGCCCCCCCAAACCCACCCAGAGCCCCCAAAATTCCCCCAAAATCCACTCAAAACCCCCAATAGTCCCCCAAAATGTACTCAAAACCCCCAATAGTCCCCCAAAATCTACTCAAAACTCCCTCAAACTCCCCCCAAATTTTCCTCAAAACCTAGTCAACTTCCGCCCACACTTCCCCCAAAATCCCCTGAAAATCCTCCAAAATTCCCCCAAAACTCCCCCAAAGTTGCCCCAAAAATCCCCTTTAAAGCCCCCCAGCACCCACCGAGCAGCAGCAGCACGAGGATGACGATGAGGACGATGAAGAAGGAATTCCCGTAGGACACGGCCAGCCCCACCAGGCGGGAGCGGAAAATCTTCTGCCATCTGCGGTGGGGGGGACACAAATTTGGGACCCCCCAAAACTCCCCAGGACCCCCCAGATTCCAGGGGATACCCCCAGGACCCCCCAAATTCCCTCAGTAAATCCCCAATCCCACAGGACCCTCCCAAAATCCTCCTCCCAACCCTCAGGGACCCCTCCCCATCTTTAGAGGTCCCTCCCCATTTTTAAGGACCCCTCCCCACTTTTAGGGACCCCTCCCCACCTTTAGGGACCTCTCCCCGATTTTAGGGACCCCTTCCCACTTTTAGGGACCCCTCCCCACCTTTAGCGACCCCTCCCCACCTTTACGGACCCCCTCCCCGATTTTAGAGATCCCGCCCCACCTTTAGGGACCCCTCCCCACTTTTGGGGACCCCCTTCCCTCACCTGGCCGGGGACACGAAGGGGACGCAGAGCAGCAGCACCAAAAACACCTCCGCGTACAGGAACGTGGCCACCGCCGTCCACTGCAGGCTCATGGCGGCCTGAAAGGGGCACGGGCATTGATGGGGACCCGGTTTGGGGCACCGGGACCCCCAAAATCCCCTCAGGACCCCCCAAAATCCGCCCCGGGGCCGCCCCCCCCCCACCGCCCTCACCCTCAGGAACGCGACCAGCGGAAGCCACGCCCACACGCTGAGGGAGCGGCCAATCAGAGCGAGAGGCGGGGAACCAGCTGGGTGACGTCACATCTGCCTGCCATTTTTCCCCGCCCCGCCACCCGGGGAAGTTTTAACAATAAATTTACTAATAAATTAAATCAGTCGGGATTAAATCGCTAAAGCGCGTAAAATGAATCTCAACTAATTTCGTCATTAGTGAAATTAATGGGATTGAAATAAAGCCGCGCGTCTTTCGTCGTGCAGCCGCTACGCCTCCCCACCCCTTAACGCCAATGGTTTGTCCTTTAACCATAGCCACGCCCCCACCCCCGCCCACAGCCAATCATTGTCCCGCCCTCACAGCTTGTCCCGCCCATGGAATTGATTGACAGCTCCGGACACGTTTATTGCGTTTATTGTGGGGGGGGCCGGGACTCCCCAAATTTTGGGGGGGTTCGTGAGAGGTCTGGGGGGGTCCCAAGGGGGTTTTGGCGTCCAAGGGGGATCCCGAGGGGATTTTGGGGATCCTGGGGGTGTCCCATTGGAATTTTGGGGGTCCTGGAGAGCCCGAAAGGGATTTTGGGGGTCCTGGGGGGGGGTCCCAAAAGGAATTTTGGGGGTCTTGGGGTGTCCCATGGGAATTTTGGGGATCCTGGGGAGGTCCCAAAAGGAATTTTGGGGGTCTTGGGGTGTCCCATGGGAATTTTGGGGATCCTGGGGGGGTCCCAAAAGGAATTTTGGGGATCCTGGGGGGTCCCAAAAGGAATTTTGGGGGTCCTGGAGGGTCCCAAAAGGAATTTTGGGGGTCCTAGGGATGTCCCAAAGGGAATTTTGGGGGTCCTGGGGGGGTCCCAAAGGAATTTTGAGTGTCTGGGGGGGGGTCCCTGGTGAATTCGGGGAGGAAATTTGAGCACCCTGAGGGATTTCGGGGTGAATTTTGGGGTGAATTTTGGGGTTCCAAAGATTCGGGGTGGGTTTGTTTTTTGTTTTTTGGGGTGAGGGGGGGGGTCTCACCCAGGGGCCCCCCCCAGCAGCAGCAGCCCCAGCAGGACCCCCCCGATCACCCCCAGTGCCACCAGTTGGGCCCGGAGGGGGAGGAGGCGCCCGGGGGGGCTCGGGGGGGGCTCGGGGGGTCCCGCGAAGATTTTGGGGGGTCCCGGGGGGGCTCGGAGCGGCTGCCGGGGCTCCAGACGCAGGGGGCTGTGGGGGGAGGAGAATTAAGAGGGGATGGAGGGGGTCCCCAAAACCCCCCCTGTCCCTCCCCCCCCTCACCTGTCCAGGTGATCCATCAGAGTGGGGGAGGGGCGCTCCAAAATCTGGGGGGGCAAAGGGGGGGGGTGAGGGGGGAAGGTCCCACCCCAAAATAGCTCAAATAACAACTGGACCCCTCCCTCACACCAAAGTGTCAAAAGTGCCCCAAAATCGCCTCAAATTTACTTCAAAATCTGCCCAAAATCGCCAAAAAACTCCCTCAAAATGTCTTCACAATTCGATCAAATTCCCCTCCAAATTCTGTCAAAGTTTCCCCAAAATTCCCCCAAAATCCCTCCTAAAATCCACCCAAAATATCCCCAAATTTCACCCAAAATCCCCTCAATATTTCCTCAAAATTTGCCCAACTCCTGTCAAAATTCCCCACAAAATTTCCCCCCAAAATTTCCTCAAAATTAGTTCTAAAATCTCCCCCAAAATCCGTCAAAATTCGCCCAAAAATTCCTCCAAAATCCCCCCAAAATTTCCACGAAATTCCCACAAAGTCCCCCCCTAAAATGCACAGAAAATTTCCTCAGAATCCCCCCAAATCCCCCCTCCTCACAGGTTGCCGTGCTCGCGCCCCCTCCCCAAATTCTGGGGGGGCTCCGCCGTTGTTGGGATCATCTGTGGGGGAGAGGGGGGCGCAGAGACCCCCAAAAAATCCTGAGGACCCCCCAAACCCCTCCAAACCCCCCCCAAATTCTCCCAGGACCCCCCCAGAACCCCCCAGGAACCCCCAAACCCCCCAGGGACCCCCAAAATTCCCTCAGGACCCCCACCAGGGACCCCCCCAAACTCCTCTAGGCCCCCCCCAGGAGCCCCCAAACAACCCGAGGACTCCCCAGGGATCCCCAAAATTCCCCCAGGACCCCCAAAGCCCCCCAGGGACCCCCCTAAAACCCCCAGGACCCCCCTCAGGGACCCCCAAATCTCCCTGGGACCCCCACAAAACCCCCCAGGACACCCCCAGGGACCCCCAAAACTGCCTCAGGGAACCCCAAAATTCCCCCAGGACCCCCCAAACCCCCCGGGACCCCCCCCACGGACCCGCGCCCCCCCTCCGCCACCGCCGGGTCTCGAACTCGTAGAATTTCTTCTCGTAGAGTTTTCGGGGGGGCCCTGGGGGGGGGCACGGGGTCAGCCCAGGGCTCCCAGTTCAAACCAGTTACCCCTCCCAGTCCCTCCCAGTCATCCCCAGCCCCTGCCAGTGCTCCCAGTCCAAACCAGTGTCCCCAGTTACCCCTCCCAGTGCAAACCAGTGCTCCCAGTTACCTCTCCCATTCACTCCCAGTACCCCCATTCCCCTCCCAGTACTCTCCCAGTCCCTCCCAGTGTCCCCCCAGTCCCTTCCCAGTCCCCCCAGTCCCTTCCCAGTCCCCCCAGTCCCCTCCCAGTCCCCCCCATCCTCCTCCCATTCCCTCCCAGTACTCTCCCAGTCCAAACCAGTGTTCCCACTTATCCCTCCCAGTCCCCCCCAACCCCCTCCCAGTCCCCCCAGTCTCTCCCAGTCCCCTCCCAGTCCCCCCCCAATCCCCTCTCAGTCCCCCCAGTCCCTCCCAGTCCCTCCCAATCCCCTCCCAGTCCCTCCCAGTCTCTCCCAGTGCCCACCCAGGGGTCCGCGCCGGCTCTGGAGTTTCTCCAGCAGCTCCTGGTCCGAGAGGCCCCGAAAACTTTCCATGGCTGGGGGGGTCCGGGGGGCACTGGGAGTCACTGGGGAGCACTGGGGGGGCACTGGGAGTCACTGGAGGGGCACTGGGGAGCACTGGGGGGGGCACTGAAAGTTACTGGGAGTCACTGGGGAGCACTGGGAGTCACTGGGAGTCACTGGAGGGGCACTGGGGAGCACTGGGGGGCACTGGAAGTTACTGGGAGTCACTGGGGAGCACTGGGGGGGCACTGGGAGTAACTGGGAGTCACTGGAGGGGCACTGGGGAGCACTGGGGGGCACTGGAAGTTACTGGGAGTCACTGGGAGTCACTGGGGGGGCACTGGGAGTTAGTGGGAGTCACTGGGAGTCACTGGGAGTCACTGGGGAGCACTGGGGGGTCCCTGGAGGGGCACTGGGGAGCACTGGGAGTCACTGGGGGAGCACTGGGAGGTCCCGGGATGATCCCCCGTGGGTTTGGGGGTGTTCCGGAGGGGTCCCCCATCGATTTTGGGGGTCCCAGAGAGGTCCCACGGGGGTTTAGGGGATCCCGGAGGGGGGGGGTGGGTCCTGAGTTCTCCTCACGGCACTGGGGGGGTGGGGGGGAATCCAGGGGGTCTCCCCCTGAGTTTTGGGGTTTTTTTAGGGTTTTTCTGGGGGATCCCGAAGTCCCCTCACGGCTCTGGTGGGGGGGGTGGTGTGAAATCTGGGGGTCTCCCCCTGAGTTCTGCGGGGTTTTGGAGATTTTTTTGGGGGGTCCCGAGGTTCCCTCATGGCTCTGGGGGTCTTCCCCTGAGTTTTGGGCATTTGGGGTTTTTTTTAGGGTTTTTTTGGGGAATCCCGAAGTCCCCTCACGGCTCTGGGGGCGGTTCTGGGGGGGGGGGGTCTCCCCTTGAGCTTTGGGGAGTTTGGGGCTTTTTTGATGGGTCCGAGGTTCCCTCATAGCTCTGGGGGGGTCCAGGGGATCTCCCCCTGAGTTCTGGAGGTTTTTCGAGGAGTTTTTTTGGGGCTTTTTGGGGGTTTTTGGGGGTCCCGGTACCTTCGCTCCGCCGGGGCCGCGCCGCGGATGACTCAGGGCAGGGGGCGTGGCCACCACAGACCACGCCCACGTCGCCTCATTGGATACGAGTTCCCGCCCAAATGTGTGGGTGTGGCCCGAAAGGGCGTGGTTATATGACCCCGCCCATTCCCTTATTTGGTTATATGGGCGTGGCCTATCGTGGACCACGCCCATTCCTAATTTGGGACGGGTTCCTGGGAGGTTTTTGGGGGTCCCACCCCCCACGACCCCCCCCAAACCCTTCCCATGAGCTCCGAACTCACAGACCCCCCCCAAATTCTGTGTCTCCATCCTCAAAACCCCCCAAAATGTGCGGTCACAACCACCAAACCTCCCCCCAAAAATATTGGGGTCCAGACTGCCCCACATCCCCCCAAGATTTGGGTTCCCCCAACCAAACCCCGAGACCTCCCCCCTAATTTTACGACCCCCTTCCAAATTCACAGCCCAATCCCATCCCCAAAAATTTGGGGACCCGCCCTGGCGGTGTCACCGTCATCTTTTATTCCCTCCGGGGGGGTCCCAGGGGGGGCTCAGCCCCCGCCCCCCACCCCCGGCCCTGCCCCACATCTTTTTTTGGGGGGGGGATGGGGGGGCAGCGGTGGGGGGGGGGCCCCCAAAACGTCACAATCACGGCACAAAGACACGGGGTGGGGGGAGGGGCACGGCCGGGGGGGGCTTTGGCACGGCCGTGGGGTGGGGGAGGGGCTGTGGGGGGATTTTGGGGGGATTTTGGTGTTTTTGGGGGGTTTTAGGGGTTTCATTGGGGTTGGGGTTCTA
This sequence comes from Taeniopygia guttata, assembly GCF_048771995.1. Classification (NCBI taxonomy): domain Eukaryota; kingdom Metazoa; phylum Chordata; class Aves; order Passeriformes; family Estrildidae; genus Taeniopygia; species Taeniopygia guttata. Next base: position 283,487 of record NC_133056.1, read on the forward strand.
TGGGGGGGAGTCAAGCCCCGCCCACTCCGCCGCCCCCTCCCCCTTGGGGGCGTGGCTTAGCCCCAGGCCCCGCCCCCAATGGCCGCCGTGAGGGGCGGCTCTTCGGCACAGCGCCCTCTGCCGGACGGGAGGACCTGCAGGAAGGGAGACACGGGGCGGGTCAGGGCGCCCTCTGGCGGATTGGAGGACCCGGAGTATTACTGGGGGGGGGGATCCAAATTTATCCACCCCCCTCCTAAAATTGCCCAGAAAACTGCCCCAATCCCCTCATGGGACCCCAAATTAACCCTCCATGGAGCCCCCCCCCCAAAATTCCTCACAACCCCCACCTTCCCCATGGAGACCCCAAACCCCCCCAAAATACCCCAAAACACAACCAGAGCCCCTAAACCCACCAAACCTCCCCCCAAACCCTCCCAAATCCCCCAAAACTCCCCAAAATCCCCTAAAACCACCCCAAAACCTCCCCCCAAACCCTCCCAAATCCCCAAAAACTCCCCAAAATCCCCTAAAACCACCCCAAAACCACCCCCAAACCCACCCCAAACCCCCCAAACCCCTTACTCAAACCCTACCGAAATTCCCCCAAAATCCCTCCGAACCCACACCAACCCCCCCAAAATCCCTCCAAACCCACCCCAAACCCCCCCCAAAATCCCTCCAAACTCCCCAAACCCCCCAACCCCCCCCAAGCCCCCCAGAATCCCTCCAAACCCCCCAAACTGCCCCCGGAGCCCCCCCAAAATCCTTCCAAACCCCCCAAACCCACCCTAAAGCCCCTCAAATCCTCTCCGAGCCCCCCCAAACCCACCCCAAAACCCACTCCGAGCCCCCCAAAATCCCTCCAAACCCCCTAAAAGCCCCAAATCCCCCCAAAATCCCCCCAAACCCCCCAAACCCCCCCGAGCCCCCCAAAATCTCACCCTACATCTGGTTGGCGAAGGAGGTGGGGGCTCCCTGGCCGTACCCCCCGTCCGAGGGGGGTCCCCCGTAGCCCCCCTGGCCGTAGTCGGGCTGGTACCCCCCCCCGGGCTGCCCGTACCCCCCCTCGGGGGGGCCGTACCCCCCTTCCGGGGCCGGGGCCTTTTCGGGGACCCCCCCTGGGGGGGGGGCGCGGGCCCCCAGGCCCCCCCAGCCGGTCTCCTTGAAGACGAACCAGAGGTTCCCCGTCCACAGCACCAGGTTCAGGAACCCGAACACCTGCGGGATTTGGGGGGTTTTGGGGGTTTTTTGGGTTTTTTGGGATTTTGGGATGGTTATGGGGGGATTTTGGGGCATTTTTTGGGGGTTTGGGGCAGTTTTTTGGGTGGAATTTTGAGGTTCCCCGTCCACAGCACCAGGTTCAGGAAGCCGAACACCTGCGGGATTTTGGGGGGTTTTGGGGGGGTTTGGGGGATTTTTTGGGGTTTTTGGGATTTTGGGGTGGTTATGGGGGGACTTTGGGGCATTTTTTGGGGGTTTGGGGCAGTTTTTTGGGTGGAATTTTGAGGTTCCCCGTCCACAGCACCAGGTTCAGGAAGCCGAACACCTGCGGGGTTTTGGGGGGTTTTGGGGGATATTTTGGGGATTTTTTTGGGTTTTGGGGGGCATTATGAAAGTATTTGGGAGTTTTTGAGGGATTTTGGGGTTTTTTTGAGGGTTTTGGGGGCTATTTTGGGAGTTTTGGGGGGTTTGAGGGTTTTGGGGGGTTTTGGGGGGGAGTTTTGGGTTTTTTTTGAGGGTTTTGGGGGTATTTTGGAGGTTTTTGGGGTTTTTTGGGTTTTTTTTGAGGGTTTTGGGGGTATTTTGGAGGTTTTTGAGGGGAATTTTTGGGGAGTTTTGGGTTTTTGAAGGTTTTGGGGGTTTTTTGGGTTTTTTTGGGGTTTTTGGGGTATTTTGGAGGCTTTTGGGGGTATTTTGGGGGTTTTGGGGTTTTTTGGGGTTTTTTGAGGGTTTTGGGGGTATTTTGGGGGGGATTTTTGGGGGGGATTTTTTGGGGGGATTTTTGGGGGGATTTTTGGGGGGGATTTAGGGTTTTTTTTTTTTGGGGGGGAATTTTGGGGTCTCAGACTCACCACGGAGGTGTTGAGCCCCGAGGTTCGGGGTGCCCCCAGCGCCTGGCACCGCGCCCCCGGGCGTTGGCACCCCCCGACCTGGGCCAGCACCCCCGAGGGCGCCGTGGCCGCCTTCACCTCGGCCAGCGCGGCCGCCCAGGCGCAGGAGCTGACCAGCCACAGGAACGCCAGCGCTGCCGTCACCCCCAGGTCCTGGCGGGACAGAATCGGGGGTCAGGGCACCCCAACATCCACAGCAGAGACCCCAGACCCACCTGAGCTGGCTGAGACCCCAAAAACCCCCCAAAAATCCCTCCATAACCACCCAAAACTGCCCCAAATCCCCTCAAAACTCCCCCAACCCCCCCAGAACTGCCCCAAACTCCCTTTAATTTCATCCCAACCCCCCCAAATTTCATCCCAGCCCCCCAAACTCCCCCAAACCCTGCCCCAACCCCTTCAAGATACCCCAAAAAAACCCCCCTTAATCCCCCCATAACCACTTCAAACTCCCCCGAAACTGCCCCACACTCCCCCCAAACTGCCCCAAATTCCCCCAAAACTGCCCCAAACGCCCCCAAAACTGCCCCAAAGCCCCCCAAAACTCCCCCAACCCCCCCAAATTTCATCCCTGCCCCCCAAAACCTCCTCCAACCCCTTCAAGAGACCCCCAAGCCCCCCAAAACCCCCCCGTAACCCCTCAATAATGACTCAAAACCCCCCCAGAACTGCCCCCAACCCCCCCAGAACTGCCCCCAACCCCCCAAATTCCACTCCAGTCCCCCCAAACTCACGATGCGGGGCCCGCGCCCCCCCGCCCGGTAGGCCTGGGGGGCGAACAGGTACCCCCCGAGGGCGGCGGGGGCGTAGAGGAACGAACCGACCCCGACGGTGACGAAGAACTGCGCGGCCGAGGAGTGGTCACCCACCAGGAACACCCGCTCGGGGGGACCCCCCCCGCACGAGGGGGCCTCGAAGTACACCTGGTGCAGCCTGGGGGGGTCCCCGAGATTTGGGGGGGGGTCCAGGGTAAAGTTTGGGGGGTCTCATCCCGATTTTTGGGGGATTTTTTGGCGATTTTCGGGATTTTTTGCTGATTTTTTAATGGGTTTTAGGGATTTTGGGGGTTTTTGGGACGCCTCCCCACACCTGGTGCAGCCTGGGGGGGTTCCCAATATTTGGGGGGGGTCCAGGGTGAAGTTTGGGGGAGCTCATACCGATTTTTGGGGGATTTTTTTAGCGATTTTTGGGATTTTATTGCAATTATTGGGGGATTTTTGAGGATTTTTGGGGATTTTGGGACCCCCCCACCCAGACCCCCAAATCCCCTCCAAACCCTCCCCAAATCCCCCTCAAATCCCCCCTAAATCCCCTCAAATTCCCTCCAAACCCCCTCAAAGCCCCCAAATTCCCCTCAAACTTACCATGAGACCCCCCCAAATCCCACTCAAAACCCCCCCAAACTCAACCCAAACCCCCAAATCCCCCTCAAACCCACCCTGAGACCCCCAAATCCCCCCAAAGCCCCCCATGCCCACCTGAAGGGGTACCCGAAGGCCACGGTGATGGGGGCGGAGCGGTTTGGGGGGGCGCACTCGATGCTGAGGCGCAGAGAGCCGCTGAACCCCCCGCAGGTGGCGAAGGCGAAGATGGAGAAGAGCTGGGGGGGCAAACTGGGGTTACTGGGAGGGACTGGGAGGGGATTTGGGGGGATTTGGAGGGGCTATGAGGGAGTTTGGGGGGGATAAAATGGGGTTTGGGAGGCACTGGGAGGGACTGGGAGGAGATTGGGGGGGACTGGGAGGGGTTTTGGGGGGATTTGGAGGGGCTATGGGGGAGTTTGGGGGGATAAAATCGGGTTTGGGGGGATTTGGGGGGTACTGGGGGTCACTGGGAGGAGTTTTGGGGGGGCCCTGGGGGGATTTGGGGGGCACTGAGACACTGAACCCCCCACAGGTGGCGAAGACGAAGATGGAGAAGAGCTGGGGGGCAAACTGGGGTTACTGGGAGGCACTGGGAGGGGATTTGGGGGGGCTATGAGGGAGTTTGGGGGGTTAAAATGGGGTTTTGGGGAGGGTTAGGGGTCATGTGAGGGACTGGGAGTCACTGGGAGGGGGTTTGGGGGGATTTGGAGGGGCTATGAGGGAGTTTGGGGGTTAAAATGGGGTTTGGGGGGATTTGGGGGGTACTGGGGGTCGCTGGGAGGAGTTTTGGGGAGGGCCTGGGGGGATTTGGGGGGCACTGAGACACTGAACCCCCCGCAGGTGGCGAAGGTGAAGATGGAGAAGAGCTGGGGGGGCAAACTGGGGTTACTGGGAGGCACTGGGAGGGGACTGGGAGGTTTTGGGGGGGATATGGGGGAATATGAGGGAATTTGGGGGGGGTTGGAGGGGCTGTGAGGGAGTTTGGGGGGGTTAAAATGGAGTCTGTGGGTCACTGGGAGGGACTGGGAGGGACTGGGAGGAGTTTGGGGGTCACTGGGAGGGACTGGGAGGGACTGGGAGGGACTGGGAGGAGTTTGGGGGTCACTGGGAGGGACTGGGAGGGACTGGGAGGAGTTTGGGGGTGACTGGGAGGGGTCTGGGGGGGGTCACTGGGGGTTACTGGGATGAACTGGGAGAAACTGGGAGCGGTTCTGGGGGGGTTTGGGGGTCCCTGGGGTGGTTTGGGGGGGCACTGGGATGAACTGGGATAAACTGGGAGGGGTTTGGGGGGGTCCCGGGGGGATTTGGGGGCTCCAAAGGGTTTTGGTTTTTGGGGGGGGGCGGGGAGGGATTTTGGGGCTGATTCCAGAATTTTGGGGGGTCCCGGATGAATTTGGGGGGCTCAGGAGGGACCTTGAGGGGTCACGGGGGGGTCAGGGGGGGACACAGCCCCTCCCCCCCCCCAAACCAAAAAAATCCCGGGATTATCCCGGATTATGGAGGCGACCCAGATTGGGGGGGAGGGGCACGGGGGGGGGAGGGGAAATGGGGGAGATTTGGGGATTTTGGGGGGTCCTGGGAGGATTTGGGGGTCCCAAAAGTCACTTTTGGGGTCGGGGGGAGGATCCGGGGGGGGTTTGGGGTTCTTGGGGGGGGATCCAGGGGATTTTGGGGGGGGGTTGGAGTTTTTGGGGTGTTCTGGGGATTTTTGGGGGTTCTGGGGATTTTTGGGGGTCACGGGGAGTTTTTTTTGAGGTGGTTCTGAGATTTTTTTGGGGTTTTCCGGGAAGGTTTTGGGGCGATTTTGGAGTTTTTGGAGGTCCTGAGGAGTTTGTGGGGGGGGGGGGTCACAAGGGGGATTTTGGGGTTTTTGGGGTTCTTGGGGGGTTGGGGTGGTTTTGGGCTTTTTTTGGGTGGTTTTGGGAACTTTTGGGGGTGCGGCGAGGATTTTGGGGTGGTTTGGATGTTTTGTGGGTTGTTTTGAGTTTTTTGGGGTCTTCTGGGAGGATTTTGGGGTGGTTTTGGTTTTTTTGGGGGCGGTTTTGAGATTTTTGGAGTCTCCCAGGAGGATTTTGGGGTGATTTTGGGGTTTTCTGGAGGTCTCGGGGTGGGGTTGGACTTTTAGGATGGTTTTGGGGTTTTTGGGGTGTCCTGGGAGGATTTTGGGGTGGTTTTGGGGTTTTTTTTGGGGTGGTTTTGGGGTTTTTTTGGGGTCTGAGAGGGATTTTGGGGTGGTTTGGGGTTTTTTTGGGGGTCACTCACCCACTCCAGCAGCTTGAGGAAGCCCAGGGGCTCCTTGACCACCCGGAACTGCCCCCCGGCCACCAACTGGGGGGGGAGGGACCCTCAGGGGGGGCTCGGGGACCCCCCAAAATCAGACCCCTCCAAAAATCCCCCCCAAAAAAACCCCAAAAAACCCAAAATCCCCTCAAAACCCCGCCAGGATCCCCCCAAGGACAAATTCGGGTGGGGGGGTCACCCCAAACCTGGCCGTGCTGACGTCACGCTGACGTCACACCCCGCCCCCCACCCATTTTTGGGGTTTTTTTCTCCCCCCCCCATTGTTGCTGCATCATCATCCTCACCCCCCCCCCTCCCCCACCCCCGGGGATGCTGCGGCAGCGACCCCTCCCCAAAATGACCCCTCCCCCTTCAAGGGCATCGCCCCCTCCCCCAAATCCTTCCCGCGACCCCTCCCCAAATCCAGGACCGCCCCCCCCGCCCCCCAAATCCACCCGCATCCCCCAAATCCTGGAGCCCCCCCCTCAAAATCCACCTGCACCGCCCCAAATGGAGAAACCCCCTCCCCAAATGGAGAATCCCCCTCCCCAAATGGAGAATCCCCCTCCCCAAATGGAGAATCCCCCTCCTCAAATCGAGGTCCCCTCCCCAAATTCCTCCGCCCACCCCAAAAATTCATCAGCACCCCCTCAAATCCCCCCCGAGCCCCCTCCCCACAATTCCCCAGCGTGGAGCGGGGGGGTCGCAGCCGCCCCCCGCCCCCCCAGCCGGCCCGGGGGGGTTTTGGGGGGGGTCTCCGGGTGGGTTTGGCGCAGAGGGGGGGTCCGGGGGGGTTTTTTTGGGGGGGGTCCCCACCTGGTTGAGCACCTCCATCCTGCGGGTCCGGAGACGCAGCGCGGCGGGGGGGGGAGCGGCGCGCCGCGGAACAGCCGCGAAGGGAGGGGGCACGGAGCAGGGAACAGCGGCGCGTGCGCGGCGGCGGCGGGGGGAAGAAAGTGAGAGGCAACAGCCGAAAGAGGAGGGTGGAGAGGAAGACGAGGTAACAGCGCTAGGAAGCGAAGGGCGGAAGTGACGTAATGAAGAGGCAAAGGGCGCCGCCATCTTGAGTGAGGGCAATGTCGGGGGGCGGAAATAATTTTGGGCGGGAAAAAGGGAATTGTGGGAATTTTTGAGGGGGATTTGGGGAATTTTTCAGGGGAATTTGGGAATTTTCGAGGGGGGTTTGGGGAATTTTTGAGGGCAATTTGGGGCATTTGGAGAATTTGGGAATCTTCGAGGGGGGTTTGCGGAATTTTTGAGGAGAATTTTTGAGGCAGATTTGGGGAATTTTTGAGGGGAATTTGGGGGATTTCTGAGGGGAGGATTAATTGGGAGGGGTACAGGAATTTATTGAGAGGTTTTAAGAGGAGTTTGGGGTGGAAATTGGGGTTTTTTTGAGGGGAAAATAGAGAATTTGGGGATTTTTTTTTTTTTGAAGAGATTTTGAGGCAATTTTTTGGGGATTTTGGGGGTCCCACTCCCACTTTTGGAAGGGTGGCCCATGCTATTATTGTCCGTTTTTCCCTTTATTTGAATTTTTTCACTCTCCACTTTTATCAGGATTATCGGGAGGGAATCTCAGTTTAATTCAGGGAAATTCCCGATTTTTTTTATTGCGGGGTCCCCAAATTTATTTAGAAGCTTCCCAAATCCCGAATTTATTGCGGAGGCTTCTCCCCTTCTAAGATGTCATCCAGCATCTCCTCACACATCAGCAGCGCCCGTGCCACGTGGAAACAGCCTGGAAAAACGGGGGGAAAACAGGAAAAAGGGGGGAAATCGGGGTAAAATTGGGGTAAAATTGGGGAAAATCGGGGTAAAATTGGGGAAAATCAGGAAAAATTGGGGGAAAAATCAGGAAAAATTGGGGGAAAATCAGGAAAAATCGTGGGGAAATGTGGAAAAATCATGGGAAAAATCAGGAAAAATCGGGAAAAAATGGGAAAAATCCCATCCCCGACCCCCCCTCGTGGATCAGAGACCCCAGACCCACCTTTGTAGGGCCCCCCCTTGATGGAGAGAGCCACGGAGCCGTCGCGGTTCAGGTACCCAAACCACTCCCCGTGCTCGGGGTCACGGAACTGAGGGGAAATTGGGGCATTTTGGGGGCATTTTGGGGGGATTTGGGGGGATTTTTGGGGGATTTGGGGAGGGGGAGACCCCCACCTCTAATAAAAACCCTCCCAGTCCCGAAAAAGGAGACCCTAAAAAGGTTTGGAATGGGGAAATCTCCATGGGGAGAGGCTTTGGGGACCCCCCCAAATGGGGACAGCCCAAATTGGGACCCCCCACCCCAAATTGGGACCCTTTGGGACCCCCCCCCCATTTGGGAGCTCCTCGGGACCCCCCCAAATACCCCTCAAGACCCCAAATTTGCCCCTCAAGACCCCAAATTTTGCTCCACAGGGACCCCCAAGGATCCTCTCAATATCCCAAAACCCCTCCAAGACCCCAAATCCCCCCAAAATCCCCAATTCTCTTTCAAATAATCCCAAAATCCACCCAACTCCTCCAAAATCCCCTCTAGTCCATCTCAAATCCCCCCAAATCTCCCCAAATCTCCCCAAATCCCCTAAACTCTCACAAATTTCCTCCTAATTCCCCCAAAATCCCTCAAATTCTCCTAATTTTCCTCTTAATTTCCCCCAAAATCCCCCAAATCCCCCAAACTCTTCCAGATTTCCTCCTCATTCCCCCCAAAATCCCTCAAATTCTCCTCAAATCCCCCAAACTCTCCCAAAATTCCTCCTAATTCCCCCCAAAACCCCCCAAATCTCCCCAAATCTCACCCAAATTTCCCCCAAAATCCCCCCAATGCCCTCAAATCCCGCCCAAATTTCCCATAAAATGCCCCCAAATCCCCCCAAATTTCCCCAAAATTTCTCCAATTTCCCCCCAAAATCCCCAAATCCCCCGAATTTGCCCCAAATCCCCACCTTGTCGAAGGTGTACTGGGCCAGCTGCAGGAACTGGGAGACCAAACTGGGCCGGGGCTGGAAGCGCTGGGCGGCCAGGAGGGCAACCATGGCCTCGGCGTGGGGCCACCAGAGCTTCAGGGACCACTCCAGCTGGGAACGGGGGAAAAATGGGAATTTGGGGAAAAACGGGGAAAAAGAGAGAAAATTGGGGAAAAATGGAGAAAATTGGGAGAAAAATAGAGAAAAAATGGGGAAAAAATGGGGAAACGGGGGTGAGGTCACTGGTGTGGGGCCACCAGAGCTTCAGCTGGGAATGGGGGGAAAAATGGGAATTTGGGGGGGAAATGGGAAAAAAAGAGGAAAAAAGAGAGAAAATTGGGGGGGAAATGGAGAAAAAATGGGGAAAAAATGGGGAAATGGGGGTGAGGTCACTGGTGTGGGGCCACAGACCTCTCCAGCTGGGAATGGGGGAAAAATGGGAATTTGGGGAAAAAATGAGGGAAAAATGGGTGAAAATGGGTAAAAAAAGAGAGAAATTTGGGGGGAAAATGGGTAAAAAAGGGGAAAATGGGGGGGGGAAATGGGGAAGAAATGGGGAAAAAGGGGGTGAGGTCACTGGTGTGGGGCCACCACACCTTCAGGGACCTCTCCAGCTGGGACTGGGGGAAAAATGGGAGAAAACCTGGGGATTTTGGGGTACTTGGGAAGTTCTGGATGGAATTTTGAGGTCCCTGGGTGAGATTTTGGGGTCCCAGTTGGGATTTGGGGGTTCAGGGTGGGATTTTGGGGCTCTCCAGGTGGGATTTGAGGTCCCTGGGTGCCATTTTGAAGCACCCGAGTGGGGTTTCTTAGGATTTCTGAGGTGAATTTTGGGGTCCCCAGTTAAATTTTGGGGTTCCCATTTGAATTTTGGGGTCCCCAGGTGAAGCTTGGGGTTCCCAGGTGAGATTTTGAGATCCCCATGTCAGATTTTGGGGTTCCCAGATGAATTTTGGGGCTTTCCAGGTGGGATTTGATGCCCCTGGGTGCCATTTTAAAGCACCTGAGTGGGTTTTTTTGGGGATTTGTGAGGGGAATTTTGGGGCTCCCAGTTCAATTTTGGGGTCCCCAGATGAATTTTGGGGTCCCAGATGAATTTTGAGGCTCTCCAGGTGGGATTTGGGGTTTCCAGGTGGGATTTGATGCCCCAGGTGCCTTTTTTAAGCACTTGAGTGGGTTTTTTTGGGGATTTGTGAGGGGAATTTTGGGGCTCCCAGTTCAATTTTGGGGTTCCCATGTGAATTTTGGGGTTCCCATGTGAATTTTGGGGTTCCAATGTGGATTTTGGGGTTACCTGGGTGGGGCAGTGCCCGTCAGCATCCAGGAAATAGAAGAGCCCCCCGTGCTGGGGGTCCCAGCCCCATTTCAGGGGTCCCTCCACCAGCGCTGCCACCGCCCGGGCCCCCAAATCCGCGTCCCCCCGGCGCCCCGAAAACTCCAGCAGCAGCCAGGCGGCCTCCAGGGCGTGGCCTGGGCACCCCAAAACCCGGGGGGGCGAAAATTGGGGGGAAAAAGCAAAAAAAATGAGAAAAAAGAGAAAAAGAAAAGAAAAATATTAAAAAATGAGAAAAAAAGAGAAAAAAATCGGGGTCTTGTAGCTCAAAATTGGGGTTTAGGAGCCCAAAAATTGGGGGAAATGCCTCAAACAGAGGGGACCCCGAATTTGGAGGGGGAAAGAGCAGAAAATTGGGGGGAAAGGAGTAAAAAAATGAGGGAAAAGGAGAAAAAAATTGGGGAAATCTTCCTCCCCCAAAATTGGGATCAACCCCCCCCCAAACTGGGATTTCCCCACAAAATCAGGGCCAAAGCTCCCCAAAACTGGGATTTCCTCACAAAATGGGCCTCCCTCCCCAAATTTGGGTTTCACCCCAAAATCGAGCTCCAAACCCCTGAAATTTGGATCAACCTCCCCCAAAATTGGAATTTCCCCCCAAAATCAGCAACTCCCTTCCCCAAATTAATTTTTTCCCAAAAAAATCGAGCTCCAACCCCCCCAAAATCAGGATTTCCCCCCAAAATCAGGAACTCCCTTTCCCAAAATTGGAATTTTCCCCCAAAATCAGCAACTCCCTTCCCCAAATCTGGGTTTCCCCCTGAAAATTGATCTCCAAGCCCCCCAAAAATCAGGATTTCCTCCCAAAATCAGGGTTTCCATTCCCCAAATTAATTTCCCCCCCCCAAAATCGGGATCAAACCCCCCCAAACTCGGGGTCCCCCTCCCCAAATTGGGGTCCCCCCTCACCGGGGTTCATGAGGCGCCCGAGGCTCCCCGGCAGCTCCTCCCCCTCGGGGGTGACGTTCTCCAGCACCACCGAGTCCCCCCGCTGCCCCCCAAATTTGGGGGGACCCCCGGTGAGGGGGGGGACCCGATTTTGGGGAGCCCCCGGGGCTGCTCGTGGGGGAAAAGAGCCCCCGGGGGCGGTGGTTGGGGGTCCCAGGGGGGATTTGGGGGGTCCCAGGGGGATTTTGGGGGTCCCAGGGGGGATCTTGAGGGTCCCAGGGGGGATTTTGGGGGTCCCAGGGGGGATTTTGGGGGTCCCAGGGGGGATCTTGAGGGTCCCAGGTGTGATTTTTGGGGTCCAGGTGTAATTTTTTTGGGTTGCCAGGTGTGATTTGGGGTGCCCAGGTGTGATTTTTGGGGTTCCCTGGTGTGATTTGGGGTCCCCAGGCCGATTTTTGGCATTCCCAGACTGATTTTTGGGTCCCCAGGATGATTTTTGGGTCCCCAGGATGATTTTTGGGGTGCCCAGGCTGATTTTTGGGTCCCCAGGATGATTTTTGGCATTCCCAGACTGATTTTTGGGTCCCCAGGCTGATTTTTGGGGTGCCCAGGCTGATTTTGGGATGCCCAGGCTGATTTTTGGGGTGCCCAGGATGATTTTTGGGGTCCCCAGGATGATTTTGGGGTGCCCAGGACGATTTTTGGGGTACCTGCAGGTGCATCAGGACGTGCCGCGCCCCCCACTCCGCCATGGCCTCGGCCTCGGGGTCGGGCTGACTTTGGGGGTCCCTCCGGGGGTCCCCCCAGAGCTGCAGCCCCACCTTCAGCACCATCAGGGCCTGGGCCAGCGCCTGCTGGGGGGGGGTCCCCGAAAACCGGGGGCGCCCCAATTCCATGGGGGCCCCCCGGGCCCAGCCCCACACGGCCCCGGCCCAGCGCCGGGCCCAGGCCTGCGGGAAATGGGTCAGGGGGCTTCGGGGGGGTTTGGGGGGGGCCTCACCCAGTCCTGGAGGTCAGGGGTGTTTGGGGGGTCCCAGGGGTGTTTGGGGGGTCCCAGGGGTGTTTTGGGGGGGGTTTCAGGGCTATTTTGGGGGGTCTCAGGGTTATTTGGGGAGGGCTCTGGGGGGTCCCAGGGTAATTTTGGAGAGGGCCCTCAGGGGTCCCAGGCTTATTTTGGGGAGGGGGTCTCAAGGTTATTTGGGGAGGGGGTGTCAGGGTTATTGTGGGGAGGGGGTCTCACCCTTTCCCGAGTGTCACAGGATTATTTGGGTGGGGGTCTCAGGGTTGAGGAGGGGTCTCAGGGTTCTTTTGGGGAGGGGTCCCAGGTCATTTTGGGGAGGGGTCCCAGGGTAATTTGGGGAGGGGTCCCGGGTAATTTGGGGAGGGGTCTCACTTGGTCCTAGGGTAATTTAGGGAGGGGTCCCAGGGTTAATTTGGGGAGGGGTCCCAAGGTTATTTGGGGAGGGGTCCCAAGGTTATTTGGGGAGAGGTCCCGGGTAATTTGGGGAGGGGTCTCAGCCGGTCCCAGGGTAATTTGGGGAGGGGTCCCAGGGTAATTTGGGTAATTTGGGGAGGGGTCCCGGGGAATTTGGGGAGGGGTCCCAGGGTAATTTGGGGAGGGGTCCCAGGGTAATTTGGGGAGGGGTCCCGGGGAATTTGGGGAGGGGGCTCACCCGGTAGCGCTCCTCCCCCGCCGCCCGGCCCAGCTCGTCCAGCCCCAGCGCGCAGAACGCTTCGCTGTAGAAGCTGCGCTGGAGCCGCTCCGGGCGCCCGTCCCGCCTCAGCGCGAAGGCGGCGCGGCTCGAGCCGGGCTCCGGCCGCACGTGGCTCTCCAGGAACTCCCCGGCTGCGGTTTGGGGGAAATCCCGCCGATTTTGGGCAATTTTGGGCAATTTTAGGTGAATTTTGGAGGAATCGGGGGCGCCCATAGAGATCAATGGGACAGCGCCGCTTAGCGGCCAAAGGGGGAATTGCAGCCGTTGAGATCGATGGGGGAATTTTAGGAAATTCGAAGGATTTGGGGGAATTTTAGGAAATTCGAAGGATTTGGGGGAATTTTAGGAAATTCGAGCGATTTGGGGGAGTTTGGAGGATTTGGGATTTTAAGGCGAATTGAGGGGAAATCGGAGGGACCTCGGGGGATGCAGAAATGGGGGAGCTGCACCCACAGGGATCGGTGGATTTGGAATTCCCCGGCTGGAATTGAAGGAATTTCAGGGAATTGTTGGGAATTTGGGGGTGGAAAAAAAAAGGGGGAACTGTGCCCGGAAAGATCAGTGGGGGAGCTGGGGGAAAATCGGAGGATTTGGGGCAGTTGAGGGGAGGAAAAAGGGAATTGAACCCAAAATTCAAAGGGGAAACTGCGCCCGTGGGGGAATTTGGGGGGAAATTGGGGGAATTTGGGGAAATGCAGGGATGGAAAAAGGGCGGAATTGCCCCAAAATCCCCCCCGGACCCCTCCCCACCTTTCCGCGCCGCCTGGAGCAGCTCGGGCCGGCGGAAGCGGGGCACGGTGCGGTACAGGCGGGAGTAGACCCAGATCTGGGGGTGCAGGGGGGTTTGGGGGGCTCAGGGGGGGTTGGGGGGCTCAGGGGGGTCCCGGGGGTCCCCCCGGGTCCCGCCCCGCGCCCCCCGCCCCACACCGACCTGCCGGCCCTGCAGCCACACGAATTTGGTGTCGTCGTAGACGGAACCGTCGCGGCTCAGGCAGGAGAAGAAACCCCTGGGGGGGAAATTTGGGGGGAGATTTGGGGGTCCCAGGGGCACTTGGGGGTCCCGGAACTCGTTAAGGGGGTCCTGGGTGTTCCCTGTGGGAATTTGGGGGGTCCTGGGCTCATCTTTGGCACTCAGCTGGGAGGAATTTGGGGGAAAATGGGGGGGTCCCAGAGCTTGGAACCCCCCCATGGGGCTGTGGGGGGCACTTGGGAGGTCCTGGGGGGGGTCCTGGGGGTCCCTGGGGGGTTTTTGGAGGTCCCAGAGATGGTTTTTAGGGTCCTGGGGGTGTTTTTGGGGGTCCCGGGGGTATTTCCGGGGGTCCCTGAGGTGTTTTTGGGGGTCCCGGGGGTGTTTTTGGGGGTCCTGGGGGTATTTCCGGGAGTCCCTGAGGTGTTTTGGGGGTTCCCGGGGGTGTTTTTGGGGGTTCCCGGGGTGTTTTTGGGGGTCCCGGGGGTGTTTTTGGGGGTCCCCGGGGTGTTTTTGGGGGTCCCCGGGGTGTTTTTGGGGTTCCCGGGGGTGTTTTTGGGGGTCTCCGCCCTCACCCGTGCTCGGGGTCGTGCGAGTGCCGCTCCCAGAACGCCACAGCCGCGTCCAGTTCGGCCGCGATGCGGCCCCGCCACGCCCGGAGCTCCTCCATGGCTGGGGAGGGGGCGTCCCGTGGGACCCCAGACCCACAGGAACCCCCCTGACCCACCCCGTGGGACCCCAGACCCACAAATACCCCCCTGACCCACCCGTGGGACCCCAGACCCACAGGAACCCCCCTGACCCACCCATGGGACCCCTGACCCACCCGTGGGACCCCAGACCCACAGGAACCGCCCTGTCCCACCCGTGGGACCCCAGACCCACCCATGGGACCCCAGACCCACAGGAACCCCCCTGTCCCACCCGTGGGACCCCAGACCCACCCGTGGAGCCCCCAGACCCACAAATACCCCCCTGAGGCACAAATAACCCCCTGACCCACCCGTGGAGCCCCCAGACCCACAAATACCCCCCAGACCCACAAATACCCCCCTGACCCACCCGTGGGACCCCAGACCCACAAATACCCCCCTGACCCACCCGTGGGACCCCAGACCCACAAATCCCCCCTCAGCCCACCCAGGGGGGTCCCCGAAATCCCCCGATTTCCCCCAAAACCCCCCGGCCCCGCACCCCGGGGGTCCCCATGGACGCCCCCAGCCCCCCCTCAGCCCTGGGGGTCCCCTCAGCCCCCCCGAGCCCCTTTTGGGGTCCCCAAAATCGCCCCCCCCCACCCCGGACCGACCGCGGCCCAGTCACGAGACCTCGCGACAAGGCCCCGCCCCCTTCCCTGACCACGCCCCTTTCTGACCACTGGCCACGCCCACCGCCACATGGCCACGCCCCCAGACCCAAAATTGGGGGGCTCAAAGGGGCTGGAGACCCCCAGAACCCCCCCAGGACTCCCCAGGTGACCCCCAGACCCAAAACTGGGGGTCCCAGACTACCGGAACCCCCCGTGCCCCAAAACCCCCGATTTTATTGAATGTTTACTCCAAAAAAATGTCTTTTTTTAATTTTCAAAATAGCACAAAAACGACGGACACAACACTCGGGGGGAGGGGGGAGGGGTCGGGGGGGGCTTTTTTCCCCCTCCCCCCCCCACTATGATACACAGGGGGTCCCCCCCTCCCCCTCCCCCCACCCCCGAGGGGGGGGGTCTGTACAGGGTGGGGGAGGGGTCCCGAGGGGGGATTTTGGGGAGGGGGGAGGGGCAGCGTTGTACAAAACTTTTCATTCCAGCAACTGCAACAGGTAAAAAAAAGCCCCCCCGACCCCCCCCCGAGGCGAGGGGACCCCAAAATTCCCCCCCCCCCCAAAAAACCCCCCAGGGGTGTTGGGGCCCGGGTTGGTTTTGTTTTTGGGGGGGGTCCCGGGGGTCCTTCACTGCCCTTCGGCCTTGGGCTTCTTTGGAGCGGATTTCCTGGGGAGGGGGAAATTTGGGGAGGGGTCTGATGGAGACCCCCTCCTCAAAATAACCCAAAAAAACCCCTGAGACCCCCCCCAAACGCAGCCCCACTGAGACCCCCAAAACCCCTCCATGCCCACCCAGCCCCCCCAAAACCAGACCCACAGACCCCTCCAGGACCCCCCACAGAAAAAGCCCCCAGACCCCAAATTCCCCCCCCAAACCCCTCAGAACAACCCCCAGGCCCCCAAAAGAGCCCCCAGACCCCCAAACATTCCCAGAAGAGCCCCCCAGAGCCCCCCGAAGCCCCCCACTCACAGGTCGGGGGACGCCAGGGGCCGTTTGCTGCCCGGTTTCCCGGCGGCTCCGTCCTTGCTCGACTCTGGGGGGGACAGCAGGGGGTGAGGGGGGACCCCCAGGTGTCTGCAGCCCCCCCCCAGGGTGTGTGCAGCCCCCAGACTCATTTCAGAGCCCCCAGACTCATTTCAGAGCCCCCAGACCCACCCAGCAGCCCCCACACCTGGGTGGTCGGGCTGTAACCATTGTTGCTGTGGGTGGGTGACAAGGGGACAATCCCAGTGCCACAAACCCACCCTGGTCTGTGCAGCCCCCAGACCCATTTTGGAGCCCCCAGACCCATTTCAGAGTCCCCAGACCCATTTTGGAGCCCCCAGACCCATTTCAGAGCTCCCAGACCCCCCAGCAGCCACTGCACCTGGGTGCCCAGACTGTAACCATTGTCACTGTGGCCGGGTGACAAGGGGACAATCCCCCTCCCACAGCCTCCCCAAGGCGCGTGCAGCCCCCAGACCCAGCTGGCAGCCCCCAGAGCCGTTTGGGAGCCCCCAGACCCACCTGGCAGCCCCCAGACCCATTTCAGAGCCCCCAGGCCCATTTTGGAGCCCCCTCACGTGGGTGGCCGGGCCGTAGCCATTGTCCTTGACAGGGTGGGTGACAATGGGACAATCCCCCTCCCACAGCCTCCCCAAGGCGTGTGCAGCCCCCAGACCCACCTGGCAGCCCCAGCCTCACCTGGCAGCCCCCAGACCCACCTGGCAGCCCCCAGACCCACCTTGCAGCCACCGCACCTGGGTGGCGGGGCCGTAGCCCTTGTCGTTGCGGGCGGCGATGCGGAAGATGATGGCCGGCTTGGTGGTGTGGTCGATGTGGGCGCTGGCCAGGCTGGAGGCGGGCACCAGGCACGAGGGGCTGGGCCCGCAGTAGACCCTCATAAAGGCCAACTGGGCCCCCCCGCCCCGCGCCTCGGGGCCCCCCCCGGGCCCCCCCTGGATGGCCAAGTACACCGAGTACTCCGCGATGCGCCCCGACGTCACCGACGGCGGCTCCCACGTCAGGTGCGCCCCGTCGGGGCTCTGGGGACACGGGACACGGGTCAGGGGGTCAGGGGGGTCAGGGGGCACGGGGGGACACGGGGACACCGGTCAGGGGGGTCAGGGGGACACCGGTCAGGGGGGTCAGGGGTCAGGGGGGACACGGGGACACGGGTCAGGGGGATCAGGGGTCAGGGGGACACGGGACACCGGTCAGGGGGGTCAGGGGTCAGGGGGCACGGGGGTCAGGGGGGACAGAGGGGTCAGGGGGGCACGGGGGTCAGGGGTCAGGGGGACACGGGGGTCAGGGGGCTCAGGGGGACATGGGGGTCAGGGGGGACATGGAGAGGACAGAGGGGTCACAGGGGTTGGGTTGTGGTTGATGTAAGGGCTCCTACATGGGTAGTGGTCCCTGTTATGGGTCTGGGGTCCCTGTAATGGGTCTGGGGCCCCTGTAATGGGTCTGGGGTCCCTGCTGGGGGTCTGGGGTCCCTGTTATGGGTCTGGGGTCCCTGCTGGGGGTCCGGGGTCACCTTGCTGATCTTGATGGCGCAGGGCGCCCCCGGGAAGCCGGGCAGGCAGGTTTTGAAGGCCGACAGCTCTGAGAAGGGCCCGCGGCCGCAGGCGTTCAGCCCGGCCACGCGGAACTTGTACGCCGTGCCCGGCTGCAGCTCCTGGCGGCGCAGCTGCGAGTGGTCCGGGACCCCCGAGCCCTCCTCCTGCGGGGACACGTGGGGACACCGTGGGGACACGGACACGGGACCCCCCAGACCAGGGACACAGACAGGGAAACCCCCCGAGCATTGGGGACAGCTCCGGGGACCCCCGAGCCCTCCCCTGTGGGATGTGGGGACACCGCGGGGACACTGTGGGGACAGAGAACCCAGGGGTGTCCCCTGGGGTGTCCCTGGGGTGTCCCCAGTGCCACAGGGGTGTCCCTGGGGTGTCCCCAGTGCCATGATCCTATCCCAGGGCTGTGTCCATGTCCCCATGTCCCCATGTCCGCAGGGCTGTCCCCATGTCCCTGGGACTGTCCCCATGTCTGTCCCCATGTCCCTATGTCCGTCCCCGTGTCCCCATGTCCATCCCCATGTCCGTCCCCATGTCCATCTCCTTGTCCCCATGTCTGTCCCCATGTCCATCCCCATGTCCCCATGTCCCCATGTCCATCCCCATGTCCCCATCCCCGTGTCCCCATGTCCCCGAGGCTGTCCCCATGTCCCCATGTCCATCTCCTTGTCCCCATGTCCCCATGTCCGTCGCCATGTCCTTCCCCATGTCTGTCCCCATGTCCCCATGTCCATCCCCATGTCCGTCCCCATGTCCATCTCCTTGTCCCCATGTCCCCATGTCCATCTCGTTGTCCCCATGTCCCCATGTCCATCCCCATGTCCCCATGTCCCCGTGTCCGTCCCCGTGTCCCCATGTCCATCCCCGTGTCCCCATGTCTGTCCCTATGTCCATCCCAATGTCCACATGTCTGTCCCCATGTCCCCACGTCCATCCCCATGTCCATCCCCACGTCCGTCCCCATGTCCATCCCCATGTCCCCATGTCTGTCCCCGTGTCCCCGTGTCCCCGTGTCCGTCCCCATGTCCCCGTGTCCGTCCCTGTGTCCCCGTGTCCCCGTGTCCGTCCCCGTGTCCGTCCCGTCCGTGCACCCACGTCGGGCGGGGGCGCGTCCTCGGGCGGGAGGAAGTAGTGGGTGACCATCATGGTGGTGCCTTTGATGACGCCCACGTCGAACCACTGGTTCTCCTTCTTGGGCAGCGCCTTGGGCGGCGCCCCCGGCTCCGGCTTCTGCCAACGGAACGGGGGTGGGTTTGGGGGAAATCGGGGGGTTTGGGGGGGTTTTATGGGGGGAAATCGGGGGGTTTGGGGGATTTGAGGGGGTTTTATGGGGGAAATCGGGGGGTTTGGGGGATTTTATGGGGGGAAATCGGGGGGTTTGGGGCATTTGGGGGGGTTTATGGGGGAAATTGGGGATTTTATGGGGGGAAATTGGGGATTTTTGGGGAGGAAATTGGGGATTTTATGGGGGAATTTTGGGGAAATTTCTGGTGGATTTAGGGTTCATTTGTGAGGACTTTGAGGGGAATTCTGGGGTTATTTGGGGGAGGATTTGGGGGAATTTCTGGCAGATTTTGACTGGATTTGGCGGGATTTTGGGTGGATTTGTGAGGATTTTGAGGTGGATTTGTGAGGATTTTGGGGGATTTTGAGGTGGATTTGTGAGGATTTTGGGGTGATTTTGAGGCGGATTTGTGAGGATTTTGAGGTGGATTTTGATGTGAATTTGAGGATTTTGGGGGGATTTTGAGGTGAATTTGAGGGTTTTGAGGTGGATTTTGAGGTGAATTTGAGGGTTTTGGGGGGATTTTGAGGTGAATTTGAGGGTTTTGGGGGCATTTTGAGGTGGATTCCCCCTCACTCACCACGGGGGTGCCCTCGATGCCGTTGGCCACCTCGGCCAGGGCGGCGGCCGCCTGCAGCTTGGCGGGGCTGGGGGCCACCGCGGGGCCCGGGGGGGCCACGAAGGCGCTCGAGGGGGCCAGGCCTGCGGGGGGCACACCAAAAATTGGGGAAGGGGCTTAAACCCCCCCCCTGGAAATCCCCACCCTCCCCAATGGCAGCAGTGGGGTCTCCAACCCACCCTATGGATGCCCCCCCTTGTCATGGGTGCCCCCTCAAGGGGTCCCAGACCCCCCCAGGGATCCTAAATCCCCCCAGCCCATAAGCACCCCCCAAAAGGACCCCTCCCCACAAAATGGGGGTCCCAAACCCTCCATGTGACCCCCCCACACACCATAAACATCCCCTAAAAAGCAGCACCCCAAAATGGGTCACCCCCAAGGGGTCATAACCCCCCACATGGACCCCAAACCCTCCCGTGGGACCCCCCCACACCATAAACACCCCCCAAAGGACCCCTCCCCACAATGGGTGCCCCCCCAGGGACCCCAAATCCCCCTGTGGGACACCCCCCACCCCATAAACACCCCCCAAAGGACCCCTCCCCACAATGGGTGCCCCTCCAGGGACCCCAAACCCCCCCGTGGGACCCCCCCACACCCCATAA
This sequence comes from Taeniopygia guttata, assembly GCF_048771995.1. Taxonomy (NCBI): domain Eukaryota; kingdom Metazoa; phylum Chordata; class Aves; order Passeriformes; family Estrildidae; genus Taeniopygia; species Taeniopygia guttata. Next base: position 303,463 of record NC_133056.1, read on the forward strand.
ACACCCCCCAAAGGACCCCTCCCCAAAATGGGCACACCCCAGGGACCCCAGACCCTCCCATGGTGCCTCCCCCACCCCATAAACACCCCCCAAAGGACCCCTCCCCAAAATGGGTGACCCCCAAGGAACCCCAAACCCCATAAACACCCCCCAAAGGACCCCTCCCCACAATGGGTGCCCCCCCAGGGACCCCAAACCCCCCCGTGGGACCCCTCCCACCCCATAAACACCCCCCTGTGGGACCCCTCCCCACCATGGGCTCCCTCTCCCCACCCCGCTCTGCCCCGGGCGGGGGTCCCAAGCCCCGAGCCCCCCCGGGGTGCCTCACCGTCGGCGGGGGGGGGCAGCAGGGCGGCGGGGGCGCCCCCCCCGGGCACGGTGCCCAGCTCCCCGAGGCCGTTGGCGTCGCCCGCGGGGTCGTTGAGGCTGTCGGCGGGGGCCAAGGCCTCGGTGGGCAAATGGGGAGGGGGCGCGGCCGCCGGGGGGGGGGCGGCGGGGGCGGGGGGGGGAGGGGCGGGGGCGGGGGGCGCGGGGGGGGCCGCGGGGGGGGTCCCGGCCTCGGCCAGGTGCTGCTGGTGCTGCACCAGCGCCGCCAGCTCCTGCTGGGTCAGCACCAGGGGCAGCGCCCCCCCCGCGCCCCCCGGCCCCTCCGGCACCCCCAGGGCCCCCCCCAGCTCCGAGGGGCCCCCCCCGGGCTCGCCCGGCTCCAGCGGCTCCGATGTGCCTGTGGGGAGGGGGACAGCGGGTCAGGGTGGGGGAGGGCGGAACGGACCCCGGGGGTCACCGGGGTCAGCCAAAAACCTGCCCTGTGGGGTCATCGGGGTCAGCCCAAAATCCACCCCTGGGGTCACTGGGGTCAGCCCAAAATCCACCCTGTGGGGTCACCGGGGTCAGCCCAAAATCCACCCCATGGGGTCATTGGGGTCAGCCCAAAATCCGCCCTATGGGGTCACCGGGGTCAGCCCAAAATCCACCCCGCGGGGTCACCGGGGTCAGCCCAAAATCCAGCCCGTGGGGTCACCGGGGTCAGCCCAAAATCAACCCCTGGGGTCAGACCCAAAATCCACCCCATGGGGTCATCGGAGTCAGCCCAAAATCCACCCCATGGGGTCACTGGGGTCAGCCCAAAATCTGCCCTGTGGGGTCACTGGGGTCAGCACAAAATCAATCCTGTGGGGTCAGCCCAAAATCCACCCCATGGGGTCACTGGGGTCAGACCCAAAATCTGCCCCGTGGGGTCACCGGGGTCAGCCCAAAATCCACCCCGTGGGGTCATCGTGGTCATGGGGTCATTGTGGCCCCCACTGTGTGACCCCCATAACCATGGGACCACCACCATGGGACAAAGACCACAGTGACCACCCCCAAACCCCCCCCCCAGGACCCCCCCAAATCCCCCCAGGACCCCCCAAATCCCCCCAAACCCCCCAAACCCACCCATGACGGCCTGCTGCGCGGCCTGCAGCACGGCCTGGATCGCCAGGGCCTGGGTTTGGGGTCACTACCATGGCACCAAGAGCCCCCAAACCCCCCCAAACCCCCCCAGGACCCCCCAAACCCCCCCAGACCCCCCCAGGACCCCCCAAACCCCCCCAAACCCACCCATGACGGCCTGCTGCGCGGCCTGCAGCACGGCCTGGATCGCCAGGGCCTGGGCCTGCGCCTCCTCGCTCGCCGCCGCCGCCGCCGCCTCGGCCGCCGCGGTGACCGCCAGCTCCTCGGGGGTCAGCCCGGGGGGACCCCCCGCACCCCCCGCCTCGGCCAGCAGCTCGGGGGGCAGCGCCAGCCCCTCGGCCGGGCCCCCCTCGGCCGCGGCCGGCGGCAGCACCACCACGGCCAGCGGCTCCGGGGACCCCCCGGCCTCGGCCCCGGGGGCGGCCTCGGGCCCGGGGGGGGACGGGGACGCGGCCGAGGGGGGGTCCTGGGGCGGGTGGGGGTCTCCAGGGGGGGTGGGCGTGCTGGTGGGGGGGGTCTCGGGGGGAGCCGGGGGGGATTCGGTCAGCGACGAGATGGTCTGGGGGGGAGGGAGAGGAAATGGGGTTGGGGGGGGGAAGAGACCCCCACCCAAAATGGGGCCTTGGTGGCCTCCAGAGCCACCGCAGGTCCCTGGTGGCACTGCCGTGGTACTCAGAGCACCCTCGGTGTCACCAAACCCCCGCCAGTGTCTCTGTAACTTCCCCAGTGTCCCCAAAACCTCCCCAGGGTCCCCAAAACCTCCCCAGTGTCCCCAAAACCTCCCCAGGGTTCCCAAAACTTCCCCAGGGTCCCCAAAACCTCCCCAGGGTCCCCAAGCCCCCCATCCAACTGTCCCCAACCCCCTCCCAGTGTCCCCAAACCCTCTGCACATGTCCCCAAATCCCCTTTTAATGTCCCCATACCCCCTTTCAATGTCCCAAACCCCCTCCCAGTGTCCCCAAACCCCCTCCCAGTGTCTCCAACCCCCTCCCAGTGTCCCCATACCCCCTTTCAATGTCCCCAAACCCCCTTTTAATGTCCCCAAACCCCCTCCCAGTGTCCCCAACCCCCTCCCAGTGTCCCCAAACCCTCTGCCAATGTCCCCAAACCCCCTCCCAGTGTCCCCAGCCCCCTCCCGGTGTCCCCAGAGCCGCTCACCGGCACGGCCGGCCCCGGCGCTGGCGTGGACTGAGTGACCGTGGTGACCGCCCGGGGCTGGGGGGTCCCGCTGCCGCTGGGGCCGGGGCTGGGGGTCCCGGGGGGCACAGGGGGACCCCCACCCTCGCTGGGGGGGGTCTCCCCCTCCCCCTGCCCGTTGGCAGCCGGCGGGGGGGGCTCTGTGGGGACAGCGGGGAGGGGTCAGTGAGAGGCAAAGGGCGGAGGGGAGGATTTGGGGACGGTTTGGGGACAATGCGGGGTCACCTTGGCTGGCGCCCATGCTGGCGGTGACCGTGGTGGCCGTGGCCGTTGTCCCCGTCTCGTGGGTCTCGCAGGGGGGGTTGGAGCAGGCGCGGGGGGGGCTGGTGGCGGTGGCACAGGGCGGGGGCGGCGTCACCCCCTCGGTGGTGGCCGTGCTGGTGGCCCCGCTCTGGTGGCTCTGGCAGGGCGAGGACCCCGCTCTGGTGGCCGTGCTGGTGGTCCCGGACTCGGGGGTCTCGCAGGGGGGGTTGGCACAAGGCGGTGACCCCCCCGTGCTGGTGGTGGCAGCGCTGGTGGCAGCGCTGGTGGCCGTGGTGGTGTCACCCGGCCGGGAGCCCGCGGTGGCCGTGGTGGCCGTGTTGGTGGTCCCGGTCTCGTGGGTCTCGCAGGGGGGGTTGGAGCAGAGCTGTGACGATGTCATTGTCACCGTGTTGGTCGTCCCCGTCTCGTGGGTCTCGCAGGGGGGGTTGGCGCAGGGGGGGACACCTCGAGGTGGTGGCACCGCTGTCCCCGACTCGGGCGGGGGGCGCGAGGTGGCCGTGGTGGTGGTGGCCGTGCTGGTTGTCCCGGTCTCGTGGGTCTCGCAGGGGGGATTGGAGCAGAACCGTGTCCCCGTGGTTGTCACCGTGTTGGTTGTCCCCGTCTCGTGGGTCTCACACGGAGGGTTGGAGCAGAACTGTGACCCTGTCACTGTCACCGTGTTGGTTGTCCCCGTCTCATGGGTCTCGCAGGGGGGGTTGGAGCAGGGTGGCCTCGGTGCTGTCATTGTCACCGTGTTGGTTGTCCCCGTCTCGTGGGTCTCACACGGAGGGTTGGAGCAGAACTGTGACCCTGTCACTGTCACCGTGTTGGTTGTCCCGGTCTCGTGGGTCTCGCAGGGGGGGTTGGAGCAGGGTGGCCTCGGTGCTGTCATTGTCACCGTGTTGGTTGTCCCCGTCTCGTGGGTCTCACACGGGGGGTTGGAGCAGGGTGGCCTCGGTGCTGTCACCGTCACCGTGTTGGTTGTCCCCGTCTCGTGGGTCTCGCAGGGGGGGTTGGAGCAGAGCTGTGACGCTGTCATTGTCACCGTGTTGGTTGTCCCCGTCTCGTGGGTCTCGCAGGGGGGGTTGGCACACAGCCGTGTCCCCGCGGGGGTCTCGCAGCTCGCCGTGGTGGCCGCAGTGACCGCCCCGGTGGCCGCAGTGACCGCCCCGGTGGCCGTGCCCCCCTCAGGCTGCCCCCAGGGCGTTGTTTGGCACGAGGTGACGCCGCTGCCACCGCCGCCACCGCTGCCCTCGGGGGGACACAGCCGCGCCGTCATGGTGGTGCCGGTGGCCGCCGTTTGCTGCGTGGGGCAGGGCGGCGCCCCGGGCGTCCCCAGCCGCGCCGTCCCCGTCGTCCCCGCCGCCGTGGGGGTGTTGGTGGTCCCCGTCTCGTGGGTCTCGCAGGGGGGGTTGGAGCAGGCCCGGGGGGGCGCCGCCGTCCCCCCGCCCGTGTCCTCGCAGAGCAGCTGCAGCTGAGCCCCCCCCGTGCCCACGGTGGCCACCAGGCTGGTGGTGGCCGTGTTGGTGGTCCCGGTCTCGTGGGTCTCGCAGGGGGGGTTGGAGCACACCAGGGTGACGGTGCCCGGGGTGGGCTCGGCGGCGGGGGGCTCGGCCAGGCCGCCGCCCCCCGAGGCGGCCGCGGGGGGACCCTCGGCCGTGGGGGACGCCAGGATGGACACGGGGAGGTCGTGGACGGGCTGGGCCTCCACGCCGCTGGGCGTGGTGATCAGCGTCACCTGCGTGGGCTGGGACACCGGCTGTGTCCCCACGGCGCGTCAGGGGGGTGGCACCGAGCGCAGACACCGCCCCCAGCCCCAAATCTCTGTGACCCCAGCCCCAAATCTCTGTGACCCCCCCACATTGTGTCACCTCAAATGCCTGTGTGTCCCCTCCCCGCTCCTGTCAGCAGCACGGCTGGGGCTGAGCCGCATTTGGGGACACCCCCAATGTCCCCAGTGTCCCCAATGTCCCCTGTCCCCAGTGTCCCTCACCTGCATGGTGATGGTCAGTGTCCCCTGTCCCCAGTGTCCCCAGTGTCCCCTGTCCCCAATGTCCCCAGTGTCCCCAGTGTCCCCAGTCCCCAGTGTCCCCAATGTCCCCAATGTCCCCAGTGTCCCCAATGTCCCCAGTGTCCCCAGTGTCCCCAGTGTCCCCAGTGTCCCCTGTCCCCAATGTCCCCAGTGTCCCCAGTGTCCCCTGTCCCCAATGTCCCCAGTGTCGCCAATGTCCCCAATGTCCCCAGTGTCCCCAGTGTCCCTCACCTGCATGGTGATGGTCGGTGTCCCCAGTGTCCCCAATGTCCCCAATGTCCCCAATGTCCCCAGTGTCCCTCACCTGCATGGTGATGGTCAGTGTCCCCCAATGTCCCCAGTGTCCCCCCTGTCCCCAGTGTCCCTCACCTGCATGGTGATGGTCGGTGTCCCCAGGCCGCCGCCGGCCGCGGTGGCCGTGATGGCCGCGGGGTTCAGGACCTGGCTGGACAGGGTGGCGATTGTCCCCAGGGTGGTGATGGGGGTGGCCAGCGAGGCCGTGGCGCTGTGGCCACCCGCCCCCCCGGCCAGGCTGGTGGACACCGTCCCTGTCACCGTCCCCAGCGTGGTCACACCTGCCGGGGACACGAGGGTAGTGAGTGACCGCTAGGAAAAGTGACCATAAGGTGACCCCGTGGTGCCACAGTGACCACTCCCTGTGCCACAGTGACCCCGTGGTGACCCCCCCGGTGATGTGGTGACCATGACCACCCCCCAAGTGACCTCCTGGTGTCCCCCCACTGTCCCCACGACCCCTCCACCCACCCGGTGCTACCCTTGACCACAAGGGTGGTCACCTCAGTGACCCCATGGTGACCCCAATGACCCCTCCAGTGACCTCTCAGTGACCCAATGACCCCCCAGTAACTCCCCCCTCCACCAGTGGTGTCCTTGACCACAAGTGACCACCCCAGTGACCCAGAGGTGACCCAATGACCCCTAGAGTGACCCCCCCCACTCACCGGTGGTGCCCTTGACCACCAGGGTGGTCACCGTGGGCTTGACGGCCGAGACGGTGACGGGGGTGACCAGCCGGACCCCCCCCATGGGCACCGTCCTCAGGATGGTCCCCGGCTGTCCCGGGGCCCCCTTCAGCACCACCTGGGGGGACACGGGGACACCGCTGTCACCTGGCCACCCTCGGGGCTGGCACCCCTCGGGGACAGCCGGCCGGTGTCCCCAGTGTCACCAACCCCCAGTGCCACCAACCCCCAGTGTCACCAACCCCCAGTGCCACCAACCCCCCAGTGTCACCAACCCCCCAGTGCCACCAACCCCCCAGTGTCACCAACCCCCCAGTGCCACCAACCCCCAGTGTCACCAAACCCCAGTGTCACCAACCCCCCCAGTGTCACCAATCCCCCCCTTGCCACTGTCCCCACTGTCCCCAGTCCCTGAGGTGACCCCACCGGTGTCCCCACACCCCTTGTCCCCGGTGTCACCAACCCCTCCCCACGTGACTCTTCCCCTGTCACCTCCTGTCCTTGCCATGGTCCCGAACTCCCCCAGTCTCAGGTGCCCACGGGGGAGATCAGGTGTCCCCGGGTGTCCCCAGGGCGGTTCAGGTGTCCCCAGGGTGGTTCAGGTGTCCCCGGGTGCCCCCAGGGTGGTTCAGGTGTCCCCAGGGTGGTTCAGGTGTCCCCAGGTGTCCCCAGGGCAGTTCAGGTGCCCCCAGGTGTCCCCAGGTGTCCCCATTTCGGTTCAGGTGTCCCCATTTCGGCTCAGGTGCCCCCAGGTGTGCCCTCACCTGTGTCACGCCCTGCTGGCCGTGCCCCCCGCCCAGCTTGGGGACTGCCGTGATGATCTTGGCGGGGGTCCCGGTGCCCGAGGTCATCACCTTGGTGGTGATGATGGTGATGGGGGACTTGATCCCGGGGCTGCTGGTGACACCTGGGGACAGGGGGGGTCACAGGGGGACACGGGGGGTCACAGGGGGTCACGGGGGGACACGGGGGGGCACAGGGGGACACCGGGGTCACCCCCTGCCGCTCACCGCAGCCCCTGACTGGGGGGGGATGGAAGATTTGGGGGGCTGGGGGAGTTTGGGGGTCTCAGGGATTTTGGGGGGGGATTTGGGGGTCTCAGGGATGATGTGGGGGGGGTCTCAGGGGGTTAAGGTTAATTTGGGGAGGGGTCTCACTCAATGGCAACCCCTGACTGATGATGGCCGACACGGGGATGGTTTTGGTGGGGGCAGGGGGGAGACTTGGGGGTCTCAGGGAGTTTGGGGATGGTTTGGGGGTCTCAGGATGGGCTCAGTTAATTTGGGGAGGGGTCTCACTCAATGGCAACCCCTGACTGATGATGGCCGACATGGGGATGGTTTGGGTGGGGTGGTGGTCCCAGGGGTGGGGGTCTCAGGGGGTTTGGGGGTCTCAGGGAGGTCAGGGATGGTTTGGGGGTCTTGGGGTAATTTGGGGAGGGGTCTCACTCACCGGTAGCCCCCGACTGGGTGATGATTGCCGACATGGGGATGGTTTGGGTGGGGTGGTGGTCCCGGGGGCGGGGGTCTCAGAGGGTTTGAGGGTCACGGGGAGGTCAGGGATGGTTTGGGGGTCTCAGGATGGGTTCAGTTAATTTGGGGAGGGGTCTCACTCACCGGTAGCCCCCGACTGGGTGATGATGGCCGACATGGGGATGGTTTTGATGATGGTGGTGGTGCCGGGCTTGGTGGTGCTGGGGGAGACGCTGCTGATGCCCAGGATGGTGGGGGGCTTGGCCGCCCCCTGCCCCGCCTGCGTGCTGGTCAGGATGGTGGTGGGCTTCCCCTCCCCCGACGTCACCAGCTTCAGGATGGTCCCCGCGGGCAGCGGGCCCTTGGTCTGGGGGGGCAGGGGTCACTGGGGGGGTCACTTGGGGTGGGGTCACTCAGGGGGGGTCACTCGGGGAGGGGTCATTTGGGGAGGGGTCACTTGGGGGGGTCACTCTGGGAGGGGTCACTTGGGGGACTGGTCACTCTGAGAGGGGTCACTCGGGGGGCAGTCAGGGGAGTGGTCACTCATGGAGGGGTCACTCAGGGAGGGGTCACTCGGGGAGGGGTCACTCGGGCAGGGGTCACTTGGGGGGGTCACTCGGGGAGGGGTCACTTGGGGGGGGTCACTCAGGGATGGTCACTCAGGGATGGTCACTCGGGGACGGTCACTCGGGGAGGGGTCACTCGGGGAGGGGTCACTCGGGGAGGGGTCACTGGGGGGGGTCACTTGGGAGGGGTCACTCGGGGAGGGGTCACTTGGGGAGGGGTCACTCAGTGATGGTCACTCAGGGAGTGGTCACTCAGTGAGCAGTCAGGGGAGTGGTCACTCGGGGAGGGGTCACTTGGGGGACTGGTCACTCGGGGTCACTCAGGGATGGTCACTCAGGGGGTGGTCACTCAGAGATGGTCACTCAGGGATGGTCACTCAGTGAGGGGAGTGGTCAGTCAGAGGGAGTGGTCACTTGAGGAGTGGTCACTCGGGACTGGTCACTCAGGGACAGTCACTCAGGGACGGTCACTCAGGGACGGTCACTCAGGGGGCGGTCACTCAGGGGGCGGTCACTCGGGGAGGGGTCACTCGGGGAGGGGTCACTCAGGGATGGTCACTCGGGGACGGTCACTCAGGGGGTGGTCACTCAGGGATGGTCACTCAGGGATGGTCACTCAGTGAGGGGAGTGGTCAGTGACAGCCAAGGAGGGGTTTTGGGGGGTGTCAGGAACTCGGGGGGGGGTCACAGTGATTTTACAGGATTTTGGGGTAATTTGGGGGTAATTTCAAAGTACTTTTGGGGGTAATTTGGGATGATTTGAGGGCAGTTTTGGGGCAGTTCTGGGGTATTTTGGGGTGTCACCCGGATGATCTGGGTGAGGTTTGAGGCCTGCCCGGCGACAGCCGAGGGGGTTTGGGGGTGTCTCAGGGACCTGTGGAGGTCTCAGCGATCTGGGGATAAGCTGGGGGCAGTTTTGGGGTGATTTTGGGGGATTTTGGGGTGTCACCTGGATGATCTGGGTGACGGGGCCGCTCGAGGCCTGCCCGGTGACAGCCGAGCTCTGCACAGGTTTCGTCTGCACCACCGACATCACCTTGCCCAGGTTGGAGATCTGGGGGGGCCCGGGGGGGTCAGAGACCCCCCAAAATCTGTGTCCCCACCCTCCCAAAGTCCCCAAATCTGTCCCCACCCTCCTGAAATCCTCCCTGTCCCCAAACTGGGCTCTCCCACACCCCCAGAGCCCTCCAGGACCCCCAAAATCTGTGTCACCACCCCCCTAACGTCCCCCCGTCCCCAAATCTGTGTTCTCACTCCCCAAATGTCCCCAAACCCACGACCCACCTCCCCAAATGTCCCCAAACCCACGACCCACCTCCCCAAATGTCCCCAAACCTGTGTCCCCACCCTCCCAACGTCACCAAATTGGGGTCCCCACTCCCGAAGACCCCCCCAAACCCGTGTCCCACCCCCCCAATGTCCCCAAACCCGTGTCCCACCCCCCCAAATGTCCCTAAACCCCTGTCCCACCCCCCCCCAATGTCCCCAAAATCATGTCCCACCCCCTCAATATCCCCAAACCTGTGTCCCACAATGTCCCCAAACCCCTGTCCCACCCCTCCAATGTCCCCAAACCCGTGTCCCACCTCCTCAATATCCCCAAACCCATGTCCCACCTCCCCAAATGTCCCCAAGCTCCTGTCCCACCCCCCATGTCCCCAAACCCATGTCCCATCCCCAAACCCAAGTCCCACAATGTCCCGAAACCCCTGTCCCACCTCCCCCAATGTCCCCAAACCCGTGTCCCACCCCCTCAAAATCCCCAAACCTGTGTCCCACAATGTCCCCAAGCCCCTGTCCCACCTCCTCAATATCCCCAAACCCCCGTCCCACTTCCTCAATATCCCCAAACCTGTGTCCCAATGTCCCCAAACCCATGTCCCACCCCCCCCCAATGTCCCCAAACCCCTGTCCCACCCCCCAGTGTCCCCAAACCAGTGTCCCACCCCCCCAATGTCCCCAAACCCGTGTCCCACCTCCATTAGCGTCCCCAAACCTGTGTCCCAATGTCCCCAAACCCCTGTCCCACCCCCCAGTGTCCCCAAACCAGTGTCCCACCTCCTCAATATCCCCAAACCAGTGTCCCAATGTCCCCAACCCGTCCCACCCCGCAGTGTCCCCTGTCCCCGTCCCTCACCAGGGCGCTGCCCCCCGGCACCGAGATGGGGCTCTTGACCAGCGTGATGGTCTTGGTGACCCCTCCGACCACGGTGGTGACCACCTGGGCCTGCTGCGCCACCGTCACCGTGCCGGACTTGTGCACGGTGATGATGGGCCGGGTGGCCGCGTTGGTGGCCGCGGGGGACGCCCCGGCCGTGCCCACCTGCGCCGCCGCCGTCTTCAGCATGCGCGTGGCGGGGTTACTGACCTGGGGACACGCGGGACACGGTGGGGACACGTGGGGACAGAGTGGGGACAGGGAGGGGACACAGGGGGACATGGGGGGACAGCGTGGCGGGGTTACTGACCTGGGGGGACAGGTGGGGACACGGTGGGGACAGGGAAGGGACACGGTGGGGACAGCGCGGGGACAGGTGGGGACAGCGTGGGGACAGGGAGGGGACACAGGGGGACACAGGGGGACAGCGTGGGGACAGAGTGGGGACAGAGTGGGGACAGCGTGGGGACACAGGGGACACGGTGGGGACACGTGGGGACATGGGGGGGACACGGGGGGACAGTGTGGGGACATGGGGGGACAGTGTGGGGACAGGGAGGGGACAGGGTGGAACGTGGTAGGGACACGGGGGGACATGGGGACAGCGTGGGGACACAGTGGGACACGTGGGGACAGCGTGGGGACAGGGAGAGGACAGTGTGGGGACACAGGGGAACAATGTGGGGACATGGTGGGGACACAGGGACACAGGGGACAGAGTGGGGACAGGGTGGAACGTGGTAGGGACACGGGGGGACATGGTGGGGACATTGAGGGGACGGCGTGGGGACATTGAGGGGACGGCGTGGGGACATGGTGGGGCGACAGCAAGCATGGGGACATGGCAGGGACATGCGTGGGTATCATGGGGACATGGTGGGGACACCCACGAGGCTGCTGGTGACACCACGGCGTCACCCTGGGTCCCCTGGTGACACCACGGTGACAATGACAAACCCCTCCAGGGCCACCCCAGGCCCTCCAAGGCCCCGGTGACACCACGGTGACAATGACACCGGCACAGCCAGCCCCCCCAGTGCCACCCAAGCCCCCCCAGCGTCCCCTACCATGACGGGTGACGAGGCCACCTTGACGGTGGCGGGCAGGGTGGTGGCCCCGGGGGTCACGGCCACCGTCTTGACGATGGTGGCCCCCGCGGGGACGCTGAGCACGGTGGGCGCCGAGGCCGGGGGGATCTTCTGGGTGGCCGCGGCCGCTGCGGCCAACGCGGCCATGCCGCTCATCTGGGGGCTGCTGCCGATCACCTGCGGGGAGGGGACACCTGAGCACACCTGGGGACAGCTGGGGACACACCTGAGCACAGCTGGGGGCACCTGAGCACAGCTGGGGACACCTGGGCACACCTGAACACACCTGAGCATACTTGGGCACACCTAGGGACAGCTGGGGGCACACCTGAGCACAGCTGGGGGCACACCTGGGGGCACCTGAGCACAGCTGGGGACAGCTGGGGACACACCTGAGCATACCTGGGCACACCTAGGGACAGCTGGGGGCACACCTGAGCACAGCTGGGGACACCTGAACACAGCTGGGGACAGCTGGGGGCACCTGAACACAGCTGGGGGCACACCTGAGCACAGCTGGGGGCACCTGGGGACACACCTGAGCACAGCTGGGGGCACCTGGGGACAGCTGGGGACACACCTGAGCACAGCTGGGGGCACCTGAGCACAGCTGGGGACACACCTGAGCACAGCTGGGCACAGCTGGGGACAGCTGGGGGCACCTGAGCACAGCTGGGGGCACCTGAGCACAGCTGGGGACACACCTGAGCACAGCTGGGGACAGCTGGGGGCACCTGAGCACACCTGGGGACAGCTGGGGGGCAGCAGGTCACACCTGGGATAGACCTGGGCATACCTTGGATGCGCCTGGGGACACCTGGGATACAGCTGGGACAGCAAGGTGATACCCAAGGACCACCTGTGTCACACCTGTGACCCCCAGGTACCACCTGTGTCACACCCGTGTCCCCAGGGACCCCCCAGAACCCTCTGGGGTACCTCCCTATGTCCCCAACACCCCCTGGGACCCCTCCCCGTGCCCCCCACCTGTCCCAGGTGTGCCAGGTGTGCCCGCTCTCACCGTGCCCTGGGGGCTCTGGGTGGGCACCACCATCCTGACGCCGGCGGGCAGCGATGTCACCGTCACCGGGGCCTTGCCGGGCCCGGCCGAGCGCACGGTGACCAGCGGTGGCCCCGCGCCGGCCGCAGGGGGACCGGTCACCTTCAGCACCGCCGGGACACCTGGGGGGGACAGGGACACCCGGGGACATCCCCCATGTCCCCCTCAGCACCTTCCTGTCCCTCTCAGTGTCCCCATCTCTGCCCCCAATGTCCCCATCTTCCCCCATGTCCCCAACGTCCCCCCCCATGTCCCCAACATCCCCCCAATATCCCCAATGTCCCCTCAATGTCCCCAACGTCCCCCACAATGTCCCCATCTCCTCCCCAATGTCCCCAGTGCCCCCCCAATGTCCCCAACATCCCCCCAATATCCCCAATGTCCCCTCAATGTCCCCCCCAATGTCCCCAACGCCCCCCCAATGTCCCTAGTGTCTCCCCCAATGTCCTGCCATGTCCCCATCTCTCCCCCTGCCATGTCCCTGACGTCCCCCCCAATGTCCCCAACACCCCCGCAGTGTCCCCAACGTCCCCCCAACGTCCCCCTCAATGCCCCCCCCATGCCCCCATGTCCCCCCCCAATGTCCCCAACGTCCCCCCAATGTCCCCATCTCCCCCCCCAGTGTCCCCAGCACCCCCCCCATGTCCCCACGCCCCCCGCACTCACCGGGCGCCCTCCCCGCCGTGGTCACTCCGCTGGCCGCAGTGGCCGCAGTGCCCGCGGCCGGCAGCACCTGCAGGGTGGCACCGGGGGCCGCAGCCACCGCCCCGGTCCCGCCCGCCGCGGCCGCCACCGCTGCCACCCCCGCGGTGCCACCACTGCCACCACTGCCACCACCGCCCGTGCCCGCCGTGCCCGCGGCTGCAGCGGCAGCAGCGGTGACCCCGGGCGGGTTGGGGGGCGCGGGCGGCAGCAGCGTGAGCCCCACGCCCCCCAGCTGGGGCAGGGCGGGGGGCGCGGGCGGCGGCGCGGGCGCGGCGGGCGCGGGGCTCTTGGGCGGGTTGGCGGGCACCGAGGGCACGGGCGGCGGCGCGGGCGCGGCGGGCAGCTCGTACTTCTGCAGCTGCAGCAGGTACGAGTCGGCCGTGGGCACCGCGCCCCAGCTCACCTCCAGCGACGTCGTGTTGGCGCGCACCAGCTGCACGCGGCCCGGCGCCGGGGGGCGCTCTGCGGGGACAGGGCAGGGTGGGCGCGGGGCGGCGCGCCGGGGCTGCTCCTGGTGCACCTGGGTATGCCTGGGTGCACCTGGGCACACCTGTGCTGTGCCTATCACACCTGGGCGCGGGGCGGCGCGCCGGGGCTGCTCATAGCGCACCTGGGTATACCTGGGTGCACCTGGGCACACCTGGGCTGCTCCTAGCGCACCTGGGCACACCTGTGCTGCTCCTATTGCACCTGGGCGCACCTGGGCACACCTGGGCTGTGCCTATCACACCTGGGCGCGGGGTGGCGCGCCTGGGCTGCTCCTAGCGCACCTGGGTGCACCTGTGCTGTGCCTATAGCACCTGGGCGCACCTGGGCTGCTCATATTGCACCTGGGCGCACCTGGGTGCACCTGGGCACACCTGTGCTGTGCCTATCACACCTGGGCGCGGGGCGGCGTGCCGGGGCTGCTCATATAGCACCTGGGTATACCTGGGCACACCTGGGTACACCTGTGCTGTGCCTATCGCACCTGGGTATACCTGGGCACACCTGTGCTGCTCGTTCACACCTGGGTGCACCTGTGCTGCTCCTATCGCACCTGGGCACACCTGGGTACACCTGGGCACACCTGTGCTGTGCCTATCGCACCTGGGCACACCTGGGCTGCTCATATCGCACCTGGGCATACCTGGGTACACCTGTGCTGCTCATATCACACCTGGGTACACCTGGCTCATACCTGTGCAACACCTGGGTACACCTGCACCGCTCCTATCACACTCTATTACACCTGGGCTACACTTGTCACACCTGTGCTGCAGCACATCGGGGATCCCCCCAGGCCCCCAACCCCACCTGTCCCCAGGTACCACAGGCCCTTGCAGCCCCCAGACTCACCTGTCTCCAGGTACCACAGGTCCTTGCAGCCCCCCCAGACTCACCTGTCCCCAGGTACCACAGGTCCTTGCAGCCCCCCCAGACTCACTGAGCCCCCCAGACTCACCTGTCCCCAGGTACCACAGGCCCTTGCAGCCCCCCTGAGCCCCTCACATCCTTGCAGCCCCCCAGACTCACCTGTCTCCAGGTACCACAGGTCCTTGCAGCCCCCCTGAGCCCCTCACATCCTTGCAGCCCCCCAGACTCACCTGTCCCCAGGTACCACAGGCCCTTGCAGCACCCCAGACTCACCTGTCTCCAGGTACCACAGGTCCTTGCAGCACACCTGGTTGTTCCAGGCCTTGCGGTAGCCGTCGCGGCCGCTCCAGATGTAGAGGCGGGTGGCGATGGCCACGGCGCAGTGCCCGGCGCGCGCCCGCGGCACGTTGTCCTCCAGCGTCTCCAGCACCAGCGGCTCCCAGGCCATCGAGTCTGGGGGGCACGGGGGGTTTGGGGGGTCACAGAGGGGTTTGGGGGGTCACAGAGGGGTTTGGGGGGGTCACAGAGGGGTTTGGGGGGGTCACAGAGGGGTTTGGGGGGTCACAGAGGTGTTGGGGGGGGTCACAGAGGGGTTTGGGGGGCTCAGAGTGGGGTTTGGGGGGGTCACAGAGGGGTTTGGGGGGGTCACAGAGGGGTTTGGGGGGTCACAGAGGGGTTTGGGGGGGTCACAGAGGGGTTTGGGGGGGTCACAGAGGGGTTTGGGGGGTCAGAGTGGGGTTTGGGGGGGTCACAGAGGGGTTTGGGGGGGCACTGGGGAGTTTGGGGAAGTGGGGAGGGGTTTTGGGGGTCACAGAGGGGTTTTGGGGGAACTGGGGAGGGGTTTGGGGGGCTCAGAGTAAGGTTTGGGGGGATTTGGGGGAACTGGGGAGGTGTTCAGGGGTTTTAGGGTGGATTTGGGGTCGGTTTGGGGGTCCCAAGCCCCCTCCTCACCCAGGCTCAGGTTTGGGGGGGGTTCAGGGTGGGCTTTAGGGTGGATTTGGGGTGGGTCTGGGGGTCCCAAGCCCCCTCCTCACCCAGGTTCAGGTTTAGGGGGGTTCAGGGTGGGTTTTAAGGTGGATTTGGGGTGGGTTTGGGGGTCCCAAGCCCCCTCCTCACCCAGGTTCAGGCAGGCCAGGGTGTTGGTGCACTTCCACTCCTTCTCGTGCGTCGCCACCTTCACGTCATCCATCACCAGGGGCACCCACCCCCCAAAAACGTACATCCTGGGGGGGCAGAGGTCACAGAGGGGTCAGGGGGTACCCAGAGACCCCCACCCCAAAAATCTGCACAGGCCTGGGGGGTCCACAGGGGTCACAAAGATCACAGAGACACCCAGACCCCAAAAATGTCCCTCCTGGGGTGTGGTGGGGGGTTCATAGGGGCACCCACCCCCCAAAAATGTCCCTCTAGGGGGGTCAGAGGGACACCCAGAGACCCCCAACCCAAAATTTTCATCTTTGGAGGGTAACTAGACCACCCATAGTAATTAAAACATTAAAATAAAACACCTCCCTAAAGACTCCAACCCACCCTGGGTGGGGACAGGGACACAAAGGGACCCCCCAGGACAGAGTGGGGGTCAGGGGGGGATTTTGGGGGGTTTTTTGGGGGGGGTCGCCCCCAGACTCACTTGTTGCCGATGGTGGTGGCCGAGTGGAGGCTGCGGGGGAGGGGAGCGACCCCGCTCAGGCTCGGCTTGTTCCAGGTCAGGGTCTCTGAAAACCCCCAAAATGTGAGGAAACAGCCCCAAAATGTGAGGAAACGGACCCAAAACAAGAGGAAATGAACCCAAAATGTGAGGAAATGAACCCAAAATGTGAGGAAACAGACCCAAAATGTGAGGAAACGGACCCAAAATGTGAGGAAACGGACCCAAAATGTGAGGAAATGGACCCAAAATGTGAGGAAATTGACCCAAAATGTGAGGAAACAGACCCAAAATGTGAGGAAACGGACACAAAATGTGAGGAAACGGACCCAAAACGTGAGGAAACGGACCCAAAATGTGAGGAAACGGACCCAAAATGTGAGGAAATGGACCCAAAATGTGAGGAAACGAACCCAAAACCACCGAAAATGTAAAGAAACAGCCACTCTCACCCCCATAGATACCAACATCCCCCAGTGCCCCTCACTGCCCTCCATTGTTCTGAGTCCTCCAGACCCTAAATCCCCTAAAAATCCTCAAAATCACCTAAAAACCCCCAAACTCCCCCAAAATCCCCCATACCGATATCGAGGGTCCACAGATCCCCCAGCCTGCAGCCGCTCATGCCCCCACAGATGCCCCATTCTCCTGACACCCTTTGTTTCCCCTGAGCCCCCCATACCCTAAATCCCCCAAAACCCCACAAAATCCCCCTGAAACCCCTTAAAAACCCCAAAACTCCCCCAAAATCCCCCATACCGATATCCAGGGTCCATAAGTCCCCCAGCCTGCAGCCGCTCATGGCCCCCAGTGTCCCTCACACCTCCCATTCCTCAGAGTTCTCCAGACCCCAAAATCCCCTCCAAACCCCACAAAACCCCTTAAAACCCCCAAAACTCCCCCAAAATCCCCCATACCGATATCCAGGGTCCACAAATCCCCCAGCCTGCAGCCGCTCATGCCCCCACAGATGCCCCATTCTCCTGACACCCTTTGTTTCCCCTGAGCCCCCCATACCCTAAATCCCCTAAAACCCCACAAAATCCCCCTGAAACCCCTTAAAAACCCCAAAACTCCCCCAAAATCCCCCATACCAATATCGAGGGTCCACAGATCCCCCAGCCTGCAGCCGCTCATGCCCCCATAGATGACGATATCCCCCAAGCAACCCCCATTCCCCTGACCCCAAAATCCCCCATACTGATATCGAGGGTCCATAAATCCCCCAGCCTGCAGCCGCTCATGCCCCAATGTCCCTCACACCTCCCATTCCCCCGAGTTCTCCAGACCCTAAAATCCCCTCCAAACCCCACAAAACCCCTTAAAACCCCCAAAACTCCCCCAAAATCCCCCGTACCGATATCCAGGGTCCATAAATCCCCCAGCCTGCAGCCGCTCATGCCCCAATGTCCCTCACACCTCCCATTCCCCCGAGTTCTCCAGACCCCAAAATCCCCCAAATCCCCTCCAAACCCCCCAAAACCCCTTAAAAACCCCAAAACTCCCCCAAAATCCCCCATACCGATATCGAGGGTCCACAAATCCCCCAGCCTGCAGCCGCTCATGCCCCCGTAGATGACGAGGCGCGAGCGCCGCCCGTCGCGCTCCGTGTACACCACGGCCGTGTGGGACTCCCGGGGAGGGGGCAGCACCCCATAAGTGATGGGGATGTCCCAGGCCAGCACCCCCGAGCCCGGGCGCAGCTCCAGCACGTACAGGTCGTTCAGGTAGCTGAGGAAAGGGATACGGGGTCAGGAGATCCCATTAGAAATCCTAAAAGGGTGGTTGGATGTGTGGGATTGGTCTAAAACATCCCTTAAATCCCATAAAATGCACCCAAAATGACCCCAAAAACACCTCTGTCCATGTGTACAGGTGTTCAGATGTCTGTAGAGGGAACTGAGAAAATCTGGACACCCCAAAAAAACCCTGAAATGGTGTTTGGGTGTGTGGGACTGGCCGAAAAGGGTGGCCAAGGATATGGGATTGCCCTAAAAGGTCCTTTAAATCCCATAAAATGCACCTAGGACAGTCCCAATGTCACCTGTGCCCGTGTGTGCAGGTGTTTCAGAAAATCTGGACACCCCAAAAAAACCCTAAAAGGGTGTTTGGATATCCAGGATTGCCCTAAAAAAGTGTTTGAGAACATGGGACACCCCTAAAGGAGTTCTTAAAACCCCTAAAATTGACCCAAAACGGTGCCAGTTTCAGCTGCACCGCCGCTGGCAATCCCTGAATCCCCCCAAAGATGACCCCAATGTTTTAGGGTCACTCCTGTGTCCCCCAAATTAGGAAATGTCTCCAAGTCCCCCCATCCCAACTCTCTTCCCAAGGTTTTGGGGTGTCCCCCTGCCCTCCCCGTAACTCCCCGGGTTTTGGGATCATCTGTGTGGCCCCACAAGGGTCCCTGAGCTCCCCTAAAAATGATCCCAATGTTTCAGGCTCAACCCCGTGCCCCCCAAAAATCCCGGTGTGCCCCCGAACTCCCTTCCCTCCGGTTATCCTCGGGGTTTTTGGGGTGTCCTGGAGGTTTGGGGTGCTCCCCAGGTTTTGGGGTGCCCCCTAAATGCGACCCCAATGTTTCAGGCTCACCCCCACCCCCCCCCAAAATCCCTGTGTGCCCCCAAACCAGCCCCAAGCCCCCCTCCCCATTGATTCCTGAAGTTTTTGGGTGCCCCCCAGGTTTTGGGGTGCCCCATACCGGGGGATGTTGTTTTTGGGGTCCTCGCTGTCGTTGGCCAGCCCCCCGAACAGGTAACACTTGTTGCCCACCAGGGAGAAGCTGTGGCCCAGGCGGGGGCAAGGGGGGGGCCCATTTTTGGGGGTCTTCGCCTTCAGCCGCTTCCACTCCCACCTGGAGGCCTGGAACGGGAGGGGGACGTGGGATTTGGGGAGGGGGTCTGGGACTGGGGGACACCCAGGGGGATGGGGACCCCAAAACTGGAGGGTCCAGGTGTTCGGGAGGGTCCCAGGGGGGGTTCCAGGTGTTTTTGGGGGGTCCCAGGGGCATTTCCAGGTGTTTTGGGGGGTCCCAGGGGCATTTCCAGGTGTTTTTGGGGGGTCCCAGGGGGGGTTCCAGGTGTTTTGGGGGGGTCCCAGGGGGGGTTCCAGGTGTTCGGGAGGGTCCCAGGGGCATTTCCAGGTGTTTTGGGGGGTCGCAGGGGCATTTCCAGGTGTTTTTGGGGGTCCCAGGGTGCCTGGAGAGGCTCCCAGGGGGTCCCCAGGTGTTCAAGGGGGTTCCTGAGGGGGTCCTGGAGTTTTTGGGAGGGTCCTGGGGGTTCACCTGTGGTTGGGGGGGGTTCTGGAATGTTTTGGGGTTGTCCTGGGGGTGTCCCCAGGTGCCCAGGGGGGTGTCCCCAGGTGCCCAGGGGGGTTCCCAGGTGCCCAGGGGGTGTCCCCAGGTGCTCAGGGGGTGTCCCCAGGTGCCCAGGGGGTGTCCCCAGGTGCTCAGGGGGGATCCCCAGGTGCTCAGGGGGTGTCCCCAGGTGCCCAGGGGGGTTCCCAGGTGCCCAGGGGGGTGTCCCCAGGTGCCCAGGGGGGTGTCCCCAGGTGCCCAGGGGGTGTCCCCAGGTGCTCAGGGGGTGTCCCCAGGTGCCCAGGGGGGTGTCCCCAGGTGCTCAGGGGGTGGTCCCCAGGTGCCCAGGGGGGTGTCCCCAGGTGCCCAGGGGGTGTTCCCAGGTGCCCAGGGGGTGTCCCCAGGTGCCCAGGGGGGTGTCCCCAGGTGCCCAGGGGGGTGTCCCCAGGTGCCCAGGGGGTTGCCCAGGTGCCCAGGGGGTTGCCCAGGTGCTCAGGGGTGTCCCCAGGTGCCCAGAAGGTGTCCCCAGGTGCCCAGGGGTGGTTCCCAGGTGCCCAGGGGGTGTCCCCAGGTGCCCAGGGGTGTCCCCAGGTGCTCAGGGGTGTCCCCAGGTGCTCAGGGGTGTCCCCAGGTGTTCAGGGGGTGTCCCCAGGTGCCCAGGGGTGGTTCCCAGGTGCCCAGGGGGTGTCCCCAGGTGCCCAGGGGTGGTTCCCAGGTGCCCAGGGGGTGTCCCCAGGTGCCCAGGGGGTGTCCCCAGGTGCCCAGGGGGTGTCCCCAGGTGCTCAGGGGGTGTCCCCAGGTGCCCAGGGGGTGGCCCCAGGTGCCCAGGGGGTGTCCCCAGGTGCTCAGGGGGGTTCCCCAGGTGCTCAGGGGGGTTCCCAGGTGCTCAGG